>NC_139516.1:115242170-115819670 GCF_947247035.1 Vipera ursinii | reverse complement strand
AGCCATGTGGTACCCCATGGCTCACTTCTCTCCATACTCATTGAGTATGGTTTGTCAGCCAGCTACAAATCCATCTGGTGGTGATGTTGTCTATTCCACCTTTTTCACCAAGCAGTAGGTTGTGGTCTACTTTGTCAAGTGCCTTACTGAAATCTAAGTATACTATGGCCACAGCATTTCATTGGTCTACTAATTTGGTCACTTTATGAAAGAATGAAATAAGATTGGTTTGGTATGATATGTTTTTAACAAACCTGTGCTGGCTACCAATTATAACTTTGTTTGCTTCTAGTTTTTTGCAGATCTGTTTTTTGATTATTTTTCCCAGGACTTTCCCAGGTATTGATGTTAGACTGATTGGTCTGTAGTTTCCTGGGTCTGTTCTCCCCCGCCTTTCTTGAAGATGGGAACCACATCAGCCCTTTTCCAATCCTCAGGTACTTCCCCAGTGCTCCAGGATTTTTGAAAGATATGTTGCAATGGCCTGCTATGCCTGCTGTAAACTTCTCCTAATAAAAGATCCTTTTAGAATGAAACTGTTCCAAGAGTTCTGCTTTCTTTGGAAGAGGGATTGAGCGAGGTCTTTACAGGATATGTACTATTCTGTTACATATAGTGTAACTCCCCCTTCTCTTTTTGTAGTTCTGTTTCTTTTGAACGTGTAACTCCCCCTTCTCTTTTTGTAGTTCTGTTTCTTTTGAACAATTTGTATCCATCCATCAGTCCATTCCAGTCATGGGTTTCATCCCACCAGGTTTCTGTAACGCCCACTACACCATACCCACCCTCATGTACTTTTGCTCCTAGTTCATACTGTTTGTTCCCCAATCTTTGAGCATTAGTATATAAGCATTTAAGACCTTTATGTCTGTCCATGGGTATGTTTCATGGATCTCTTGATTGTTGTTTATTTTTTTTTCTCATCACTCCCTACCTTTTTGTTTGATTTGTTTTCTTGGGATTTACGATTGGTTTTGTCATCTAGAAATTCTAATGATTGGTCACCTTTTCCCCTCAATTTTAGCTTAAAGCCCTTCTAATGATTTGGGCCAGTCTTCTTCCAAGTATATTTTCCCCTGCTTTCATGAGGTGTAGCCCATCCCCTTGCCAAGAGTCTGTCGTGTAGGAAATATAGTCCATAGTTCAGGAAACCAAAGTTTTTTTTGGCAACACCAACTCTTTAGCCAGTGGTTTATTTCTAGATTTCCTTTTTCCCTCAACGGGTCTTGGCCTTTCATTGGGAGTACTGATGAGAATACTACTTGTGCTCCTAGCTCCTAAACTTTATTGGCTAGTTGCTTATAGTCTCTCAGTATTATGCTCAAGTTCTTTGATGTGTCATTCATCTCAAAGCGAAAGAGTAGGAGAGGGTAGTAATCTGTGGTTTTAATTATTTTGGTTAGGTTCTCAGCCATGTCTTTGACTTTTGCTCCAGGGAGACAACATACCTCCTGGATTGCATGTCCGGTCTGAGATGCCTGTTCCTTTGAGAATAGAATCTCAAGTCTTCTGCTGAAGAAACAGAGAAGACATTAATCTTGGGAAGAAAGGCAGTGACAAACATAGACAAGTTTATAAAGTATGAGGACATCTCAGTGACAACAAAGCGCAGAACAGTTGAAACAATGGTATTTCCAATGGCAATATATGGCTGTGAAAGTTAGACATTGAGAAAAAGCAAGAGAAGAAAGATAGATGTACAGTATTTGAATTATGGATTTGGAGACAGTTACTAAGGGAATCATGGACCGCAAAAAGAACAAATCTACCAATCATGGATCAAATAAACTAAGCTGGAACAGAAATAAGGAAGGCACAAAATATGAGAAGGCATCCTTTATACCAAAATCCTATACAAATGAGAAAAATAATGAAAGAACAAAAAACTCTGGCACAACAAACCAGAACTGGAAGAGACCTTGCAGATGGAAACCAATTCCCCATTCAGTGCACAATCTGGCTCTTCAGCTGCCTTTTCTAATGATACTAATGCGAGACTTGGTGTTTCTCACATGTTAAAATTGTACTATTAATTGGTACCTGCGATGACCATTGATGTAGTTCTTCCAGTTTATACCTCCTAGTTTGATATTAGACTTCCTAATCAGTATTAGCCCAACAACAGATTTGTACTATTACTATAGATAGATCAGAGAAGGAGTGTAATTGCCTCAATTACTTTACTGTTTGAAGGCAAAATAGAATAGGATAAAAAAAAAGTAGAATGGTCTGCTCAGAAAACAATCTGCCTGATCAAAGTGTACCAGTAGAGATGGCATATAGCAGCTTGGGTGACTTTGGGTCAGTCACTTTCTCTCAGCCAAACTCACCTCACAGGCTTGCTATTGTGGGGAAAATGAGGAGGAGGAAGGAGTATTATGCCTTTAGTTATTTATAAAAAAAAGAATAAAGGCCCAAAACTTAAGAGAGAACTTTTATAAGATGTTTTATAGGTGGCATTTAGATCCTAAAAAATTAGCAAGTATGTATCCGAACTGCCAGCCCAAATGTTGGAGGTGTGGTTGTGAGGATGCAACGTATTTTCATATATGGTGGACTTGTAAAAGGGTTAAAGCTTTTTGGATTAAAATTTGGTGGAATATGCAAAAGATATTCAAGAAAAGGATAAAGTTTTGTCCGCAACTGTTTTTATTGGGTATTATTACAGATACTACTGTTGTGGACACTAAGCTGATGCTGAATTTAATTACGGCAGCGAGACTTTTAGTAGCGCAATATTGAAAGAAGGAAGAACTGCCGACTATAGAAGAATGGACTTTAAAAGTTTCCAATTTGGCAGAAATGGCAAAGATTTCAGCGTATTTGAAAGACCAATCGCAACAGAGATATACTGTGGAGTGGAGAAGATGGATTGATTATATTCAGAATAAATATGGGACTAAAAAGTTTCATTTAGCATTTGAATAAGTAGTGGATTTACATGATGTATAACTAGCTTGTAGTTATTTCATTAAGAGTTAAAGAGCGATAGAATTTAATATTTTATTGTTGTTTGCATATTGTAGATTATGTTTGTTTGTATTTTTATACCCTGTATTTAGCTCTGGGAAGTCGGGGAGGGGAGAGTTGGGGAGGTTTGGGGAGAGGGGAGGGGGTTGGGAGGGGTTTTGTATTTAAAAATATACTGTAAAACTTTTCAATAAAAAAAAGAATAAAGGCAGGATAATGAATGAATGAATGAATGAATGAATGAATGAATGAATGAATGAATGAATGAATGAATAGAATCCAAATTCCTTCCAAGGTGGAACTAAAGGGGATTCAAACCTAAGCAATTTCAGTCAAAGCTCCCTTCCTGAAAAATAAGACCGGCATTACAGCATTAACATTCAAGAAGTTTGTCAAGGCCTAGTACATCTGCAAAAGGGTTGCAATCACTTATTACAGAAGTGCCCACAAGGAAGAGAAATGGTAGCAACTGCTGCTTAGTTATCACACTTTGGGGGAGTCTTCTAAGCGTTGGGTGAACTGAAATCAAAAACATTTCCCTCTCTGTCCCATGGGTGGCAGGAGAATTAGGGAAAATAATTCCTTTGGTACCTGAGTACAAATTGAAGGTATGTTCAGCATTTCTTCAAGCTGGCAAATTTTTTGGCCTCTCCAACATTGGCTGACCATATAATGGGCCCCTTAATGCTGCTGTGTGCCAAGTCTTTAAAAATAAGAGACCATTGTATCAGCAGCTCATTATGGATGTCATGGAAGAACAGCAAATCTTAGTTAATTAATTTAAGATGTTTGTTTTTCAAAATAAATATTGATGGAGGGGAGAGTTTGTGAATAACTTTACTGGCTTGTGTACCTTGAACTTTGCTATAGGGCAAGTGAAGTAGCATTTATATTTGCTGCTCCATTTCACACAGGAAAGCCTTTGGTCTGCCCTACAGAGAGAGAAATAATCAAAGCAAAAGAAAATGTTTTCAGTTGAAGTGGTGGTGGAGGGAATGTAGAGGATCTTTATTTCCACCACTGAAAGAGGATGTTATTCTTAAACTCTGCGAAACATATTTTATATCACTGACCTGTCATCCATTCCTGTGTATAAACATCACATTTGTTGGAAGATAAAAACATTGCTTATTCGTTTCCCTTTCGATGTGAAATTGGCCCTGCACCCTCAGTACATAGGCTGATTTTGCTAGCAATGGACAGCCACCAGTTCATCGCCAAGGGTTTTCACAATCTGTCCACGTAGGCACCTCTTTGCAAGACTGGCAGTCACAAAGCTGGACAGAATGAAAATGGATTCTGAATTACCTTGCGCTCCCCGGGGACCACCAGATCTACAAAGGTCAGGTCTAAGGTTATTACTGAAAGAGTGCTTGGAAGCTCTGAGCAGGGCTGTCTCCCCTGCTGTCTAATATGTGGATAAAGAGAGAACTTCAGTAAGTGACACTGATACTTAGTGCTTAGTGGCTGAGGGTTGAGATTGTCGACTGTGCCTTAGGAAACAAACTTTCAAGATATTAGAAAGGAAGTTGGAAAACTCCCAATACTTCAGCCTCTTCCTTTCTTTGGATAGAGATGAATAGAATAGAGCTGGAAGGGACCTTGGAGGTCTTCTAGTCCAGCCCCTTCCTCGAGCAGGAGAACCTATACCATTTCAGAAAAGTGACTCTCCAGTCTCTTCTTATGAATTCCCAGTGATGGAGCGCCCACGAATTCTGAAGCCATGCTGTTCCACTGGTAAATTGTCCTCACTGTTAGGAAGGTTCTCCTTAATACCAGGTTGCTTCTCTCTTTGGTCAGTTTCCAACCATTGTTTCTCATCCTTCCCGCTGGTGCTTTGGAGAATAGTTTGATGCCCTCTTCTTTGTGGCAGCCTCTCAAACACTGGAATACTGCTATCATGTCACCCCTTATTTCTTCTTTTCTTTAGACTAGCTAAACCCAAGTCCTGCAGCCGTTCTTCATAGGTTTTAGTCTCCAGGGCTTTGATCATCAAAAGTTTTCTGAACTTTTTCCAAGGTCTTAACATCTTTTTTATAGTATGGTGACCAAAATTGGTTGCAGTATTCCAGGTGTGGTCTTACTAGGGTTTTATAAAGCGATACTAATACTTCATGTGATCTTGATTCTATCCCTCTGTTTATACAACCCAGGATTGTATTAGCTTTTTTGGCTGCTGCTGTAAATTGCTGGCTTATAGTCAAGTGATCGTCCACTAGGACTCCAAGGTCCCTCTCAAGTTGCTGTTTTTGATCCAGGTCTCACCTAATCTGTACTTAGACCTTTGATTTTTCTTGCCTAAATGTAAAACTTTGCTTTTCTCCACATTAAAACTCATTTTGTTCAAAACTCATTGTTCAGGTTTGTCAAGATCTTTTTGGATCCTAAGTTTGTCTTCTGGGGTGTTGGCTACTCCTGTCAGTTTAGTGTCATCTGCAAATTTGATGAGTACAGTTTGTCAGCCAGCTACAGAGCAATCTGATGGTGGTGTTGTCTATCCCACCTTTTTCTAGCTTACTAAGCAGTAGATTGTGGTCTACTTTGACAAATGCCTTACTGAAATCTAAGTATACTATGTCCACAGCATTTCATTGGTCTACTAATTTGGTCACTTTATGAAAGAATGAAATAAGATTGGTTTGGCATGATCTCTTTCTGACAAACCGATGCTGGCTACTAGTTATAACTTTGTTTGCTTCTAGCTGTTCACAGATCTCTTTTTGATTATCTTTTCCAGGATCTTCCCAGGTATTAATGTTACACAGATTGGTCTGTAGTTTCCTGGGTTTATCTTTTTTTTCTTTCTTGAAGATGGGAACCACATCAGCCCTTTTCCAATCATCATTTACTTCCCCGATACTCTGGGATTTTGGAAAGATGTGGGACAATGGTTCTGAGATAAGATCTGCATGTTCCTTCAGAACTCTGGGATGTAATCTTTCGGGTCCTGGTGATTTATATTCGTCAAGGTCGGATATAAGTTCTCTTACCATTTTCTTGCTTATTTTAACTTTTGTTTTTAGTCTGTCTTTTGCAGTAGGGTTTTTTTTTGGTATTTTGGGCTACAATTTTTTTGTGTGTGAAGATTTATGCAAAGAATGAGTTAAGCAGCTCTACTTTCTCCCTACTGCCTCTTAATTCCTTGCCATCTTCTCTCTGTAGTGGACCTACAGTTTCTTTGACTTTTCTCTTGTTATTAATATGTTGAAAGAAACTTTTTTTTAATTGTCCTTGATTTCTTTTGCAAGTCTTTGTTCGCTCTGACCCTTTGCTTTCCTGACTTCATCTTTGCATGTTCTGGCTGTCTGCTGATAATCAACCTTAGTTATGTGTCCCTCTTTCCATTTTTTGTACTTGTCCTTTTTGTCTTTCAGTTTGTCAAACAGAGCTTTGTGCAGCCATGCTGGTTTCTTCTTGAATTTCTTGTTTTTGTTTTTCAGTGGTATTGTGCTGGACTGGGCTTTTATTATCATATTGGAGCCTTGGTGGAGCAGTGGGCTAATGCCTCCTTAAGTAACACCAGCTGCCTGCAATTAGTGCAGGTTCGCATCCCACCAGGCTCAAGGTTGACTCAGCCTTCCATCCTTCCGAGGTAGGTAAAATGAGGACCCAGATTGTTGGGGGCAATTAAGCTGACTTTGTAACAATGCCGCTTGGGGTGTGTGTGAAAGCCCTAATAAGCAGGCATATACATAGAATGAAGGCTACTGCTAAGTTTGTAAAGCCGCCCTGAGTCTTCGGAGAAGGGCGGGATATAAATGTAATAAAAATAAAATAAAAATAAATAAAATATTTCCCACACTTCTTGCATTGTTTTCCCCTTTAGGATTTTCATCCATGGAATCTTTCCTAGGTTCTCTCTGAATTTGTTAAAATCAGTTCTTTTGACTCTGGTTGGATTATTTGATATTGTTTGTGTTTGCATTAGATTGAATTTCAGCATGACATGGTCACTTTCACCCAAGGTTCTGGCAACTTCAACTCCCTGTATCGCTTCTTCTTGATTAGTAAGGATTACTTCTAGTTCCCTCTAGTTCCCTCTTCTACCTTTTGGATGATAAAGTTGTCAGCTAGGTTAGTTAAGAATCTGCTTGAGCTCCCACTCAAGCATATTGTCTCCCAGTTGATACCTCGATAGTTCAACTCTCCCATTACTACTGTGGTATGCTTCCTACATATGTTTGTTAACTGGTTGGCAAAGAGTTAATTTATTTCTTCTGATTGGTTGAGTGGAATATTTGCATGTAATATACACCTATAGCAATGTCACTTTTTTCCTATTTTATATTGGGCTATATACCTTCTAGAGAGATTTTATCTTTGATCACGTGCATTTCTATAGATATGTAGTGTTCTCTTACATATAGTGCAACTCCCCCTCCTGTTTTTGTAGATCTATTTCCTTGGAACAATTTGTATCCATCCATCAGTCCATTCCAGTCATAGTTTCATCCCACCAGGTTTCTGTAATACCAACTATATCATACCTGCCCTCATGTACTATTGCTTCTAGTTCACCCTGTTTGTTCCCAACACTTTGAGCATTTGTATATAAGACCTTTATGCCTGTCCATGGGTATGTTTCCTGATTGTTGTTGGAGTTTTTCTTTTTTCTCATCACTACCTACCTCATTGTTTGATTTGTTTTCTTGGGGATTTATGATTTGTTTTGTGTTCTAGAGATTCTAAAGATTGGTCATCCTTCCCCCTCAATTTTACTTTAAAGCTCTCCTGATGAGTTGGGCCAGTCTTTTTCCGAGTACATTTTTCCCTGTTTTCGTGAGGTGCTCCCCATCCCTTGCCAAGAATCCTTCATGTAGGAAATGCAGTCCATGGTCCATGAAACCAAAGTTTTCTTGGCAACAGCAACCCTTTAACCAGTGGTTTATTTCTAGAATTCTTTTTCCCCTCAATGGGTATTGACCTTTCATTGGGAGTACTGATGAGAACATTATTTGTGCTCCTAGCTTCTTAACTTTATTGGCTAGTAGTTGCTTATAATCTCTCAGTATTATGCTTAAGTTCTTTGTTGTGTCATTCATCCCAATGTGAAGGAGGAGGAAAGGATAGTAATCTGTGGGCCTAGTTATTTTGGTTAGGTTCTCAGCCACATCTTTGATTTTTTTTTCTGCAGGGAGACAACATACCTGGTTTGTATGTCCAGTCTGCAGATGGCTGATTCTGTTCCTTTGAGGATAGAATGTTCCATTACCAACACTTGCCTTACTTTTTTGGAGGGTGCAGTCTCAAGTGCTTTTCTGTTTATCTCAGGTGAGTTTGTTGATGTGACTCTTTTAGGGATGTTTGGTGTTTTTTCTTTGCTAAATGTCTGCATGTTTTCCTTGAGGGGGAGGTTATGGGTCTGCATATTTCTGTATAGGGGGAGAAATCAATTGCTCAGTTTTAATGGGGCTGCTTCTATTTGGGTTAGATTGGGCAGTAGGGGGCTTGTTAGATTTATGCTGCTTCTTTCTTTGATTATTGTGTTTCCTTCTATGTGTGACATACCACCATTTGTCTTCCTCCAAGGGTTAATCAGTAGAGTCAAATCCTCTGGGAGTTATTTGTTCATTATTTGGTTTGGTTTGGGTTTAACTTTCTTGTTTTGGTTGGAGTTTGTCTAGAGTTGCCGCTAACTGGTTTACTTTTTCCTCAAGTAGTTCACATAGTTTACATCTATTTTTTTAAAAAAGGTTTTTGAGCTCCAATTCCTTTTTATTCTTTACTGGGGGTCTTCCCTCCCTTCCTATTGGGACCTCAAACTTAATTGTTGCCTTCACTTCCATTGCTCGCTGCTCCGGCCTTGTGTTGTCTTCTCTGCTGGCTCCCTTCTGTCTTTCAGTGCTCGTCTCTGCTCTGGTGAGGCCTCTGTTCAGCTCTCCGGTCAACTCAACTCCACTGTCTAGTCTGCTCCTCTCAGCCAGTCCCTCACCTTCAGAGATCAGTGGTCTCTGGCTCCAAGCGTCTCTGTTGCTGCTGCTGGTGGTGCTGTTGCTGCATCTCTCCCCCCCCCTCAGGTTTTGCTGCCTGATTCCTCACAGCCGATGGATTGCTGTAGGCCTTTTGTCCTCTGCCAGACCAGGCTAGCAGGAGGTGGGGGAGGGGGATGCTGGTCTCACTGGGGAGGGTACCCTGGTTCAGTCCTCCACCTGAGGCAGGCCTCCACTGGGGAGGGCTGTGGGGCTGGAAGGAGGCAGGGAGAGGGCTGTGGTAGTCAGGCTGTCTCTACTTTGTTAGGCCCTGGGTTGGGCTGCCTGGCTTCCCCCTCAAGCTGGGCTGCCTAGTTCGGGATATGGGACTAGGCCACGGGTAGGCAACCTCGGCTCTTTTACGACTCATGGACTTCACCTCCCAGAATTCCTGAGTCAGCTGACTCAGGAATTCTGGGAGTTGAAGTCCATGAGTCATAAAAGAGCCGAGGTTGCCTACCCCTGGTCTGGGCACTTACAGAATATGCTGTGATCCACTGGTTCACTGCTTCCAACAGTTTCCCTCCTTGTCTGCAATTCAGCTGCCAGTTTGTTGCTCTCAGTTGCCTTTTTCCCCAGCATTGGACTGCTTAGCTGTCTCCGGAGCTGACTCTCGTTCTCTGTTGCCGGTTCCAACTCCACATGCAGCCATTCATTCACTGCACTCCTGTTTGCTGGTGTTTTCCTCCTTGCCCCAATTTCTTCTTTTCCTTTATCCTTTCTATCCTTTATCTAATTTTCGGCTTCTATTTCCTCCCTTTCCCCCCTCTCCTAGTACCTTCCTACTTAGTTGAGTTACTTCTCTCCCAGTGATCCAATACTGCTTTCTACGCTGCCGCCATCTTGGTAGGAAAAAAAAGGTGAGTAACTCCAGAGGGTTTTTTTTTGTCATTCATTAGGTCACCTTGTACCCTCAAATGAGGGCTCATACTATTAATAAAACCTTCCATGTATGGAAAGATAGCTTATGTAGGAGAAGAACCCATCTACACAATATTTTTATGGAGGACCATTCTGGCTTGGAAGTTTAATGGAGGTTATTAGCTTAGTGAGAGAGGGACATCAGTTTGGGGAACTACCTGATGACTGGAAAAGAGCTGATGAGCTCCATCTTCAAAAAAGGAGGAAAAAAAATGGATCCAGGAAACTACAGACCCAATCAGCCTGACCTCAATACCTGGAAAGATCCTAGGAAAGATAAGCAATGTCTCTACAAACACCTAGAAGCAAAGAAAGCTATTATTGAACATGTAGTCTTCAATGGAACTACATCAACATGGAGAGAAATACGCAGTGGGGTACCCCAAGGTTCTGTATTATGCTGAGTACTCTTCAACATCTTCATAAATGATTTAGATGAGGAAATAGAAGGGGATAGAAATCATCAGATTTCAACAATTTAGGAGGAATAGCCAACACTTTAAAAGATAGGCTCAAGATCCAAAATGATCTAGATAGACTGGAACACTGGACCCTATCCAACAATATGCAATTCAGTGGCAAGAAAAGTAATTTTACACTTAGGGAAGAAAAATCATGTGCATAGGTATAGAATAGGTGGTACCTAGCTCAACAGCAATAACTGTGAGAGGATCCAGGAATCCTAGTGGACAACCACTTAACTATGAATCAACAATGTGCTGCAGCTGCCAAAAAAGCCAGTGCAATGCCAGGTTGCATAACAGAGGAATTGTCAACCTCCAGCTGAAAAGCCCAACCAAAGCAGAACACCAGAGCCATTGTGTTCTCTAATGTATACTTTATTGAGCAAATACAAACTGGCAGGGTTAAAGGAAAGCTAGCTCTGAGTAAATGGTGGGAAGCAGTTAATTAAAAGGATGGGACTCCCGTCTCTGACAGGTTCAGGTCACATTGTCCAATACATTGTTCAGTAATTATTATGAGAAGAAACTTTAGTTAGCCAAAACAACTCTTCCAACAGCTCTGGTTCTCACACTGATAAGGACACCTGTGAATTCAAAATTCTCTCCTCTCTCACTCCTGCACTGTTGGCAAGTTAGAAGCATGTAGGGGTCCTAAGACGGGAGGGTTTGTAGCTTGACACTTGGAGTTTTAAAGCTGGTATTTTAGCACTTTCAAGACTCAGTTCCAGATTTAAATTTAAAGACTGATTTTTTATCTAGCATCAAATGCATCAAGAGTTTTAAATACATTAAGAATCTCCACTGTATGTCCATGTGAAGTACTGTTATGCACTGTTTTAGTAAGACTACACTTGGAATACCACATCCAACTTTGGTCACCATGATACAAAAACAGATGTTGAAGCTCTAGAAAGAGTGCTGAGAAGAGCAACAAAGATAATTAGAAGGCTGGAGACTAAAACATAGGATGAATGATTGCACGAAGTAGATATATCTGGTCTAATAAAGGGAAGGACTAGGGGGTGGCATAATAGCAGTATTCCAATATTTGAAGGGCTCACAAAGAAGAGGGTGCAACCAAATCTCCAAAGTACCCTAGGGCAAGACAAGAAGTAATGGATGGAGACTTATCAAGTAAAGATCCAAAAACTAAGAAGAAATTTCCTGACAGGGAGAACAATTAATCAGTGGAACAGTTTTGTCTTCAGAGGTTGTGGGTGCATCATCACGGGAGATTTTAAAGAAGAAATTGGACAGCCATTCATCCAGAAAGGTATAGGGTCCCCTGCCTGAGCAGGGGGTTGGACTAGAAGACCTCCAAGGTGCCATCTAACTCTATTATTCTGTTATTCTGCTTTTTAATGGAATGGTTTCTTACTCATATCACTAGATAGATAGATAGATAGATAGATAGATAGATAGATAGATAGATAGATAGATGATAGATAGATAGATAGAAAGATAGATAGATAGAAAGAAAGAAAGAAAGAAAGAAAGATAGATAGATAGATAGATAGATAGATAGATAGATAGATAGATAGATAGATAGATGAAACCAGACTAAATAATATAACAGGTCAGACTAAGTAGCCTTTTGGCCAATATCCCAATCATCCAGATCATGCTTGTCCCAAAGGTGTTTTTCCAAAAGGCAACTGGACTTTCTTGTTGTTGTTTTTTTCTAAAGTCAGAACTGAAGAAGCTTCTTGGATAGGAAGCAAAACGTCTTCCAGGAAAAAACCAAGAAAGTCCAGTTCTGTTTTGGAAAAGCACCTTTGAGACAAGCATGATCTAGATGATTGAGAATCTCCATAGACTTTCAGCCAATAGTTCTTTAATTTCTGGTCCCTTTTAAACAACTGCACATTTGCGGAACAGCCGAATTGGCAAGCCTACTTGAGCATACAGTATTTTGCATTTGATTGAGTAATGATAGACTACTGTAGGAGAGAGACTTTCCATTTTATCACTCATCCTGAAAGGACAAAGTAGGTAGCACATATGTGCTTTGACACTAACAACAGAAACAAAACAAAAATGAATCACAACTAGGCAAGAAGCATTCTGCTTATTGAAATACTTTAAGAAGAAATTGTCTTATATTTTGTAATAATTGTTCTCTATTGTATTATTATTTGTCATGGTTCTGATAGATGAAACCAGTAAAAGAACTTCAAGGCAAGAAGCCTTCCTTAAAGAACATTTTATTTAGGAAACAAAGTATGGGCACTTACATAGTTGAACCCAAGAATGAGATTTCCTCTTCCCAGATACAAAGTAACAAATTGCAATTCCCACCCCACAAGAGCTGTCATAAATCACATTCCCCAATTAGCACAAAACGGGGGCTTTCCTCTCCCGCCCCTCAGCCTGCCAAAACCTTATCAGAACACGTCCTTGAGTTTTCATACTTCTACTTTGTTATGGCTAGCTAAATCCTCAGGCATTTACCCCATCCCCCCTTCTACATTTGAACTGGAAACGAATAGAAAGGCACATTAAAAGCGAAAGTAAAAATGGCTGCTGGTTCTCAGTTGTCAGAGCGACGACATCCATTGACACAGCATTGACATTATTTTCTAAATCCAAAAACATTTAACATTTAGTTTTTGTGAAGTACACATTCTAAATTTTTTAACTATTAAGCTCTCTAATAAAAGAACACAGTTATATGATATCAATGAGCAAATTGTCAATAACTTTACTGGCTTGTGTACCTTGAATTTTGCACTGGGGCAAATGAACTGTGCCTAACATTTCACCATACAAATATGGCAGAAGCGGTTTGCACATATTTATTATAGGTTTTTTTCTTAATCAGCAGTTTTTACTAGCAATATTTTCATAAGAAATGCAGTTTGTGTGCATTTTTCAAATATATACGGTATATTTGCTGGGTTTATGTGTGTGTGCTTTATAATGAATATATTTTTGCCTGTATTTTTAAGTTACAGATAGTGTGTTGCAAAGTGCTGAAAAGTGTGGATTTACATTCCAAATTTTACAGTTCCTAAATCAGTTTATTAGTCTAAATATTCTGGTGCAGCAAGCTCTGGGAGATAATCTGCCAACAGAAGGTTTGGAATCAATCAAGATACATCACAGAATATCTTCAAACTCTTCAGTTTAAGGGTTTATCCAATGTGTTTGCTTGTCACATCGCCAGAGCATGTAGGCAATCATTTCTGGAGGGAAGAAATGGACCATGCACCCACAATTCCGCCCCCAATCTCCTTTAAAGAGATCCCAGAATGTGTTTTTTTTGTTCCACTTCCATACCCTTTTTCTGTTATGTCACCTTAAATACTCTCTGCTTGGCTTGGCATACTTCAGTTTACTGCTTCAGAGAAGCAGGATTGCTCCTTTATCTGCACTAGGGCTTATTCACAGAACTGTAAGGGGCATCTGTGTACGTATGTGATTATTTTTCTTTTCTTTTCCTTAGTAATTAGTTCTCCTCTTGGATTTTTATTTCTTTAAAAAATATTTAGGGATGCACCATTTATTTTAGTTTTCTGACATGGCTTTCACTTCCAGCTCCCCAAGAAACTTTGCTGAGAAAAGGAGACCAAGATGGAAAGAAGAATGGAAGAGTTGCTGTGCCTGCATAAATGTGCATTTTGATGCTTTAAACTCATATGTAAATTTAGCATTTTGTGTATGTGTGTGTGTGTGTGTGTATGTTGTCATGGAAACAATAATTTCCAAATATTTGCTTGTTGCCCAGTGGCTTCCCTCATCAACCAGACAATGGTAGACAAACAATTAATATTTATTCTGTAATTGCAACCATAAACATTTGATCATATGTGATGCCTCCACAAATGTGTGAGAATGTATATGTGTGTGGTAGTATGTATGTGACTACCTGCCTCCCCACTGTTGTCCAAGAATTGGTTCAAATTGGCACAGAAGTCAACCAGAGCCAGACACGAGAAACGGACTTTTGCAAAACTTTTACTGAAGCACTTCAGCAAAAGGGTCCCAGTGAGTGGTGGGATTCAGCCAGTTCGCATCACTTCAGCAGAACTGGTAGCTAATTTTTTGTTGCCCAGGCCCAGAATGAACTTACGGAAGCAGCATCCACACAGAGAACTGGTTGTTCACATGTTTGAATCCCACCACTGGTCCCAGTCCAATTTGGGAGCTGAGACTTTTAACAACAACGTAGCATGATCTTTTATACAATTGATTTCCAGAAATAGGGAAGTAACATTTCACAAACCTTTTTTGGAGTTCTAACTTGCTTTTAGTCTACATCTATGCTTGTCTATGGAGTTGCACCTCACCCCTATAGAGTTACTGTATATCTTGCTTAGGTTTTACATGTCCTTTGTCCCTACTTGGGTTTCTGCCACTTGTCTTCATGTTGCCAAATCTTGTAACTTGCTATTTATTTCTGAGTACATGTTGTTACATTTCCTTCATCCCTAACTGACACATTACACAGGTGTATTCTTCTAAATTTTTATTCTTTCCTAGAATGGGGGTATATTGCTTCTTAATGGGTGAGCCATCAAATGAATACATTTAAAAATAGATTTTGTCAAGAAAGTCACACCTATGGATCACCTGTAGCCTCCATCATTTAGTACCATCTTCATAGATTAGGTATTGTTGGGCAGGAGAACCATTTTGGCAAATTGCATGAGACATCTGGGAGGCAAGAAGATGAACAAGAGCCTTGGGAAATTTGCTTTGGGGAAGATCTTTTCAATGAGTCTTGCTTCTTGACAGAATTCCTTCATCTTCCATAGTTGTTAGTAATTTCAAAATTTGTTTCCCAGTTGTCAAGGTTTAAAGAGAAGCCTCACGCTGAGTTCTTAATTCCAGATTTGGTCTGAGAAACTACTACAAGCCTGGCCCACAAAAAAAATCTCCTTGACTAACCTGGATCCTCTATCTGAAACTCCATACATATAACAGCTTTATGAGCTTCTATTTCTTCCGAAACCCCACTGATTTATCCATTCTGACTTTCACATGCCCTATTGCATGCCAAGAGCACTCAGGTTTCTGTGAATATATCTCACAAGCTGTCTGGGAGGAAACTCAGAGTCAATCTTGCCCAAGAACACTCTAATTTGTAGAACTGATCTTGGCCAAGTGGTTTAGAAAAAGTAATATTCACAAAATCTTAGTTTAGCCATACATATACAATCAAACACCTTTATCCTTGGAAAATGCAGATTTCTGGGTTTTGGGAAGTTGCTCACTCTGCAGCTAGCTAATAAAGGATGGGATGCTTTGATTTTCTTGGTGTTGTGACTGAATATCAGAACTGTGCCATTGAAAATGTGCTGCTTGCATTTGAGGTAATAAGCTGAGCTCAGCCCATGAACCACCAAGTTGCAAGAAGCATGCTTCCTGTCATCTGCTGGAGGAGATTGTGGGTAATTACCTTTCCATTTTGTTCCTCTCAGCTGCTGACTTCACTTCAAGTTCAAATATTTGTTGACAGGAAGAAAGGTTTTTAGAGCCATATTGTTAAAATTCTGGTGGCACATTGTCAGGTCAACATGCTGAAACATAAGATGGGAGTTTACATCACAGGACGACTGTTGTCATCTTGAGGCTGATAAGGCAGTGGGGTAGCGCGAGAACAGATCCTGCAGCACAATGTTCAAAGAAACTAGTACAGAATTTAGGAAGGTGAGGATGGGGCTAAATGAAAGGTTAAAACTTGTGGAAGGCAAAACGTTTAATGTAATATTGGACTGTAGATTGTCAGAAAAGGTTAATGAAAAAACAAGCAATTTCTTTATTAGCTTGAGTTATTTACTTAATGAAACATATGTACTGTATGTGGCTTGAATTTAAGAAACACAAATGCATATTTATCTGTTTATCTTGGTTTAACAAGTTGAACTAAATTGTAATTAATACTACAGTGTTTGTTATCCACGTGCACAGGTTCATACAGTATATGAAAAGGGGTTAGCAACTTTGATATAAATAAGAGGCCAAGTGAAGAGTCAGTGAAGAATGTTTCTGCTCTGCCAAAAGATGAGGCTATGGAAAAGTAATGACTGATCCAAGTGAGGTGTAATTATCTCTTACAATTGTGCTCAGGTGTCAGATCCCCAAACCCTGATTGCTCACCCATTGGTAAGTGGGCCAATTAACCCCATAACAATGCCCCTAGAACTTTCCGTACCTGGCACTGGGAGGACAGTAAAATTAGCTGCCTTGCTGGACTCGGGGTGTACCTGATGCATGATTAGCCCAGAGCCCTCATCATTTTCCCTGCATATATATTCTACTTTTGGGGCCTGCCATTCTGTTGGGGTGAGGGGGAGCTTATTCTCGCTTGGGATAACTTTTGTTTCTACTCTCTCCTCCCCTTTAGAAAGGAATGTGTCTCCTTAATCAGGGATACGGTTAGAGAGAAACGTTGCTGGAGAATACCTTGAGATGTGTGCCAACTGTGCCAATTGCCTGCTCATCAGACTACCTGTGGATTGTCTGGACATTATGACTTTGATGGGAGGAAGAATATTGCTAGGTTAACTATACCGTTTGAGCAGAATTTTCCCCAGAATTCACCTTGACTTCCCTACTGTCACTGACCCCTAATAAAAGTATCCTTTTGAGACAATGTCTGTTTCAAGAGTTCTGCTTTCTTGGGTGGGCACGAAGGGAGGCTCAGCCAATCTCAATGTATACATGGTTGTACTTTGACAATAAAGGTTCATGCATTCTTTCATTCAAGTGGGTCCTTACAACTGCTTTCAACTGCCCATTGGGTTGCTTCCAATTTAAAGTTCTACATTTTGGACTACAAGGGGCCCCTGCAGTATTCATGCAAATGATCAACAAAGTTCTACATAAGCACCTGTATAAAGGGGTTTTGGTTTACCTGGATGACATCCTTATCTACACCAAAACCAAAGATGAACACATTAAATTAGTCAGAGTGGTATTAAAAAAACTGCTCTGCCAAACTGTATGCCAAACTGTCAAAGTGAATTCCACAAAGATCGTATTGATTACTTGGGTTATTGTATATCCAGCAAAGGGATAGAGATGGACACAGAGGAAGTGAGAGCAGTCTTGGACTGAGCTCCTCCAAAACCAGGAAACAACTCCAAAGTTTCCTAGGATTTGCAAATTTTTACAGACAATTCATCCCGTCTTTTGCACAGTTTGCCCTACCAATCAGAAACTTGTTAAAAATCCAAGGAGGGGGGGGGGGGGAATAAGCCAAAACCCAGTCAACTATTAAAATGGACAGGAAAGTGTCAAGCAGCTTTTGAGAAATTTAAGAGATTTTTTTCTGTGGAGCCAGTTTTGAAACATCCAGACCCAGAACAGCTAATATATTCCAAGCTGATGCCAGCAATGTGGCTGTGGGAGCAGTTTTACTACGAAGAAATAAAGAAGGACCACCTTTGGATTGGCTGGATTTCACGTGGACATTATGACTTTGGTGGGAGGAAGAAGATTGCTAGTTTAACTATACCATTTGAGTGGGATTTTCCCAAGATCTTGCCTTGACTTTCCTACTGTCACTAGCCCCTAATAAAAGTTCCTTTTGAGACAATGCCTGTTTCAAGAGTTCTACTTTCTTGGGTGGTTAACTGAGGTGGATCTATAAGGGGCACAAAGATTAACAAATAATAAAGCACATTGATAAAATATTTAAAAACTGATCAAACAAGACCATGAAATGTATTGGTAATGTGTTAATTTATTGGAAAAATATTCAGGGCATTTTCCAATACTGCATTTTGTCAACAATTAACTTTCTGTTTTGTTCTGTAATAGTACTAAGCACTAGCACTAGCACTTAGACTTAAAGGCTGCTTCATGGCCCTCTCTGAGTGGTTTACAGAGTCTCGCATAATGCCACCCTCAACAATCCAGGTACTCATTTTACTGACCTTGGTAGGATGGAAGGCTGGGTCAACCTTGAGCCAGATAGAATGCCAATGGATTGACTAAGGGTGCAGTGAATTATTCAGAAATTAATGCAGAATACATAGTCAATCTGATTTCTGTGTTGGCTGTCTGGTGATGTCCATGTGTAGAGCCGTCTCTTGGGTTGTTGGAACAGAATGTTTGCTATGACCATCGTATTCTCTTGACAAAATTCTATCAGCCTGTGCTCTGCTTCATTTTGTACTCCAAGGCCAAACTTGCCCATTATTCTGGTTATCTTTTGGCTTCCTACTTTAGCATTCCAATCCCCCATGATGATAAGGACATAATTTTTTTTGTGTTAATTTTATAAGGTGCTGTAGGGCTTCATAGAACCATTCAATTTCATCCTCTTCAGCACCAGGGGTTGGGGCATAGACTTGGACTACTGTAATATTGAATGGTTTGCCTTGGATTCGCACTGAGATCATTCTGTCATTTTGGGGGTTGTACTGCCTTGTCGTGGCGAAGGGGCTTGCATAATTCAATGAAGCTATGAGCTATGCCGTGCAGGGCCACCCAAGACGGACAGGTCATAGCAGAGAGTTCTGACAAAACGTGATCCACTGGAGAAGGAAATGGCAACCCACTCCAGTATCTTTGCCATGAAAACCCTATGGACAGTACCAAAAGGCAAAACGATATGACGCTGGAAGATGAGCCCCTCAGGTCGGAAGGCGTCCAATATGCTACTGGGGAAGAGCAGAGGGCTAGTACTAGTAGCGCCAGAAAGAATGAAGCGACTGGGCCAAAGCCGAAAGGACGCTCAGCTGTGGATATGTCTGGTGGTGAAAGGAAAGTCCGATGCTGAAAAGATTTTTTCTCCATAGGAACCTGGAATGTAAGATCCATGAATCAAGGCAAGCTGGACGTGGTCAAACAAGAGATGAAAACTCAACAGTGGCCACAGGATTGGAAAAGATCAGTTTACATTCCAATTCCAAAGAAAGGCAGTGCCAAAGAATGTTCAAACTATCGCACCATTGCACTCATTTCTCATGCTAGTAAAGTTATGCTTAAAATCCTACAAGCTAGACTCCAGCAGTATGTGGATCGAGAACTACCAGAAGTACAGGCAGGATTTCGAAGAGGCAGAGGAACTAGAGATCAAATAGCCAACATACGCTGGATCATGGAGAAAGCTAGAGAGTTCCAGAAAAACATCTACTTCTGCTTCATTGACTATGCTAAAGCCTTTGATTGTGTGGATCATAACAAACTGTGGCAAGTTCTTAAAGAGATGGGAGTACCAGAACATCTTATTTGTCTCTTGAGAAACCTATATGCGGGCCAAGAAGCAACAGTGAGAACTGGACACGGAACCACTGATTGGTTCCAAATTGGGAAAGGAGTCCGGCAAGGCTGTATACTGTCGCCTTGCCTATTTAACTTATATGCAGAGCACATCATGAGAAAGGCAGGGCTAGATGAATCAAAAGTTGGAATTAAGATTGCTGGAAGAAATATCAACAACCTAAGATACGCAGATGATACCACTCTAATGGCAGAAAGTGAAGAGGAACTGAAGAGTCTCTTGTTGCGAGTGAAGAAGGAGAGTGCAAAAGTTGGGTTGAAACTAAACATTAAGAAAACCAAGATCATGGCATCCGGCCCTCTCAATTCCTGGCAAATAGATGGGGAAGAAATGGAGGTAGTGACAGATTTTATTTTCCTGGGCTCCAAGATCACTGCAGATGGGGACTGCAGCCAAGAAATTAAAAGACGCTTGCTCCTGGGGAGGAAAGCCATGGCAAATCTAGACAGCACACTAAAAAGCAGAGACATCACCCTGTCAACAAAAGTGCGTATAGTCAAGGCTATGGTCTTCCCAGTTGCAATGTATGGCAGTGAAAGTTGGACCATAAGAAAGGCTGAGCGCAAAAGAATTGAAGCCTTTGAACTCTGGTGCTGGAGAAGACTCCTGCGAGTCCCTTGGACTGCAAGGCGATCAAACCGGTCAGTCCTAGAGGAGATCAACCCTGACTGCTCTTTAGAAGGCCAGATCCTGAAGCTAAAACTCAAATACTTTGGCCACCTAATGAGGAGGAAGGACTCACTGGAGAAGAGCCTAATGCTGGGAAAGATTGAGGGCAATAGAAGAAGGGGACGACAGAGAATGAGGTGGCTGGATGGAGTCACTGAAGCAGTAGGCGTGAGCTTAAATGGAGCCCAGAAGATGGCAGAGGACAGGAAAGCCTGGAGGAACATTGTCCATAGGGTCGCGATGGGTCGGACACGACTTCGCAACTAACAACAACAACAAATCCCAGTATTGCTTTTCCTACTCTTTTATTGACTATGAAGGCTACTCCATTTCTTTTGGGGGATTCTTGCCCGCAGTAGTATACCTGACAGTCATCTGAATGAAATTCTCCCATTCCTGTCCATTTTAGTTTGCTGATTCCTAAGGTGTCGCTGTTCAGTCTTGTCATCTCTTGTTTGACCATGTCCAGCTTGCCTTGATTCATAGATCTTACATTCCAGGTTCCTATGGAGAAAAAAATCTTTACAGCATTGGACTTTCCTTTCACCACCAGATACATCCACAGCTGAGCATCCGTTCGGCTTTGGCCCAGTCGCTTAATTCTTTCTGGCACTACTAGTACTAGCCCTCTGCTCTTCCCCAGTAGCATATTAGATACCTTCCAGTGTCATATCTTTTTGCCTTTTGGTACTGTCCATGGGGTTTTCATGGCAAAGATACTGGAGTGGGTTGCCATTTCATTCTCTAGTGGATCACATTTTGTCAGAACTCTCTGCTATGATCTGTCTGTCTTGGGTGGCTCTGCACGGCATAGCTCATAGCTTCATTAGGGCTATTTTACAGATGATGCAGTTCCAGTAATAGTATATGAAGGGTTCTCTGCCGATCACATGAATCAGTAACGGGATGCTTAAGGTAAATTTATTTCCAGGTCAATTTCTGGTAACCATATCTATGCTGTGTCCAAAGAAACCTACATGGACCTATTACGGTGCACCATTGCAGGTCTCGCCTGCAACCCTGGGGTTCCATTGTGGTCTGCCATCTAAGTACAATAACAAAGTCCAATCCTCCTCAGCTTTCGGAGATCAGCTAAGTTCAACCAGGTTCTGCCACATGTGCTTAGCATTAGGGCACACATGTCAAACACAAGGCCCGGGGGCCGGATCCGGCCCGCAAAGTGGTTTCATGTGGCCCACGAAGCCATCCTAGAAACAGTGAGGGAACGGCCCCCACTGCCTTGGCCCTGGCCCAGAGACCCTCCTTCTGCCAGAGACCCTCAGATCTGTCCCACTCCTGCCCAGGCCCCCATAGGCACCCTTGAAGCAAACGATGTAGAGCTAGCCACGCCCACCCAGTAGGCCATGCCCACCCTGGCCACACCCACCTGGCCCCCTGAGGGCAACCACAATGCTGATGCGGCCCTCAATGAAATTGAGTTTGACACCCCTGCATTAGGGTATTTCCTGAAATTCTATCTGCTGGTGAGGAAGCACCATTTAAAATAGTGGATGCAAGAGGGGAAAAGGGAGGGTATTTAAATACAAAATTGAAGGGGCAGAAGGGAGTGGCATTATTAGTACCTGGAAATCAAGCACAGCTTGGTTGATTTATTCTATACTCTGTTATTGACTGAGGGGAGGAAGTGCTAATCAACTGTTTTCTGTGATTGTCTATGGAGATTCTCAGTCATCCAGGTCATGGTTATCCCAAAGTGTTTTTTCAAAAGGCAACTGGACTTTGTTTCCTGTGACCTATGTGGTCTTGCAAACATGCCTGTACTTAGAATATCTTGATGCCCACACACATCCAAATCAGCATTTTAAAATGGAATCAGAAGATGGATAACAATATGTATTGCCAGCATTGAGGGGCTTACGTGGCCTCTCATTCTGTTTTTGCTACTTCTTAAAACCTGCCTCTTCCTGTTAGGATAAATACGTCTTGTTTATGTTTTGTAAGTAGTGACAGAAAGACTACCCTTGTGGCTAACTGAGAAACTTGTTAAGTGAGTTTTGCCCCATTTTACAACTTTTCTTGCCACATTTGTTAAGTAAATCAATGCAACTGTTAAATTAGTAACGTGGCTGTTAAGTGAAACTGGCTTGCCCATTGACTTTGCTTGTCAGAAGATCACTAGAGGTGATCACATGACCCCGGGACATTGCAACCGTCATAAATATGAACCAGTTTTCAAGCATCTGAGTGTAAATCATGTGACCATGAGGATGTTGCAACAGTCATAAGTGTGAAAAATGGTCATAAGTCACTTTTTTTCAGTGTCATCGTAACTTTGAACAGTCACTAAATGAACTGTTGTAAACTGAGGATTACCTGTATTCTTTAAGTGCTCCTTAACTGTAATACAAGCAGGCTCTTTTTATTTATTTATTTATTTATTTATTTATTTATTTATTTATTTATTTATTTATTTATTTATTTTATTGG
This sequence comes from Vipera ursinii, assembly GCF_947247035.1. Classification (NCBI taxonomy): domain Eukaryota; kingdom Metazoa; phylum Chordata; class Lepidosauria; order Squamata; family Viperidae; genus Vipera; species Vipera ursinii. Next base: position 115,796,994 of record NC_139516.1, on the reverse strand, counting down.
ATTTGTATACCGCCCTATTCCCATAGGACTCAGGGCGGTTTACAGGGCAGTTAAAACCATGAATACAAAAATAAAAACAATTAAAACAAATTAAATTCAAGCCCCAAGAGTAAATCTAAATATTTTAATATTTATTCTGATAATCCAAGATCTAGATATCTGTGAATACGGAGATGAGCTGTAGTGCACAAGGACGACACTTCCCTAGTTTTACTGTGCAGTGGCCAAAGCGTGATAAGTATTAGAAGTGGGCTTCTATGAGGAACACATAGACCCTGCTTTATGCAATGGCTCCCTAAGCAACTACTTTTGTTCTTGGGTGCTCTCTGGGGTTTCAACTTATGTTAGAATCTGACTATACACTTGTATCCAGCACTTTGGATTCTCTCTTGATATCTTGATATTAGGCATGTGTCTGTTTTAGATCATATGCCTGATTTTGATCCACATAAACTAACAAATCAGTCCCAGATCCTGGGTGTGTGGCCCCTGGTTCTAACCTGAGACCTGTGTGTCTGGACACACACAGACTCAAATTTAGCTAGTTTCATAAAAACAGTATTTTATATTAAGCCTACTGAATTTTGTCAAGTGTTAGAGCATGTTGCAATGACCCTACTTTCATGTTCTTTGGACAAAATCATTTAGATCCATTTTGATCTGTCTTTCACCTTTGGTTTAGGGTTAAAATTACTTTGATCCCTCAGGAATTGAAATACACAGGAAGATGGGGAAGCTAATTCCTCTGGATCTTTCACAACGTGATATCCTTAAGAACCACCATGACAGAACAGGCATGAGAGGCCCCATTTACAGCCAATGAAAGATCAATGAAAGAACATGCTGTTCTTTCTAGAGAGAAACTAACTGAAAAACAGTTTTTTTAACAATACAAATTTAAAGAAGATATATATCAAATCTGTAGCAAAGGAGAAAAGCCAACTAGACTTCAGGAGAGCACGTTCTCTTCCTTACAGCCAGGAGGTGGCTCTGCAGCACAGACAACAGTGGAAACTCCATTTAATGTGAGATCTAATCCCACAAAGGCATCTCCCAAAGAGTGTGAAAACTGTAAGCAGATGTTTTTCTTCTTTTTGTTTATGGAGATGAGATGTATGAATGGGCCCTGACATATATATGCAAATCTAGCTACAAAGAAGGGAAAGGGCAAAAGAAAATGATATGTCAATTTAAGATGCATCTCTTATTGTGAAAGAATGCCAGCTAGATCACAGAGGCCTGCTTCTCAGTGATGCTTATGTAAAACTAGAAGGTGGAGGAGAACTGGGGCCCCTTTGTAAAAGAATTAAAAGAGTGTTGAGGAAGAGGAAGCAATGAAGGAAAAGGCATCTGGTTGGCCACTATTAAAAATAGATTACAAGGAGAAATTCCTTCAACCAGGCACTTCTTCAAGGTGGATGAAGTATTAACTGAGAGTTAACAGAATAACAGAGTAGGAAGGGACCTTGTAGGACATCTAGTACAGCCCACTGCCCAAGCAGGAGACCCTACACCATTTCTGACAGATGGAAGTCCATCTCTTCTTGAAAGCTTTCAGTGATGAAGCTCCCACAACTTCTGAAGGCAAGCTGTTCCATTGGTTGATTGTTCTCATGGTCAGAAATTTCTTCTTATTTCTAGGTTGAATCTCTCCTTGATCAGTTTCCATCTGTTATACCTTGTCTGGCCTTCAGGTGCTTTGGAAAATCGATTGACCCCCTTCTCTCTGTGACAGCCCCTCAAATATTGGAACACTGCTATCATGTCTCTCTGGTCCTTCTCTTCACTAGACTAGCCATGCCCAGTTCCTGTAAACGTTCTTTGTATGTTTAGCCTCCAGTCCCCTAATCATCCTTGTTGCTCTTCTCTGCACTCTATCTAGAGTCTCAACATCTTTTTTATAGTGTGGAGACCAAAACTGGTTGCAGTATTCTAGGTGTGGTCTTACTAAGGCTTTATAGAGTGGTACTAGTACCTCGTGTGATCTTGACTGAATCCCTCTGTTAATGGAACTTAGGACTACATTGGCATTTTTGGATGCCACCTCACATTGTTGGCTCATATTTAATTGATTGTCCACTAAGACTCCAAGATCCAAGTTCTAGAAGATGACACCTGAATAAATGTTAGAACCAGAGCTTTTTTTGTCATAGAATGCACTGGAACGGAGTTCCGGCACCTTTTTTCGATGGATTTTCCAGAGTTGCATTCTTTTCCTATTGTTTTCCTTCCTATCCTCATTTGTTTTTGAAAATGTCCCACTGGCGGTATTGTGTGAGCAGGGTCCCCTCTGGTGCTGTCTGCCTCCTCTAGGAGGAGCCATGAGGCACTGGAGCACCACAGCCAGAGCGTGGCTTGATTGTCTGGGTTGGACCATGTGATGTGGAAGCTGATGGTGGTGGTAGGAGACACATAAACATGGAGGCCATCTTTCAGGAGAGCCTTTTGCCTTCCCTTTCAGAAGGTGGGGTGTGAGGTTAAAAAGAGGCGAAGCGAGAGGAAAGAAAGGCGGCTGGCATGGAAGCTTGCCTGACAGTGAAACTTTGCTGTTTCGATTCCTTGGGTAGTTCAAAGGCTGGGATATCGATGAAAATCTCTTTTTAGTCTTTTATACTTTATATTCAAACTGCAGAGGAGAGGAATTAGAATAAAGCCAATGCCTTGTGGTTTGGAGGTATTATTATTATGAATATATATTAATTATGTATTGGTCAGATGTGAAGGTAGACCTACAGTATGAGGTTTAATCAGATCTATTTATTAAATTGGGTTTAACTTAAAGGTAAATTAAAAGTAATCTGTTCACTGACAAAGTTTCAACTTTAATTTCTTTCAAGTCAATATCCATATTAAACTCCAAATGTAAATTTTTCCACCTTGTTTGACAACTTCTTAAAAATAATTCAATCTTTTACAAGCAACCAAATTTTGTTTTATTGGACCAATTTCATTCCACATAGAAAGCTGACATTTCCACTCATTAAACTAAATGGGTATGCCAGTGGTAAATGTCCCAAAAGATTAATAAAATGCCTTCTTGTAATTTAAAGCCACACAGTGCATGGTAACATTAATAGTATTAACTTACCTTGAACAAAATCCTAGTCTTTTAGATACATTATAAATTGAAGGCTTTTTCCCCCCCAACTATAAAGGTAAATCTTGTAGGGTAGGCAAGGCGGGTTGTATGACGTGTGTGAGTTCCAGCACCTTTTTTTCTTCAAAAAAAGCACTGGTTAGAACCATGAAGGAGTGCTGCCATTTCAGTTTCTACATTAAAATATGCAAAATGTGCAAAGATTGTTCTACCTATCATACAATCTGCACTAAAGTCTAAAAGCCTATAAAAATGGAACAACTGTGTGCAAATATGCATTGCATACTGTAGCTATTGATATTTTGATACTTTCTGACTATATTATTGCAGTTTAAGGGGCTACCATTGAAACTGTTTTGAAAACTTAAGTGTCAAATTGAAGAAGTTAAATGATATGACCTCCAGCTTATGATACAATTTTTAAAAGAACCATTGAACAATGTTATTCATAACTGATGACATTTAAGATAAGAAGCATATGCTGTGAAAAAGAACTATTATCTTTTTTAGATTTTTGTAAATAGTTTAGCAGGGACGCGGTGGCTCAGTGGGTTAGGACGCTGAGCTTGTCAATCAGATGGTCGAATCCCGAGTGCCGCATAACAGAGTGAATGCCTGTTACTCGTCCCAGCTTCTGCCAACCTAGCAGTTCGAAAGCACGTAAAAATGCAAGTAGAAAAATAGGGACCACTACGGTGGGAAGGTAACAGCGTTCCGTGCGCCTTTGGTGTCTAGTCATGCCGGCCACATGACCACGGAGATGTCCTCGGGCAAGCGCTGGCTCTTCGGCTTTGAAACGGAGATGAGCACTGGCCCCTAGAGTTGGAAACGACTAGCACGCATGTGCGGGGGAACCTTTACCTTTTAAAATAGTTTAGCAATCTATTGCCTGGAGACTTTGTATCTGTTCTGCCTTCTTTTATGAGATTTTTCTGACTCCTTGTGCCAATTTTGGCTTCTCCTGAAAGTCTTAAATGGGCTGGATTCCAAATACCTGGAAATGTGTCTCTTTTCATATCAGCCCACCATGTTAAGACTTCATGATAAGCATCTTCTCCAAGCATCTGTTTGATAAAAGGGCAATACTGAGCAACAATGGGCAAGGCATCCTCTACAGTTATTATTGTCATTTTTGTTTAGCTTTTTTTCTTCCATCTTTATTATATTTATAAATAAGACTGCAAGCCTTATTTAACACAGTATTCCTTCCTCCTCCCATTTCCCACAGCAATAACCCTTTGAGGTGGGCATAGAGAGAGTGACTGGCACAAAGTCACCCAACTGACTTTCATTGCTAAGGGGGCACTTGAACTCATGGTCTCCTTCTTTCTAGCCTAGTGCCTTAACTTAGTGATCAAACTGGCTTTATCATTATTATTTGCCAGGCAAAAATATTTTTAGCTCACACATTTTAGTTTTTAATTCTCATGCAGATTTTGACTGTTATGTGATTGTGATGATTATGATCTAAAGTAGCCCCACAACCTACTGGATGAAAACTAACAATATAAATATTTTAAATATATTAAATAAATATCATGGCTTCTGAAGAAAGCTGCAGGAATTTTACTTTGTTGATGGTGTTGAGCATTTTGATGAGAAAGAGTGGCAGAGAGTGAAGACCTCAGGAGGGGAAGGACTATTAGTTCTTGGATAAAAAGCAAACAGAACGTTTGTGATGTCCAAACAAAATATTAGAATCACATTTTGGCTTATCTGGAAAAAAATGCACGGCCGTTTCCTTAATTCCTCAGCTTTGAAATCTGAATGGTAAAAAGTCTGAACTTCCAGGATTTTCTGAGGCTTATTCAGATTTCTCCTTTGCTGGTGAGCAATCCAAAAAAGAGGCTCTCATAAAGTCTGCATATTTATGAATGCCATGTATTATTGATTTGCTGGAAGTTTCTGAAAGCATTGCACACAGATTGCCAGAAAGTTCAGGTATAATGAAACAAATGTAATCATAATTGATTGGGGTTCATTTGCTCATCCCTATTATATTAATTACATCCACACCCTAGCCTCTTATGGCAAATGGGTGGTGGAGGAAATCAAAGACAGTTTAGATGTGCACATTTGATTATGGAAGTCATGCTTTTTTATATTTTAAAAATACATGTATTTTTACATATATTCAAACAACAAACAAACAAAAATGCTAAAGGCAAATTTTGTAAAATGTGATAATTATTTATATTCCTGTCCCTTTAATACAATACAATGGATTCAGTTAGAATTACTTTTTCTTTAAAAAAAACCATGGTAGAGATACAAGGAATTTTCATGGATTAGGAAATTAGTATACCTACAATTTAGTATGTGGAAAGAATAAATTTCATTTTTCTATTTCTAAAGAGAAAATCTGTCATTTGCTTTTTATAAGTTCATTAGTTTCTATTTGGTCCTCTTTGTTTTAGCCCTGTGGGTGAAGTGTGGGAAAAACTAGTAGCTAAATTACAAATGTGTAATTACAAAATTACAAATCCAAAATTCTAACCATAGTTCTTTTTGCCCAGGTCATACTATCTATTCTCTACTGTTCTTTTTTTTAGGGAAGGATATTGTTTTTTATCCCTTGCATCATGATGCTGTCATGACCAGAATGCATATTTTTCTGATTGGCCATGAGCACATATATTTTGTTGGTAAGAATTGATATGGGACCACAGCTGAATGCAGTGATTCTGAATGGCATATCCAATTGGCACAGAGGTAGAAGATTTTCGTGTGTTTGTTATGAAGGAGGAAAAGTTTCTGCTGATTATTGTCATTTTTACTAACACTAGCTTCACTAATGCAGTTATGTTTGGGGGAAAGGATTGTAAAATATGGAATAGGTTTTCTTATGGTCCTCTTCTAGGACAGTGTTTCAGCTTTACAATCTATAATATTTTAGGGTTTCCCGTTGATCTCCAGTCTTGTAGAATGTTTTTTCAAGTTCAGACAAGCTCAGCTAGATATTGCCACCAGCGATAATAAAATGGATTGTGAGAAGGAATTGAGTAATAAGCAATGTCTAATTTGTCTCATCTCATATCCCATTGGTATGGGTTCCAAAATTATGACAATGGGCACTGCATAATGTAACGCTGCAGATTTGTTTTGGCTTCAGAATATGAAGGCATAGGATTGCTTCACTGTTTCTTCTTGTTTGTTGGTTGGTTTATTTACTTATTCAATTTCTTTAGCCATCCATCTCAATCAATGGCTCTAGGAGGCTTACAATTCAATAAATATATTGCAATTTAATAAACATTTTAAAACAATTAAAAAAACAATAAAAACATCCAAAATAAGTATACATAGTAGCTAAGATATTTGGCCAGTAGCAATGAAGCCAGGAAATGGAATCCTTGACATTTTCACCTTTGTTTTGTCCACTACAGCAATGAATGAGGTATAAGATTAAAAATACTGAGATATAATGCAAATTGCAAAAAAGGTAATGTGTCTTTTTGCAATGGTAAAGCTTTTCAGAATTTGTGGGAAATCCATGCCCCCATCAGAGGGCACTCTTATCTCACTTCTCCTCTTGGATCCAAACCTTCAGTCATCTGAGGAGTTCCTTAAAGCCTTCACTAAGATGGGGTAAAAATGACTGGCATTTCCCCTCCCCCATTTTTATAGAGACAGATAGAAACTGAATTTTTAAAATTGGAAATGGTGACATTGGAAATAAACTTAGAATTAGTTTTAGTACTTGCAGCCTAAAAGGTATGTGTCTATTTAGTGTTAACCATCTATCCCCTTCTACTTTACTACTGCCATGTGCTATGATTACAGCTTTTAAGGAAAGCATCTGCTTGCCCAGTTGATGTTGTACTATTATGCTTTCATAATTTAGGAGGATTGGAACATAATTGGAGATTATGTTATCTAGTCCAATGCTCTGACCACATTGTCCACAAAGGAGAGCCCACCATCAATGTTTTATCCTTAGGTATGTTTTTCCCCCTTGATATACAATCAAATCCCACCAGCTTGTAATTTAAACCATTCTTTTTTGTCCTATCTACTGTCTACTGGAATAATTTTGAACAATTCTGCCTTGTTTTCTTATGTGACAGTCTTTCAGTTACTTAAAGACAGTTATCTCATGTATCATACCTCTTTTCTAAGCCCATTATAATCTTGGATATGTTTTAAATAGGCTCGGTATTAAACTGTGATGCAGATATGTGCACTTCCTCACTTATTATGCCAGGCAACTTCATCCCATTAGGTATTTTGGGCTTATTAATTTTGGTTGTTTGCTTATTTTGCAGATGACCAGACAAATCAATGCAATGTGGGTTGAAATTATGGAAGTCACTTTTGGAAATTATGGGAGAAGGGGGGATTATTCAGGAAGATTCAGTCTTTAAAGATGCTGTTCTAAAAGTTCTATGCTTAAGGAAAGAATACTACAGAAGTTGACAATTAACATTGTTGAAGGTCTAAATCTTCATCTGGGTCCAGTCCAAATAAACAAAATGGAGACTGCTTTAGAAAGAAGGTTGTAGTTTATTGAAGAGCAGAGCCTGACAGAAATGTGGCTCTGGGAAAGCTGGCCACATGTTGCTGGGAGTGGTGGGTTTTTATACCTTCTTGGGCTTTTATGGTTGGAGTTGTTCCTGTGGCATGAACTTTGACCTTAGGTTCAGTGTGCCTTTCTGATATTGGTGGATTAATCCTATTATGTCCTAAAGGTCATGTCTTTAGAGGTTGGCTGGGGTATGTAGATTTTAGGGGTCTTTGTCTTTTTAATCTCATCAGCTCCAAGCTTTCTGAATAGGATGATCAAATCTACATTTCTACAGACCTGGCCTCTGCCTGGGGCTATTAGAAAACTGGGTCTGCTTTTCTGCCTTTAAGATCCTTTGAGGAAATATAATATTCTGTCCTTTTAAATATTTCCTCCTCTGTGGTGGGGGCAGAGGCTGACTTCCCACAACATAAAATAAGAGTTAATTTAAAAAAAACAACAACATCAGGGACTCACTGAAAGAAATATATTTATTAATATTTAGATACAGACATTTCAAAGAATCCAATAATAATTGGGATATGGTCCCCCTTTATATATTTCTTACATGATGGGAGCCTATACATAGAAAATTATTTATTATGCATGGGTATTTACATTAGTGAGACTCAACAGATTTTGACCTGCTTTGGCTTCTTTAGAATCCTGGACAAAGAGGTCAGGGTCAGGGTCCCTGTAGCTGGAGAAATATCTATGCAAATAAAGCTGCAGTATTGAGGCATCTCTAGATGATAGGATATGACCAAAGAAACAGATCCATTTTCTAAGCATGCATCTCTTCATATAGATATTACATGAGTGTACCTATGGTTGAACCTGGATATGTCATCTACTGAATTAAAGGTAAGTCATATTACAAGAAGGTTTGCTCTAGAAAAGGCATCAATTTCAAAACCCAGTCAAAGAAGCAAACATATCCACAACATCAAATGCGTAAAAAAAAACCAAACGACCCAGGTACAAACTGTTATATTCAAAACAAAACTGCCATGGGTCTTGAGATTTGTTTATTTTATTCAATTTGGTGCCACCTGTCTCTTAGTGATTTTGGGCAGTTAGCAATACACCCAACAAGATGAAAACAGTGTGGACTTCCAGCTTGATGTCACAGCACTGTGGATGCAGGAAGACAAGGTTCCGTGTTTCACGCCTGAATTCGCTCTGCTGGGGGACCCTGGAAAGGGTAAAAAATCACCCCATAGAGGTGATGAGGAAGGAGGGGACACCTGTTGGATCGTGGGAGGGCAGTGGTCCTTCCATTTGATCTCGGGAAGCCCTCCAAACCAGCGAGGGAAGGACTGGGCATATTAATATGGCCAATCACAAAGCTGTTGACAGCCGAAGTCAAAAGCACCACCAAGCAACTTTCAAGCAACGCAGATGAAACTGGGTGAGACCTGATTCTCTCTTTAAGATTCTAAGTTTTATTTCCTGAGAAAGCTGCCCAAAGCATTTTTGTCCTGTGAGGAGAGAGGGTAGGGAATTTTTACCCCACCCTGTAAGAAAAGCGACGACTAACTACCCAGTGGAAACAGAGCAACCATGCTAATTTTAATCTAATTGGATATATATTCTTTTGAAATTTGGGGACTAAAAGTGCTCTTTTTTCTTATTGGAGACTGTTGTTTTTTCCTTAAAAAAATAAGATTTGAAAAACCATCATATAAGTTTTGGACTTAAAAAGCTATAAAATGGTGTGTCGTGGTTCTGATAGATGAAACCGGTAAAAGAACTTCAAGGCAAGAATTCTTCCTTAGAAAACATTTTATTAGAAAACAAAGTATCAGCACTTACATAGTTGAACACAAAACTGAGATTCCCTCCCCCCAGATACAAAGTAACAAGTTGCAATTTCCACCCCAGAAACGCTGTCATAAATCACATTCCCAAATTAACACAAGACACAGGCTTTTCTCACCAGCTCCTCAGTCCACCAAAACCTTATCAGATCATGTCCTTGAGTTCCCACACTTCTACATTGTTATGGCTAGCTCAGGGGTCGGCAACCAAAAAAAGGAAAAGAGCCACTGAGAACCGGTTCCATCACAAATTAAAAAAAAGTGGGAGCCGCGTGCGTGTGTCCATGCACGCGCATGCGCAAAAAAGTTTTGCGCATGCGCAAAATGCTTTTTTGCGCATGTGCGGATGCACGCGGTTGCCAATTTTTTTAAAAAGTGAAATGGAACCGGTTCCCGGTTGCCCGACGGCGACGGCCCCTCTGCAAAGCTGCCGCTTTCAGTAGCTTTGCAGAAGGGCCACGGCAGCTTCCTCAAAGAGCAGCGCCCCTGCCCATTCTGAGAGGTGCGCGCGCACCTCTCCGAACGACCGGAGGTGTGCGCGCACCTCCCCAAACCTTTGGAGAGGTGCGCGCGTACCTCCGCGCGAACGGGCAGAGGTGCTGCTCTTTGAGGAAGCTGTAGCGGCCCGTCTCCGAAGCTGCCGCTTTCAGCAGCTTTGCAGACGGGCCGCTACAGCTTCCTCAAAGAGCGGCATCTCTGCCCGTTCGCGCGGAGGTACGCGCGCACCTCTCCAAAGTTTGGGGAGGTGCGCGCGCACCTCCGGTCGTTCGGAGAGGTGCTTGCGCACCTCTCAGAATGGGCATGGGCGCGGCTCTTTGAGGAAGCTGTAGCGGCCCCTCTGCAAAGCTGCCAAAAGCGGCAGCTTCGGAGACGGGCCGCTACAGCTTCCTCAAATAGCGGCATCTCTGCCCGTTCGCGCGGAGGTACGCGCGCACCTCTCCAAAGTTTGGGGAGGTGCGTGCGCACCTCCGGTCGTTTGGAGAGGTGCGCGCGCACCTCTCAGAATGGGCAGGGGCGCGGCTCTTTGAGGAAGCTGTAGCGGCCCCTCTGCAAAGCTGCCGAAAGCGGCAGCTTCGGAGACGGGCCGCTACAGCTTCCTCAAAGAGCGGCATCTCTGCCCATTCACGCGGAGGTATGCGCGCACCTCTCCAAAGGTTTAGGGAGGTGCGCACGCACCTCCGGTCGTTCGGGGAGGTGCGCACGCACCTCTCCAAACGGGCGGTGCCACTCTCCATTTGGAGAGGTGTGCACGCACCACTACCCGTTCAAAGAGGTGCGCGCGCACCGGGCGGCTGGGAGCCGCAGGGGACGGCTCAAAGAGCCGCATGCGGCTCCGGAGCCGCGGGTTGCCGACCCGTGGGCTAGCTAAACCCTTAAGCATTTATCCCATCCCCCCTTCTACACCTGAACTCTAAAAGAATAGAAAAGGCATGTTAGAAGCAAAAGAAAAAATGGCTGCTGATTCTGTTATCAGAACATCATCCATTGTCACAGTGTTGACACAGTGTTGGTGACATCTTGTGGCAAATTATGGTATTACAATTTGTTATTGCCTAAAAGAAACCTGGCTTGAAGCCCAGACTTCAGATAAAATTTGTTTGGCCTTGACAGTTACTAACTTTGAAAAACCCAGCTGCAAAGAAGGGATTTCTGGGTGGCTTATCTATGTTACTTTGAATATTGATGGGAAATTAAATCCTGAAAAAAAGCAATAACAGGACATTGATTGTACAAGGATTGAGTGCAAACGCAATTAAGATATGTATAAGCTAAAAATTATTGATAACTGTAACAAAGATGTTTTTATTTAGTTGATAACAATAAGAACCATACTAGCCTAATGTGAGGTAACAGATATTAATGGAAAAAGAGAGGAAATATCTGATCTTGTAACGTGAGATTTATACTAAAGATTTATGTACACTATTGAACTATTGATTAACCCAGTCATCACGTTGCTTTTTAAATATCCAGTTGTAAAATGAGGAAATCAATAAAATATTATATAAAAAAGATGAAAACAATGTAATAAGAAACAGCATATAACAAAAACTTTTCTGTCCTCCATCCGTCCATCTGTCTGTCTGTCTACCTGTTATGTACTGGAATGTAATGAGGCAAGCCATGGGCCCTCATCTATTGTGGAGAAGCTAAGTAGGCATTTCCTGCCAAGCTGAGGCTAGCCCTCAGAGGCTAGCCTAACAGTCAGTCCCAACAGTTTCAGCAGGAGCATTTGTATTTGGGGCGGGAGAATTCAGGCAGGTAATTGAAGGAACACCAGAGGGCTTATGTGATCCAGATTTCAGGGGTAATATCATTCCAGATGATGCAGAAATTAATGAAGGGGAAATTCAAGTGAAAAATGATGTGATAATACAGTGGGTGACATGAATTATTTTAAGAGTATAAACATATGCCCTTTCCCAGTTTTGGATCTTTAACTATCAGAAGAATTTTCCCACTATTGTTTGGTTAATTGAAGTCATGTGTTAGAAGCCTAATAGTATCATGGAGATGTGCTATATATCTGGCCCAAAAGACCATTTGGATAACTGGGAAAATGTGCATTAAAGTTATAACAAGGTAGGTGGGATAGCCTATGGGAGGGCAATCACTACTAGTCCCCCCATTACTAGTGGATTGCAGTTATCTGATTACTTTCAACTATTTTCTTAGAACTTAGAATAATAGGATTGGAAGGGACCTAGGGGGTCTTCCAGTCCAAGCCCCTGCACAAGCAGTAGAACCTATATTATTCTAGACAAATGGCTGTTTAATCTCTTCTTGAAAGTCCTTCTACCTCCTCAAGCTTATAAATTGTAAATTATTGCTGTATTGACTAAATTACATTTAACAAATATTTAACTCTGTACTTATCTTTAGTTGGCACAGAATTGGATTAAGCAGAGAAGCCTAAAACAGACAAGTAGAATGTATGGATTTACAGATGTTGCTGACCTTCAAATTTCTGCATTTATCAACTTAGGCCTTAGGCTATTGGCAGCTGAAGTCCAGGAACATTGGAAAGCCCCTGCCGCAAGATTTTCAGTACTTTTTAACTGGTTAAATTGTAATCAGGTTGAAAACAAAATTGAAAACATTAATAAAAGGAGATTTAGCATGGGCAGAGGTTGGGTTAATAATTTGCCTATTATTGGAAGATTTGATTGGGCCACCTCCAGTAGTGGGATTCAGCCAGTTTGCACCACTTCGGCAGAACTGGTAGCTAATTTTTGTTGCCCAGGCCCAGAATGGACTTCTGGAAGCGGCATCCACATAGAGAACCGGTTGTTCACATATTTGAATCCCATCACTGGCCACCTCTGTATGTTTGTGATCTGTAGAGGCTTCAGCATGATTAAAATGCTCTAGGCTCCCACCCTTTTGTTGTGTACTGGGTTCGTTGCACAGGAATGAAGACGAGGCGAGTAAGTTCAGCAAAGATCATGGTTTATTGTTTGCAGGATCTGAACTAGAGAACTGGGCTGCAGATGCAGCAATTTATACCCTGGCCCCTAGGCAGCGGCCAATAGGTTTGAAGCAACCTATTGCTGCCCTAGGGGCAACCAATAGCAGCACTGGAGAGGGGTTGTCTGAGGCGCTGGGAGCCGTTAGCTAGCTTCCTGCTCAAACAGCCTTCCAGCCGTTACCATGTGGTGTTACAAAACAAGCCCAATACATTACACCTTGATCAAAATCCTATAGATTGTTACCACTTAAAAAACTGGTACATTCATTGGCACATTCAAACAACCCTATTGTTTTTTTTACCAGAAAGAAGGTCAAAAAAAGGCAATTGTATCAGGTAAAATCAACTGTTCATGCTTTTGGGGTTTTGTTCTCTGTTCAGCTGGTAAGTATGGCCTGTGGATTGAAAATGTTATAAAACTCATTTTCCAAGAACTTCCATATCAGTCTGTGTAATACGATAATACTTTGCAGTACTTAGCTCATTTTGCTAATCCCAGATAATCTAGCCCTCGTTAGTTCCTGGAAGGAGCATCATCTGGGAATTCCAGATTTGTAGGCAAGCTGAAAAAATATTCTGAAACAAGGCAATGCCAAAGTAGACATGCACTGCTGCAAAGAAAACTGCATGGGGTTTTTTTCCAGGAGTCTATCTTGGTTTGAGGGTGTCTCTTCCTTTTTATCTCTCAGTAAGGAGCAACTATGTCTACGACATCAAAACCTTGTCAAAATCAATATATTTTTACGAACATGCAGTTTTTTTAAAAAAAGTAAAAATTAAAGGAGCTTGAATCTAAAACTGCAGGATCCACTTTAAAATGGCATTCATCATTCTCTCAGAATGGTCAATTGTACTTGCTTAATAGAATATTTTAAAAGTTCCAGTTGTTTCTTGTTTACTCAGATAAGATCTCATTTTAAACCTGAGCCCCAAGCTGAACTGAACACATATTGATAGGGTCCACAAACTTTTTTCTGAAGAACGCACTGGATGCAAACTGACTTTTGTGGCTGGTATCAAGCTGCCCATAGTACATACCTCTTGCAGAGAGAAAATACTCTCTTTGATTATGTTTGTGCTTGTGATTTTCTTATGAAATAACCTGCCTTCCAGAGTTGTGGGTGCTCCATTGTTGGAGGTTTTCAAGAAAAGATCAGCTATTTGTATGAAATGGTAAAATGACCCCACTCTTGGGCAGGGCTTGGACTAGAAGATCCTCAAGATCATCATCATAACCACCACCTCCTCCTCCTCCTCCTCCTCCTCCTCCTCCTCCTCCTCCTCCTCCTCCTCCTCCTCCTCCTCCTCCTCCTCCCCTTCTTGCTGAATGTCAGGACAAAGGTAGAGCTGTTTTTATAAAGTAGTGCTGCTAGGAGGGGGAGCCATGTAATATATTCTGAAAATGCTTACATGTCAGCAAAACTACTGCAAACTCTTCAATAGATTAATCCGGTAGCTGAGCTGAAAGTGATGGGTTCCCAGCCATAACTGAAATGGGGAAAAATTGATTTCCATGTTCTTGTTTTCTGAATAAGATTAAAAAAAACAATTGACAGGACTAGTCTGGTCTGGAATTTAGATATAGCCTCTATATACCAAGGGTGTTTGTAAAATACAATAAAACTGGCCCAGTCAAAATTAAGAAGATTATTGAAAAATGGCCATTTGCAGTGTCTCATGTTTGGGGTCAAGCAGAAATGGCAGATGAAGGGACAATGCCATGGTTGTTATTAAGAAAACTCTTAAGAACATACTGTAAGTTTATAGTGTGCAGGAATCAGATCCATCCCTTCGAACATAAAACAGCATATTGCCCATGTTGTATTCAAGGGCATATAAAAGTCTAGGAAAAAGGTACACATAAAATATGCTCATGCTAAATTTATATCTATCTGCAGAAGTAGAATTACTAGATTTTATTTACAGTCCAACAAAGATAAAGTCAGGCAACAAATTCTCCATCTGGATTGCTCTAAATAAATAGAACTGCTGCAATTAATGTGTACTCCATTTCTAAAAAGGTAAAGGTTCCCCCGCAAGTGTGTGCTAGTCATTTCTGACTCTAGGGGCCGGTGCTCATCTCCGTTTCAAAGCCGAAGAGCCAGCGCTTGTCCGAGGACGTCTCCGTGGTCATGTGGCTGGCATGACTAGATGCCAAAGGTGCACGGAACGCTGTTACCTTCCCACCGTAGTGGTCCCTATTTTTCTACTTGCATTTTTTACGTGCTTTCGAACTGCTAGGTTGGCAGAAGCTGGGACGAGTAACAGGCGCTCACTCTGTTACGCGGCACTCGGGATTCGACCCGCCAAACTGCCGACCTTCTGATCGACAAGCTCAGCGTCCTAACCCACTGAGCCACAAAAAACACAGATTCCTCTGAACACATGTGATTAAACAAAAAAGCAAGCAGAGTTGTTTCATCAGCATTACCCTTAGTGGCTGAGCAGCAGGTTACTTGCAATTAATTTCCCAGTTTCTATCCTGCTTCAATATTTCACCAGTTCCTCTTCAGTTAGCTATTCCACTTAGCCATCATCATCATCTGCATAAATTTAATTTAGAACAAAATATGCAGTTATTTAGGTGGAAAATTTAAAATGTTGAGTGAGTGTTGTGAGGTCTGAGAGAATGAGGCTGAAGAAATTGAGGGCCAAAGATGAGGAAAAAAATATCATTGGGAATGGCTAGTTCCGGCAGGTTTGGTGATAGGGAATCAGGAGGAGGCAAGGATGGAAAAAGCACCGGACATGAAAGAAGGGACGAAGGAAGCTGGAAAAGGAAAGGAAGAAGGAGAATCAATGGTTGCAATGGGATGAGGGAAGGTGGAAAGGGCCTTCATCCATTCCCTGGTCTGCAGTTAATGCAGTTATTCATGTAATGGGCTCTTGAGATTACCTTCTTCCCTCCAGTGATCACAGTGGATGATGCAAATGTTGGAAGACAATGCAATGGGCTAGAACAGGGGTGTCAAACTCAATTTCATTGAGGGCCACATCAACATTGCGCTTGCCCTCAGGGGGCCGGGTGGGTGTGGCCAGGGTGGGCGTGGCCTACTGGGTGGGCGTGGCTAGAGTGCATATGGCCTACTGGGTGGGCGTGGCCAGCTCTACATCGTTCGCATCAAGGGTGCCTATGGGGGCCTGGGCAGGAGTGGGACAGATCTGAGGGTCTCTGGCAGAAGGAGGGTCTCTGGGCCAGGGCCAAGGCAGTGGGGGCCGCTCCCTCACTGTTTCCAGGATGACTTCGCGGGCCACATGAAACCACTTCGCGGGCCAGATCCGGCCCCCGGGCCTTGTGTTTGACATGTCTGGGATAGAAGAAGTACTTTAAAAATAGATGATGCCAAAGTGACATGTCTCAAATTTGGCAGCAGCAGTGAGGAAAGGAGAGGAAGATATAGGAAATTGGGGTATGGGTAGGCTTGTGTGATATGCTGTGCTGGGGCATAGGTGACATTAGCAGTGGTGGCAGTTGAAGGGTGCAAGAGAAAAATTGGGGGCAGGTGGATCAATGGAATATGCTACATTGGAAAGTTGGCAATAACAGCAATGGTGAGAAGGAAGGCAGAACAAGAAATGATGGCTTTTAAAGTTACATGGTTGTTGATTTCGGTCAGACATCAGGAATGGTTTCCTAACTCTAAGCGTTCATCAATGGCAGGCTGATTTGGGAAGTAGTGGGCTCTCCTTTACCTTAACCTTACCATTACAATAAAACAGTGATGGTGAACCTTTTAGAGACCGAGTGCACAATCTGCAACCCAAAACCCACTTATTTATTGCTGGGTGCCATGTGGGCATGGCTGTGGTGGTCATGGCAGACTGGGAGGATGTGGCCAAGGTGGGCCTGGTCACTTCAATGTTGCTTGTGGGGAGGGATGCCTATGGGGGCCGGGCAGAGTTGGGGGAGATCCAGGGGGTCTCTGGCAGGTGGGGCGGTGGGCAGGAGGCTCGTCCTGCAGGGTGAGGTGAGGTGAGGCTGGGCGGGGGTGCCATTGCCATGAGGCAAGGTGCGGCAGGGGCAGCTGCTGACACCATTGGTCCCTGCACACAGAGGCCAGTGAGCGTATGGGAGCCGATGGTGTCCATCAGCAGCCACAGCCTGCCGGCTCCTCGACCACCGCACTCTGGGGCACCTTAGCCCTCTGTCAGCAGTTCAGACAAGCCACCTTTGAGCTGGACAGCTGGCCAACAGCTGAGAAGGCGATGCAGTGGGTCATGCCTGGGAAAAGGAGACCATGTGAGGCCAGGAGGGATGGGATGGGGGGAGGGAAGCCCGCTGTGCCAGGATGCATCTGGCCATGTGGGACCTCAGATGGCTGGTTGAAGAGGGACAGCTGCCATCTCCAGGGCATGGTACCCATGCCCACAAAGAGGGCTCTGAGTGCCACCTCTGGCACGCGTGCCATAGGTTTGCCACCACTGCAATAAAAGATATGGGCATGAACTTCAGCTCTTACCCATGTTTCAGTCACATTCACTCTTGATTTTATACCAGTATAATTCTGTTGCTTCTTCTCTCAGGGCTCCTCAGTGATCCAGACAGCTCCTTGTGATTGGCAGGCAGGGCCACTCAGGAGCAATTCTGTCAAGAGCTGTAGTTGAGCTCTTATTCAAGAACCCAGCAGGCTGCAGAGGATTCTCAAAACTTTTGACACTGATTAATTTCATAGAAGTAGAGAGCTGACCTTGACAAAGGACTGATAGAAATGCTACCCACCCTCAGATCATGTCTCTTTTACTCTGAGACAAACAAATTGTAAAAGTGCCTATGTGGGTTGGACCTGAGATCACCTGAGACAGCCCATAGTTGTCATGCTGGCCACAAAATCATTATCTATTCCCTTCATCCCCAGAGTAGGTAAGTTGCAGTCCTCCAGAACCAACAGTCTAGCAGACCTTGGAAAACCAGCTCAATAGAGATGAGGCTATGCAGTAAGGAGGTTCATACAACAATACCCATAACTGGTCCCTGAGGCCTAACCTCACAAATTTATCTGCAGAATAGTGTGTTCAGTAACCCGCAAAGTCTTGTGTGACAATTGACACCCTATTTTCTCACCCATGGAGTTGTTTAATGCAAGATCTGAAACCTAGATAGGCATCTCTCTCTGTGTGAGCCTCCCTACCCTCACGTCAATCCAGGCCTCAGTAACATTATGCCAGATTTGCCCATAATGAAACCATAGTTAGAGATAAACCTGAAACATAAAATTTGTAGCCATCACTGTAAGCTTCCACACCCCATCTATTGATTAGCAACCATTACAACTCCCCAGGCTTCCTAACTCTCTATGACTAACTCTCTCAAGTCAGGTGGGGGTGGACTCTCCCTATGACTCCCAGAGGAAAGACATTCTATTTTCAACTTTTGCCTCCCACACTTTCCTACTTTCCTCCACCATACTCTCCTCAAACTCTGACAGTGTTACTGCTCACAGTGACTCACTGAAGTACTGTGTGATTTAATAATAGTCAACTTGCAGAGCATTATTTTCCTTCATCTAGCACCAACGTCCACTAACTGCCACTGCTATTTGCAAATCACTGAAATGAACTATCAGCTGCCACTGATATAGAATTCCTCATCTTTACTGGCTTCTGTGATCTCTCTTGCTGTTGTTTCACTCTTGCTTCTCTCCCCTCTCTTATTCATTCTGATGCAACAGCCTCCTCTAAGTCAACATAATATCAAGGTTCTGACCAAAGAACACAAACAAATCAGAACTCATAGGCTTGAAGCTTCTTCAAAGAACATATTTATTGGATACATAATATCGGCACGATCAAAAGTGAAACCAACTCTAAAATTCCCACACGGATTCAATGTAATTAATTGTAACACTTCCCATCCCCCTATTATGCCATTAATCACACTACCCAATGAGGGAAATTGGTGGGCTCCATGACATTACTTCTCTCTGACTTCCAGCACCTGTGTGAATGACCTTGTTTCCCATGG
This sequence comes from Vipera ursinii, assembly GCF_947247035.1. Classification (NCBI taxonomy): domain Eukaryota; kingdom Metazoa; phylum Chordata; class Lepidosauria; order Squamata; family Viperidae; genus Vipera; species Vipera ursinii. Next base: position 115,778,142 of record NC_139516.1, on the reverse strand, counting down.
GCCTGCTCTGTGTTTAGTCTAGCAATACTTTTGCTTTCTTTCCTCCTTCCTCCCAACCTGTGTAGCAATTGAGAACAATAAAGTTGGCTTCAGCCAGGTTCATTTCAGAAGTTGACAGTCAGACTCCCCTAGAGAGAAAGAAGTTCCTGTAAAATAATAAGCATAGATACACATTAGTGTTTTACTAATCTTCTACTCTATTACCCAGAGGGTCTCTAGGTTTTTGGGGATGTTTATTATGAAACTTCTGTATTAATCTTTCTGCCTTTACATCTTTACTCTTCACCCATGTAGCCTCAAACAAAGGATATCCCTTCCACAATTAGGTACTGTAATTTCCCTTTATACAGAATCAAGAATCCATTTTATTTGACTTCCAGTTCCGGAATTTCGGTGCTCCCAGATGCACGAGGGAATAGCTCCTCGTTTTGCCTGGATTTCTTCATCGGGGGCCCCCTGTAAAGGGGTCAAAAGTCCCCCTGGAGGGGCGATGAGCGGGAGAGAGGTCTCTCCAGTCGGCGGTAGAAGGGCAGCAGCCCTCCCATCGGCTTGGAGCTACTCTCTGAACCGAAGAAGAAAGGATCAACCACTCCCATGGCCCATCATTTAGCCGTTTCCTGCTGAAGCCAAAAGCACAACAAAGCACTTGAAAGCACTTGAAAACTGGGTGAGAATTGCCTTCTTGTTTTCCTAATTGTCTACTTTCCCTGCTAAAAGCTTCTCGAATTTGCTTCCCCCTGCGAGGAGAGAGGGAAGGGATTTTTTTCCCCACCCTCCATAAGAGCGGCCTTTTTCTACATTGGGAGAGAAAAGAAAAAGCCTTGTATTAAATTATACTGATTTATTGGACTTACTGCCTTTCTACTTTGCGCCCAAAGTTCCTATATGTACAGAAATGGACTATTCTATTTATTAGTCTAAAAAAGGGGACAAAAATAAATAAATAAAAAGATACTGTCTGAAAAGGTTCTGAAGTACTCTGGTGATATCTAGTGAATACTATTGGCAAACAAGCTTGCTTACATTTTGGACTGACCTTGGCATTAAGATAAAAACCTGAAACAGCTGGAGATGAATTTGGCTGACTTGTGGAGGTGGACTCTTACTGATTTTTGTTTGAAAAATAGCCTCCACCAAGGACTATTTACAATTATTACAAAATGGAGAAGGATCAGCCACAAACCTCGTTTGACTATAACTTTATACTTGAAACAATCTACAGAGTCACTGAGATGTCTATCTCCAGATTTTATAATTTACATGCCAACCTTAAGTCACAAATTGAAACCCAGACTGCAACTAAAGAATTTACACTTCAGAATATAACAAAATTGGAAGATATTGAGACAGAGGAATATAAGCAACAACTATCCAAAGAACCGACAACTTTAAAAGTACAAGGAACTATCACTATGGCAAATAACCTTAAGGACCAACAACATACTATGGGAAAACGTAATGTGCAAGATAGTGATGCTAACATAGAGGACGTGGAAGATCAATAAAGACAGTTTCCTGAAAGCCTGGATAGCCAAGCATTAATTACAAAATTGGATAAGACTCTCTATTTAAAGCAGATGAATCCAGACAGAAGAGGAATCCAGACCGAACTGAAGATAAAGTTTTTAGAGCAAATACAGAGACTAGAACTAACAGGGTAACAACATAATGATTACAAATGGTTTGATTTTTGTGGACCACTGATTTGATTTTTGTGGACCACTGGCTAGATGGCCTCCTTCGATTCAAATAATATGTACTGGAACGAAGGGAGACCTATCTGGCAATTCAAAGGCCTTGGTCTGGAAACCTGATTGGCAAAAAAAAAAAAAAAAGCCAGTTAGATTTAAGAAATGAGTTCTTAGAGAACCATTAAAGGTTATCCTTTTAGTAATCAGTGACCTATCAGGATCTAAAATAGAAAATGTTTATGAGATAGAATTAGAATGTGTTTATGTATCTATTAGGCTTATTTTAGACATAATTTGTACACTGACATAATGGAAATTTGGTTTATAGATCCCACGTTTGATGTTAAAAGACGTTTGCTTATTCTATTTAAGAATTAGCTAAAATTTAAAACATAATCTGGTTGTGTATAAATAGTTGTAGATTGATAAACATAGGCTGTGGTCCTGTCAGTGACGTGTGATATATTAGGATGTGAAACAGACAATGTTTATTAGGTAGAACATAGCTACTCAGCCACTGCGTACATGTTAGATGCTATAGTTTTTGCTGTAATGAAATAAGCAAAATTTGGGTTGTGAATATTATTTGGGATGTTAAAGGCTTAATTTGAATAATATAATTAAAATTAAAATTAGGTAAACTTTAATAACAGGACGTAGATATATCTCAATGAAGTTGAATTGACAAATTTTTCAACTGACTATGCTATTTCTAAAAAATTATCAGTTTAAACTGGTGGTATCAAATGTTAAGGGAAATTGAGAAGGATGTTTTGATAATGTAACCTGAATTATGTACTGAAAACTCTGTTACTGAATCTCTGATTACCCAGTCATCATGATGCTTTCTAAATATGTAGATTTTAACTGAAAAACCAATAAAACTTGTTTTTTTAAAAAAGAATCCATTTTAATTCATAATGGGTGTCACCCTCTACCATAATGGGATCCGGGACTACTTGAGGTACTGGTCTCAATGTCAATTCTACAACTGGTTTTAACAAACTGCAATGAAAAACTGGATGTATTTTCCCTAAGAATCGTGGGAGCTTTAGCTCCATTGTGGCAGGGTTTATGATTCTTACAATAGGGAAGGGACCAATATATTTAGGTCCTAGCTTTTTACATAGTAGTTTTAATCTCAGGTATTTGGTTGAGAGATAGACTTCCTTTCCTACATTAAGTGGTTTCTGGGGAGCCTGCCTTTTATCTGCCTGCTCCTTTTGAATCTTTGTGGCTTTGGCTAAGGCACATTTTACGTTTGCCCAAGCACTTTGCAGCGAGTTTACCCACTCGGTCAGTGTTAGTGAGGAAGGGGATTCCTGAGGATATTCAGACATGGGAACAAATTCTATGCCAGTAGCTAGTTTAAAAGGGGTAAGTCCAGTACTGCTATGCACAATATTGTTGTATGCCACTTCACCAAAAGGCAGAAGGTCAGCCCAGTTAGTTTGCTGATAGTTAACATAGCATCTTAGGTATTGTTTGCTCGTTCAGTAGCTCCATTCGTACGCAGATGAAAAGCCAAGCTGAGCCTCTGGGTGGATCCTATCATTTTCACAAACTCCCTCCAGAATTTTGCTGTGAACTGGCCCCCTCGGTACGATATGATTCTTTTTGGTGCTCCTTGGAGTTGGTAGATATGTTTTAAAAATAGTTTTGCCAGTTTCTGGGTGGAGGAAAAATCAGGACAGGTTATGAAGTGAGCCTGCTTTCAAAAAAGGTCAATAACAGTCCAAATTACATTATTTCTACTATTTTCAGGGAGCTCTACGATGAAGTCCAATGCCATTTCCTCCAGGGCTGGGATGGTTCTACTACCTGTTGTAGCAGTCCAGGGGTTTTTACTGGTCTTTTTTTCATGGCTGCACAGATTGCACAGCTCTTAACATAGCTTTCAATGTCTTTTTTTCATTCTTGGCCACTAGAGCTGCTGTCTTACTAAGTGTAAAGGCTTTAGAAACACAAAGTGATCTGCTTGCTTGGCATCATGGCTACGCTGCAGGGCTTGGATCCTGTGGGTGCTAGGAAGATACAGTTTGGAACCTTTCCATGCTAATTCATCTCTATATGTGAACAATTGTTCACCTATCTCTGAACCAGGGGTCAGATTTCAGTTCGGGTCTACGTTTATGGGTTAAGCTGTTGCTGGGACTGGTGGATTGCTTCTGAGCTTGATGTCTAGTGGTCACTTGAGAGGCTTTTTGTGGTGAGTGGATGATTGCATTGACCAATTCCTTTTTAAAAAAATATTGATTTTTTTCATACATTCAATAGTATTTGTGAGTTTACATTCACTAATACATATTTAGTTCCTAATCCTTTATTCTTTCCTCTAGCCACTGATAAAATAAGTCCCAAGTTTGATAATATGTTGTTTCTTCTTTTTCTTTCAGCCTCAGAGTCAGTCTACCCATCTCCGCACATTCTAGTATTTTTAAAATTATTTCTTCATCTGATGGCTTTTCTTCATTTTTCAAATACTGCACAAATATAATTCTTGCTGCTGTTGTAACATGCAAAATCAAATATATGCTTTGTTTATCAGTCTTTTCTGGCATTATACCTAATAAAAAAAGTTCAGATTTAAAATCTATGCATTCTTCCAACATCTTTTCTAGGCAGGCATGTATTTTTTTTCCAATAACTCTTTGCTTTCGCACATGTCCACCAAACATGGTAATAAATACCTGACTTATGTTTGCATTTCCAACATCTGACATGTTTTAAAACATTTTTGCTAGTCTTGCTGGTGGCAAGTGTCCTCTATAAAACATTTTATATAAATTTTCTTTATAAGAAGTTGACATTGTCAGTTTATAATTTCTTTCCCATAAAATTTACCATTTTTCTAATTCTATATTGTATGCAATTTTTTGCCCATCTTATCATTGTTTCTTTAACTTGTTCACTTTCCATTTTCAAATTTAATAGAAAATTATAAATTTTCTTAATTAGTTTCTCATCAGAAGTTAATAATATCAAACAAAGTTTGCTCCTTGTAAAATCCATACAGTTTAACATCTTTATCATATCTAACTTGCATTTGTAAATGTGCCCACCATGATAGATTGATGCCCTGATTTTCCATTTCTTGTTTAAATTTTAAATTTCCTTCAGCATTTAGAATATCTGTGTATATCTGGATTTTTTCAAAATTAACTAAATTTGGGTGTATGAATGCTTCTATTGTTGAAAGCCACCCTGCAATTTTCAGATGTATTTTACATTTTATTTTTCCCATGTTGTTAATAATGCATTTCTTATATAGTGGTTTTGAAAGTACTTGTGAATTTTATTTTTCCCATACCATAGGAAGGCATGCCACACCAATTGTAAATCATGTCCCTTCAAATATAGCAACCTTTTGTTTCTAAGAATTATCCATTCTTTTACCTATGTTAATACAGATGCTTGATAATATAAAACCCAGTCTGGTAAACCAAAACCTCCATTTTCCTTGGCATCTTGTAACATTTTCATCTTGATTCTAGCTTTCCTTGCCAAATAAATTTCAAAATTAATGAATTTAAATCTTCAAAGAATTTTTTCTCAAGTTTTATAGGTATTGTTTGGAATAGAAATAAAATTTTTGGTAATATATTCATTTTCACTTTAGCAATTCTTCCTAGTATTGACAATTGCAAGTTTTTCCATTTTTCCAAATCCACTCTTATTTTGTTCAATAATTTTGTATAATTATCTTCTTTTATCGTTGAACATCTTATACTGTATACTATTAAATATATTCCCAGGTATTTAACCTTTTTAACTATTTGTAGTTGTATTTTTTCTGACATTAGTTTTTTTTCGATTATCTGAGAGATTTTTAACTATTACTTTAGTTTTTTCTCTGTTTATTTTCAGCCCTACCATTTCTCCATACTGTTCTATCTTTCCCAGTAGTTTAGGAATCATCTCCAAAGGTTCTTCTAAAATAAATACCAAGTCATCTGCAAATGCTTGTAATTTGTATGTTTCACCTTTTATTTCTACTCCTTTAATTTCTGTATCTTGTCTAATATTTCTATTTAGAACTTCCAAGGTTAAAATAAATAACAATGGAGATAATAGACATCCTTGCCTTGTACCTTTTCTTATCTCAAAGTTCTCTGTGTAATCTCCATTTACAATCACTTTTGCTGTTTGTTTATTGTATATGTTTTAATCATATTTATAAAGTTTTGTCCAAAGTTCATTATTTTTAATTGCTGAATCATAAATTGTCAGGAAACATTATCAAATGCCTTTTGGTCATCTAAAAATATTGGTGCCAATTGTTTCCCTGGATGTAGTTTATAGTATACCAATATATCCATTATCACTCTTAAATTATTTTTAATTTGTCTCTTTGGTAAAAATCCATTTTGTTCTGAATGTATAAATTCAGTTAAAAAAAAATTTCAGTCTCTCTGCTATTATTGAAGTAAAAATTTTATAACCCACATTTAATAAAGGTATCAGTCTGTAATTTTTTATCTGTGTCAAGTCTGAATCTTCTTTTGGTATTAGGGTAATATTTGCTTCTGTTCATGTATTTGGGAGTTAAGCCTCCAACAAAAGTTCATTGAACACATCCTTCAATGGTTCACTTAATATATTTTGTAAAGATTTATATAGCTCAGCTGGTAGTCCATCTGGCCCCAGTGTTTTCTCATTTTTTTTGTCTTCTTATAGCCTCTGTTATTTCCATCATTGTTATTTTTTCATCTAGCATGGTTTTAAAAGTTTCTGAAATTTTTGGAAGAGTATTTTCTTCCAGATATTGAATCATTTTCTCCTATGAAATTTCTTCTATATCATACAGTTTCTTATAGTATTCTTTAATTATCTTTTTTATTTCTTCATTTTTAAAATGTAAACAACCTTTTTCATCCACTAAGTTATTTATCAGTTTTTTGTCCTTCTGTTCTTTAAGTTTGTAAGCTAACCATCTTGCTGGTTTGTTTGCATTTTCAAAAAAAGTTTTGTTTTGCTCTTTTAATTTGCTGTGCCAATTTTTCTGAATCCAACAGATTTAATTGAAGTTTTATTGTTTTCATTTCTCTTTTCAGTATCTTGTTTTGCGGATTCATTTGCATTTCTGATTCTAATAGCCTTCTATTTCAGAGCAGTAAAACGTTTTTGGAGAGTTGGTTTAATTTATTTTTTTTTAATTTTTATTTTTATTGCATTTATATCCCGCCCTTCTCCGAAGACTCAGGGCGGCTTACAAGCTTAGCAGTAGCCTTCATTCCATGTATATGCCTGGTTATTAGGGCTTTCACACACCCCCCAAGCGGCATTATTACAAAGTCAGCTTAATTGCCCCCAACAATCTGGGGGCAAGGTTCTGACTAATGAATCCAAACAAATCAGAACTCTGAACCTTGAAGTTTCCTCAAAGAACATGTTCATTGGTTACATAATATCGGCACAATCAAAAGTGAAACCAACTCTAAAATTCCTACATGGATTCAATGTAATTAATTGTAACACTTCCCATCTCCCTACTATGCCATTGATCATGCTCCAAACCCACTAGCTATTCATCTGTTTTCCCCTTACTATTGCATGTTTTCTAATACAGCAACAGACTATTTTGGTCCCAGTTTGTGTCTTGGGAATTGTAGACGCCCTAGGCCTATGCAAATTGTATGTCAATTAGTCAAAATTATACTGCCCTTGTGCTTTCTTTTACTAACCAAAAGGGAAAAAATACTTTCTTTCTTTTCACCTTATTCTTATGTCCCTGGTTGGGTATAGAGGCAGAAAGAAGGTGGTAACCATGAGTACCAGTGAAAACTATGATTGCTGTCTTTATCTTGGGCTATCCTGGACTCCAGAAGATGGTAGAGGACAGGAAGGCCTGGAGGAACGTTGTCCATAGGGTCGTGATGGGTCGGACACGACTTCGCAACTAACAACAACAAGAAAATCCTTTATGAACCTCTTTATGGAGGAAGAAGGAGGGGGAGAATGCTGCCAAATGCATCATAATATCATCACACAAAGTATGTCACTTCTGCACTTGTTTAGTGCACAAATATAATTGTGTAATTTGCATAACATTATCACATGTCTGTGTAATTTGCCCAATGACATCATTAAAATGTTACTTTGATGATGTCATTGCTTGTTACAGACAAGGCTGCTAGTGCAATAATAGTGAGCTTGTGGTAGCCCAGACATGTCAAACTCTCAACATCACATGACATCACACAACGTATCGGAGCTTTTTCTCCATTGCCAGCAATGGGGTGGGCACGGTTTCCTGATGATGTGTCTTGCCCGTGGGCAGGCAGTTTGACACCCCTGTTGTAGCCTAAGAGTTTTGGAATAGGCTCCAACAGACAGTGTACATGAACTCCTTCTCATATTGTCTTTTTGAAATCAAGTTAAACAAACTGTCAAGCACCGGGGAAATCAAGAGATTCAAGCAGTTCAAATGAGTATAAAAATTTATTGCAAGATTAAGCTGCTACAAGAATTTGACTAACTAGGGGTCAAGTGAGATAAGAGAGGCATTCAAGGGAGGGTGGACTTTGATCTCTTGCAAGGGCATGCAGGGACTCATGACTTATTTGACCTCCTCCCTCAGGCTCAGCCTGGTCATCTCTTATACCAGGGGAAGGCAACCTTGGCTCTTTTATGACTCGTGGACTTCAACTCCCAGAATTCCTGAGCCAGCATTCTGAGAGTTGAAGTCCACGAGTCATAAAAGAGCCAAGGTTGCCTACCCCTGTCCTACACAAACAAGCAAAAAAGGATTTTTCATTTTACAGTAGGGGAAACAAAACATTAACAAAGATTTGCTAGAGCTATATATTGAATTCCAGCCTGAAATGAGAGCTACATTATCATCCTCAAACTTCAACCCAGTTATCAGTCAGGTAACTGACAGGCATTCAGCTGTATTTTCCTTTCCTAGCACCTTTTCAATTGTACCTTGGAAATGTAAAAAACAACAACTTGTAATCAGTTTTTGACAAAATTCCAGCTGAGGTTAAATGTCTTAATTAAAATTTTGATGTCAACAGTTTCCAGAGATGATACCTCAGTAGATGCCTGGAGTAATTGGAAGCCATTATTTTGCCTACATGAAACCTATCACATAGAACCACAGCCACTACCTAGCTAACCCAATTAAATGAAACATATTTTTACATTTTCAAAGAAAACCTGCCACTTTTCTGTCCCAAGGGGGCTCCTGGTCTATATCATCTCCCCAGATGGATTTCAATGAGTAACTATAACAAATAAGCCATTATTTAGTGCATCAGTTTAGATGTAGCATTAAGGAATGAGATGAAGAAGTAATTAAACAATTAACAAAATAATAACAGGTAGCTTTGAATAGGACACCTCCAACATTTGAAGGGACTTTTACCTCTCATGTCCTGTACTTCATCATCTTTCTCTCAAGGCCTTTTTTTTTAACAAATGTTTCTCTTAAAAGATTCAGAAATAAGGTTTTTTTCTTCTTCTGGCCTGTCAATGACTTTAGTTCTGACAATAATAATGAAGAAAATTGTTATAACATTTATGTATACATTATAAATATTCTAATGTATTTAATTAACAGATCCCTAATGTTTTTGAAATTTGCCTGCAAAATACACACACACACACAGACACACAATCATACACCCATCATCGCCACCATACATATAAACGTATTTTGAGCACTGTGCCCTAATTGTCAGCTTTACTGCTCTGTTCAGCTGGATTTGAGAAGAATTAAATAGTATGGAAATGCCACACACAAGAAAACCTCCCCAGCAACCTCAAATCCCTTTAATTAGTCCTGGCAATGACAAGCACACAAAACAAGGTGTCAGCCATGACAAGTGTAGAAAATAAGAAGGCTGATATATGCAAGCACGTGCAATTAAAACTGGGCTATGAAAATTAATGAAGTATTTTTCTGAAATGATTGCAGAATAGGCCTTTGTCTATAGACTCTTCAGCAGAGCCTCCTTGCCATTTCATCTTGTCAGTTCCCTGGAAAAGACCTCCTTGCTGGTCTTAGTTTGCTATAAGAATAGTTTACAGATATTATTTATATATTTTGAGTGAAGATCCATGGGAGTGTGGGAAGTTATCCCCCCTGCAGAGAAAGAACTATTTTGGGGAATATTTAAAAGGCAGAATATTATATTTCCCCAAAGGAATAAGGAAGAAGAGCTTAAAAGGCAGGAACCCCCCCCCCCCAAGTCTCTGCCCCAAGCAGAAACCAGGTCTGTAGAAATGCAAATTTGACAATCCTTTCAGAAAGACTGGAGCCAGGAAACGTAGAGCTGATGGGATTAGAAAGACAAAGATCCCTGTAACCAATAACCCCTCACTCAAAAAATCCAACACAGGACATAGCCATTAGCCACAGCCCTAGGGAAGCAGGTCATGACATTTAGGACATCACCATCAAAATACTAAAAGGGCACACTCTTCCGGTTTGATGTTGCGGTGTGACGGGCGCAGGAAGATGGGTCTCCATCTTCCGTGTTTGATTTTGCCCTGCTGGGGACCCTTAAAAGGGTCAAAAGTCACCCTTAAGAGGTGACGGAGAAAGAAGGGACCCTCATTGATCGTGGGAGGGTGGTGGTCCTTCCATTTGATCTGAGGAAGCCCTCCAAATTGGCAGGGGAAAGACTGTCTACATTCGTGTGGCCAATCAGAAGCTGCTGACAACAGAAGAAAATAAGCATTAACTAGCAACTTTCGAGCAATGTGGATGGAACTGGGTGAGACCCTATCCTCTCTTTATGTCTTCAAGACTTTTTCCTGGGAAACCCCCCCAAAAAAGCAAATAATTGTCCCTGATGAGAGAGGGAAGGGGAATTTCAACCCCATTCTCTCAGGAAAAGAAAAGTAGTGAATTAATTGCTTGGGAGAAAACAGAGAAAACTACAAGATTAATTTGGAATCAATATACATATATAACTTTGAAATTTGAGGACTACAAGTGCTTCTGAAATGTTTTTTTTAAAAAAGACTTAAAAAGCTTGTAATATAGGTTTGGATGTAAAAAGCTGGAAGACGGTGTCAACAACATCTAGTGGTGAACTACAGCACTTCAATTTATTATGCCTAAAGGAAACTTGGCTTGAAGCCCGGATTCAGATACGACTCTTGTTGTTTTCAGAAACTTTTACTTTTGAAGACTGCAGCTGGGAAAAGGGAGGAAACAAAACCCTCTTGGGCTGCTTATTTGTGTGGCAGAGACAATAAACTATTTTGAAACTGGCCTGCCTAAACTACAAATATAAATACTAATCAACTTTTAGTGCTGCATCATGGAGCTATTTCCCAGTACAAGAAACATGCATTATTGATTGAGATGAAGGAATACTTTGGATTATAAACCTTTGACTGATGAACAATTTTTAAATCCCTAAATAGATTGGATTATAAGGACTACATACAAAAACAAAATGGATGTTCCATACTTAGCTTCAAATGGTAAAAAAACATCCCTAATACCTGTCCACAAAGTCCCCAGCTTGACATACCAACAAGAAAATGTTGATGAATTTCAGAAAGAAATTTTTTCTGTTAAAATCAATACAAGAGACAATTGCCTTAGCTCATGATGAGACTAAAAATAACACAAAGGAGATAAAAGAATAATTTTCTAATCTAAATCTACAAACTCTGAAAATGACTACAAAGAAGGAACTATCAACCCAGAAAATAGAAAGAAAATTAGAGAAAGCAGATCTAAAGATGGAGGACTTAAAAAAGGAACTAACAGACAGACTCAGACAAATGAAGAATTAGAAGACATAGTGATAATATTGGAAATGGAAAAGATATCTTACCTGTCAAGATCTCAGAGCACACTTGAGGATAAGAAAGAAGAACTGATTGAATGGAAGATAGAGGTGTTAGGAGAATTGTGGGAAACTGGAGAAGGAGGGAAGCTGTTTAATGAGATAGTGTTTATATATTTTGAGTGAAGATCCATGGGAGTGTGGAAAGCTATGCCCCCCCAGAGAAAGAAATATTTTGGGGAATATTAAAAAGGCAGAATATTATATTTCCCCAAAGGAATAAGGGAGAAGATCTAAAAAGACAAACAGCCCCGCCCCAAGTCTCTCTGCCCCAAGCAGAAACCAGTCTGTAGAAATGCAGATTTGACAATCCTTTCAGAAAGCCTGGAGCCAGGAAACTTAGAGATGATGGGATTAGAAAGACAAAGATCTCTAGAGCCAACAACCCTTCACCCAAAAAATCCAACACAGGATATAGCCATCAGCCACAGCCTCAGGGAAGCAGGACATGACCTTTAGGACATAATAGGATTAACCCACCACCATCAGAATACTAAAAGGGGATGCTGAACCTCAGGTCAAACTTCATGCCACAGGAACAACTCCAAACATAAAAGCCCAAGAAGGTATAAAAACCCACCACTCCCAGCAATATATGGTCAGCTGCTCCAGAGCCACATGTCTTGTGGTTCTGCTCTTCAATAAATTACAACCTTCTTTCTAAAGCAGTCTCCATTTTATTTATTCCCAGCTTGGACTGGACCCTGATGAAGATTTTTCTTTCAACAATTTGGCACCCCAGATGGGACTTCAAGCTAACTTCACCAATGGACTGGGCCCCAGTAAGCTTCTATCTTGCTGGCAGCAGACCCCTTGTGTCTGTGGATGGGTTTCCCAGAACCTGCCCTTTTGGAGCGAGGGTAATAAAGGGAGTTTTGAGTTTATGCTCAAGGGCTGCTTTGGAAAGAAGGTGAGTACCTCTAAATTTTAACTTGAAAGTCCAGGGGAATGGGAGAAATATGTCTATGTCTGTGTGTGAGAGTAAGAAGACCCTTTTCCTAATCACAGTTGGATCTTGCTCCATCTGACAAGATTCTGATATTATAGCTGTTTTCAATAAAAATAGTTTTAATTTTCCTGTGGAATTGATTTTCTTGTCTGATCTACCTGGGCTAACAGTTTTAAGTACTCCATGACCAGCAATGGAATGACTCTCAGTACCATCTCTGATCCCCAGGAATTTGACTGGCCACTCAAGCAACAGAATATTTCCTCCAGGGAGAAGACAATTGGAAAACTGCATCAAAAATATGTTATATAGCAGTTTGTACTTATCTGCTCACTGGATATTGGTGGGGAATGATGGGAGCATTAGAAATGCATTTCAGCATTATTCTGATCTCCTACAGGAGTTTATTAAGAACTGTAAAAGAGATAACAAGTAAAAATGTTGCTTTAGTAGTAGCAGCACCCTTGATGGTATCCACTATCTGTCTCATACACTCTCAAAACATTTAGATGGTCTTGCTCTCTGGTCTCTCCATTCTAATCATTCTGATCAGTGGCACAGATTCATGTGTGGGAAGAATCCAGAGAATTATTTTGGGAAATAATAAATAATAATAAAAAATAATAAAAAGGCAGAATATATTTCCCCAAAGGAATAATGGAGAAGATCTGAAAAAAGACAGAAACCAGCTCCCAGAAACCAGCCCAGCCCCTAGGCCACAGGTCTGCAGCCCACGGCTCCGGAGCCGCACGCGGCTCTTTCAGCCATCTCTTGCGGCTCCCGGTCCTCTGCCACATGCAGTCAAAAAAGAAAAAGTGGGACTAAAAAAGTTCAACCAATCAATTCAAATATGCAGGGTAGGTGCATATCTCGCCTTGGCTCCACTCTTCAGTCAAACTCTGTTTTGTGCATGCGCGCATGTACGCACATGCACACATATTTTTTGTGGCTCCCAGTTTTTCCTTTTGTGAGGGAATCCGTTCCGAGTGGCTCTTTCACTGTTTCAGGTTGCTGACCCCTGCCCTAGGCAGAAGCCAACTTTTAGAAATGCAAATTCAATATTACTTTCAGAAAGGTTGGAGCCTTCCAGCTAGAAACCGAAGAAATTAGGAAGACAAAGACCCTTAAAATCTATATACCCCACCCAAACTCTAAGACAGGACATAATAGGATTAACCCACCAACACCAAAAGGGCACACTCAGACTCAGGTCAAAGATACATGACACAGGAAACACAAAGCCTCAAACAGGAACAGGAATCAACCTCAAGAGCCCCAGAAGTTATAAAAGCCATCACTCTGCTCCATGTGGTCAGTTGTTTTTCCAGAGCCATCTTTCTGTCTGTCTCTCCTCTTCAATAAACTACAACCTTCTTTCTAAAGCAGTCTCCATGTTGTTTATTTCTGGGTTGGACTGGACCCTGATGAAGGTTTTTCTTTCAACTATTTGGCACCATGCATGTCTGAGGATGGGTCATCTGCTTTCCTAGCACCTTGTACAAGAAAGGATATGTATCTAAATGATTTTTTACAGCATGGATTTATTATGGTAACTTTTATGAGGTCTGTTATAGAGCCCTCATAGTTAGGATAAGGAACATCAAGGTTTATATTTTCAGGGCATGACATTTATTTTGCTGAAGCCGGGTGACGGGATGACAGTGGCCATCTGCTTCCCAAAACTCAGTGTATTGTTTGCTAGTATACAGCAGGAAATTTATTGCTTGAACTCTGCCTGCTATGCTGGGATTACAAAATGGAAGTTCAGGTTTTCAAAAATCTTGCAGCTTTAGACATTTATACACTCTGCATCAGTGGTGGGATTCAAATATGTAAACAACCAGTTCTCTGTGTGGATGTTGTTTCTGGAAATCCATTCTGGGCCTGGGCAACAAAAAAATTACTACCAGTTCTACCAAAATGGTGCGAACCAGCTGAATCCCATCACTGCTCTGCATGCCAAATGGAATTAGACATTGTAATATAGCACATATAATCAGAAATTAGGCCATTCTTTTTGCAAATGTATTTTGAGTGCCTCTGAAGACTGAAGATTTCCTTTCTCCAAAGAGAAGCTTTAAAAGTCTACTGGAAAACTGCTTATAAGCATACATAGCATTACATTTCCTTTGGGAAGTAAATTCTTCTTGTTCTGCAAATGCTCCAAACATGCTTTGCAATCTGGTGCTTTGCGTCTTAACTTCAGCTTGTTTGCATACAGAAGCAACAGATATAAAATGAGAATGTTGCAAATATCCTGAAACTTAGCAGAGAATTCTGTACCTGCCAGAGTATAGAAAAGGAAGTGTTATGGTGAACATAGTTGCTCAGACATTCACAAAGGACCACACAGTGGTGGGATTCAAATATGTGAACAACCGGTTCTCTGTGTGGATGCTGCTTCCCAAAGTCCATTCTGGTCCTGGGCAACAAAAAATTAGCTACTGGTTCTGCCGAACTGGTGCCAACAGGCTGAATCCCACCACTGGGACCATGCCTCTTGGCTGAGCAAAGCATCAAGCTAACAAAAACTCAGAGCTTATCCCATAACCTCCTTGCCCAGGTAACAGAAGAAACCTCCCATCTGGGTATTTCTTAAAATAGTGATTTAATTAAAATTACACTTGTTGAAAACTATTACAAAGTTTAAAAAAAATTTAAAAATTAAAAAAATAGAAAAGAATAAAGAAAAATATAGTGAAGAAAAAGAAAATATTTAAAGAAATACTTCTTCCTACATCACAACTTTAGTAATTTACTACCTCTCTTATAATACAACAAATGATCTCTTTTTCTTATGTCGCAGCTCTTATCTATTAACAAATCCTTAAAGCCTTGTCCTTTCAGCCCTGATCATCAAGAGTTCATTAAGCATTTACTAGAAATATATCTGACTTCTGCTGATTAACAGGTGTTTTTTTAAGAGAATGGCTTATAGAGAGGTGAAGTATTGAACAAGAGGTTTTTGGTTGTATTTTAAGACAGGGCTTTTCAACCTTTTCACCCATTGTACCACTTTTAGGATATGGCAACATTTGAGTACCACCAGTCGCCTAGCAAGGTGTCAAAAACTTGATGACCAAAAAAAGGGGGAAAAAATGATGAAGTACAGGTAGTCCTCGACTTACAACAGTTCACTTAGTGACTGTTCAAAGTTACAATGGCACTGAAAAGAGTGCCCCCCAAGCCACAGCTGAGCAAGAGACCTGCCTGCCTGCCCGGCGGTGCTCTTCCTCCTGTCCGAAGTTTTCATTGTTGGGAGCATTTCTGTTGAGGATTGGCAGCGGGAGTGGGGTGGGGGGGGTGTTTGGTTTTTATTTCCACCCCCATCTGCTGGGTGGTTGCAGCAGGTTTTGGTCACTTCACATGACCCTGGGACACTGTGACCGTCATAAAGATGAATCAGTTGCCAAGCATCGGAATGTAAATCACAAGACCCTGGAGATGCTGCAACATTCCAGCTGATCGGCGCTTCTTCTGGGCTCAGCAGAAGCGCCAGGATCAGCGCCGAGCTCCAGGCGCTGATCCTGGCACTTCCGCTGAACCCTGACAGCTCTGAAGAAGCGCTGATCCTGCTGCCACTGGTTCAGCTCATTCCCCTCCCCCACTACCACTTTTCTAGGATGGTTGCGTACCACCTGCCAGGTGCCAATGTACCATAGGTGGTACCCGTACCACTGGTTGAAAAGCCCTGTTTTAAGAGATAGTGGTAAGTGATTACACTTGCTGGGGATGAGGGGGGAGGTTTATTTTTCTATTTTTCTCTCCCCTTTTTCTTTTTCCAAACTGTTTAATTTTTTCTAAAAAAATGTACTTCTGTATTATGCAGCTGTACTAGGCTTTTTTTGGTAAAATAACTTTTAATAAAATCATTGAAAAAGCTTACCAGAAATGACAACATACTGTATCTATTTTTACTCTGATTGAACAAACCAACATTAAAGTTCTATTTACATCACATTACTTTATATTATACTTTATAGAGCTGGAAGGGACCTTGGTGGTCTTCTGGTCCAGCCCTTTGATCTAGCAAGAGAACCTACAATCTCACACAGGTGATTGTCCAGTCTCTTCTAGAAAATTTCCAATGATGGAGTGCCCATGATTTCTACAGGCAAGCTGTTCCAATGGTTGATTGTCCTCACTGTCAGGAAGTTTCTCCTTAGGCCCTGTTGCTTCTCTTTTTGATCAGTTTAGTTTCCAACCATTGTTTCTCGTCCTGCCCTCTGGCGCTCTGGTAAATATCCTGACCCCCTCTGCCTTATGGCAGCCCCTCAGATACTGGAAAAATGCTATCATGTCTCCCCTATTTCTTCTTTTCTTTAGACTAGTCAAACCCAACTTCTGCAGCCGTTCTTCGTATGTTTTGGTCTCCAGGCCTTTAATCATCTTAGTTGCGGTTCTCTGAATTTTTTCCAGACTGTCAACATCTTTTTTGTGATATGGTGACCAAAATTGGTTGCAGTATTCCAGGTGTGGTCTTATTAGGGCTTTATAAATTGTTACTAGTACTTTGTGTGATCTTGATTCTATGCCTCTGTTTATACAACCCAGGATTGTACTAGCTTTTTTTGGTTGCTGCTGCACACTGCTGGCTCACAGTCAAGTGATCGTCCACTAGGACTCCAAGGTCCCTCTCACAGTTACTGCTTTTAAGCCAGGTCTTGCCCAATCTGTATTTGTTCCTTTGGTTCTTCCTCCCTAAGTGTAAGACTTTGCTTTTCTCCACATTGAAACTCATTTTGATGGATAGGGCCCATTGTTTAAGTTTGTTAAGATCTTTTTGGATTCTGACTTTGTCTTCTGGGTTATTGGCTACTTCTGTCAGTTTGGTGTCATTTGCAAATTTGATGAGTAGGAATTGATTGGATTGTTTGCATTATATTAAATTCCAGTATGACATGGTCACTTTCACCCAAGGTTCTGGTACTTTTGATTCCCTCTATCACTTCTTCTCTATTTGTAAGGATTAAGTCCAATATAGGTTTACATCTAGTTCCCTCCTCCACGTTTTGGGTGACAAAGTTGACGGCTAGGTTGATTAGGAATCTGTTTGATCTCCCGCTCACTGCAGAGTTTGTCTCTCAATTGATATCTGGATAGCTGAAGTCTCCCATTACTACTGTGGTGTGCTTCCTAGATATATTTGTTAACTGGTTGGCAAAGAGTTCATCTATTTCTTCTGATTGGTTGGGTGGCCTGTAATATACACCTATCATAATGTCACTTTTTTTCTCTTTTATATTGACCCATATATATTCTGGAGAGATTTTGTCTTGGATAATGTGCATTTCTGCAAATATGTAGTGTGACTCCCTTTCCTCTTTTTGTAGACCTGTTTCTTTTGAACAATTTATAACCATCTATCAGTCCATTCCATTCATGGGTTTCGTCTCACCAGGTTTCTGTTATGCCAACTATGTCATACCCTCCTTCGTGTACTATTGCTTCTAGTTCGCCCTCTTTGTTCCCCAAGCTTTGCGCATTAGTATATAAGCATTTAAGGCTTTTATACCTAACCATATGTTTATATCAAAATTAACCTGATATGATTCAATTTGGTATATTTACATGAATAAAGAAAATTTCCTTAGAATGATTATTTCCACATAGAACAAAATTCAAAACAAAAACAATTGAAAATGCAATTTTTACAAAACAATTACACCGAATCCTATACAAAATGATATTTATTTTATGAGTGACCGCTCTTATATTACCTATTCTTGACCGCTCTTGAACCACCAAGGAAAAGGAGCCAATAATTCCCCAGCTGGCTCATTATAATTCAATCAGCCACAGAGTCTGGGCACCTGATGGTTAAGAATAGGACATGAATGATTAAAGTTGTAAATGTTGGGTTGGTTTAAAATGTTGAGAAGAAACTTTATGATTCATTGTTCCTGATATATCATTGGTTCAAAAAAGTCACATTTCATTCATTTTAACAGACATATTTAAGTAAAAGCTTTGAATCTTCCTGCCGATCATGTTGTTAGATTTTTTTTCCTCTAACCTTACAGAATACTTAAAGAAAAAGCTCTGCTTTTATAATATCCTTCAACCTCTATTGAATGGGGGTTATCTATGACAAATGGCTACTTAGTCTGAAATATTAAGAGAAGGAAAACTAACAGCTGGATATGCAAATGAGTAAATAAGCCATATGTCTTTTTAACAATACTCACATGTAGTTTATTGAAGAGGAGAGCCAGAGAGAAAGATGGCTCTGGAAAAACAACTGACCACATGGAGCAGAGTGGTGGCCTTTTATACCTTCTGGGGCTTTTGAGGTTGTTTCCTGTTCCTGTTTGAGGCTTTGCATTTCCTGTGTCTGAGTGTGCTCTTTTGGTATTGGTGGGTTAATTCTATTATGTCCTGTCTTAGAGTTTGGGTGGTATATGTAGATTTTAAGATTCTTTTTTTTTTTTTACAAATTTTATTGATTTTCTAATATTACATTTACATATTTGAAAAGCAGCATGGTGGCTGGGTGGTAGTAATTCAATTACATACAAATATCATTAGTACAGATTTCAGATTGCTACCATAAACATTTCCTCTCTTTTTTCCTTCATATGTATTGTCTATTTGTGAATTTAAAGACAAGTTTTATCCTATCGATCACATAAAAAATAACTTTCTTACATATATCCATAGTTTTTAGTTTACACATATTCTAGTTGTTTTAACAATCTTTTAGACAACCAATGACCTAATAAATTTTTCAATTTTAACATTTAGATTTAACATTTGATATTTATCATTCCCAAAATTTTTAATATACTCCCAATTCATCTATCACCATTCCTCACAAAATCTAATATTCAAAATACACATCCCATTTACTTAACGTCTCACCTTCTATGTCAACAAATTGAGGATACAATATGATATCCTTCATTTTTGCTAATTTTAGTTTTGTTTTTTTAAGTAGTAATCAAAATTTCTTTTTTATTTCAGTATTTAATACTTCCTCTCTTCCTCTTTGTATCTGGTATCTCTTGCTTAAACTGATGATTTTCATTTTAAACGGTCCATATAGACCTATTTATTATTTTCAACAATATGTTTTTAGCTTATCTACATTATTCACCTTTAGATGACCTTTATGCACAAATCAATATTCAAATGAGCTATTAGTATTTATACTGCTAAATTGTAATGACCAACAAATGATCTTTATCTCAGTTCATAACAATGTCTTGTGTACAACATGCACATCTTATCTATTTAAGTACATTCTGTTTTAGATTTCAATAAGATGGTCAACACTCCATTCTTCTTGGGTGTTATTCTGGCTTTTTTCCTTTGCCAAATTATCTTCCATGTCCTTCTTTTTGGGTAATCGAACCAATCTCCTTGTAATATCATGTATATTAATTGATGTTGGCAAAATCATCTGGTCGCCATTTTTTTGAGAGGACTTGTAGGTCTAGTGGGTCATCTCTTTATTCTTCCATATCGACATAGTTGTTCTGAATTGTTTGTCTTCTCATCCAATTGTTCTTTTTCTAGATCCTCTAGTTCCTTCTGTGTTGCATAAGAAACCTTTTCCTTTTTCCAAGTTGCCGATATCTTTTCTGGATTTCCAAATATCAATATTTGTTGAATTGCAGATTCTTCTGTCATAGTATTTGAAAGTTTCATTTTTTCTATTGTATTTTGTATAGATGGTTCTTTAATTGTGGTCAAAGTTTGGGCTTTCATATCTGGGCTATCTTCACATAGCCTCTTAGTGTTTCATTGGTAGTGGTAAGAGTTTGGATTAGTGTTTTCAACATAGCGAGAGTTTGTTGATCTTCATCTATAAAGAAATTTTGTTCCTGGCCTTCTTCCATATTGGTATTTTAAGCTAAAGGCTTTAGACTTAGAAAATCCAAAAGAGAGATTTGTTTTTTTTCTAGGTAGGGAACACAAAGCCTTTCACAGCTGTTATTTCAAAGTTCTCAAGGTTATGTATCTTATTTATTTCTCTGGGCAGTCAGCCAGGCCCTTTTAAAAGTTTCCCTTTGAGTCCCAAAGTTGTCTTAATCTTTTCAGGTTTTTTTTATAAGAAAGAATCCAGATTTCCAACAGAAGTAGACAATAAAAAATAAGAAATAAAAAATCTTTCAGTCCACATGCTTTCAGAAATAAAGTTCCAATTGGGATTCAGTTACTTTTTCAATGTTTAAAATACCCCTGGGTATTTAGTCACCACTCTTTCTGGAGGGAGGGCTAAATTCCCCCTTCCCTCATCACAGGGGAAAAAATGCTTAGCAGCTTAAGGAGGTACAGAAAGTAATTAGGGTGTAAAAGAGGTAGATCTCACCCAGTCTCTTCTGCGCTGCTTTAAGAGTTGCTTGGTGTAAAATGTGACTTCGGCTCTTCACAGCCTAGGGATGAACCATAATGGCTGGTCCTTTCATCTACCAGTTTGGAGGGATCGCCAGATCTAACAGGAGAGTTGTGGCTCTCCCACAATCCAGTGAGCGCCCCTCCTTGCTGGTCACCTCTTCAGGATGACTTTCGGCCCTTTTCAGGGGCCCCCAGTGATGCAAAACTGGATGGGGGAGAGAGAGCAAGTCTCCCAGCCATCCATAGCGCCTGTGTGACAAACCGGAAGTCAAAGATTTTAAGATTCATTGTCTTTCTAGCTGGAAGGCTCCAACCTTACTGAAAGGATTATTGAATTTACATTTCTAAAAGCTGGCTTCTGCCTAGGGGCTGGGCTGATTTTTTAAAAGATCTTCTTTAAAGATCTTCCTTTGGGGAAATATATCCTGCCTTTTTAATATTTCCCAAAATATTTTTTTCTCTGGATTCTTCCCATAATATCCCCCCTTTGTGCCATAAGACTGTGGATGACACACTTTTACTGGCACAAGATTAAAATTATTCTGGTCAGGGAGACTTGATGGGTGCTTCGGTGGGGGCTCCAGGATGTGGGGAAAACAAGCTTTTAAACTGTTAATGCAAGAAGGGTAAGACACTAATAGAGGCAGCAGAAAAAGATCCCTGCAGTGGCTCCCAAAAGGGGAGCTTAAACCCATAAAGGTCTAAAAGTCAGGGGAAAAGTTCTGTGCCAATTATTTTCAAATGTTGGATGTCACTTTGAGCTTCCAGTCAGGTTTTTGAAGCACATGCCTCAAATTTCTTCACAGCCATGTTTTTCCTCAGTATATAACCACTGGCTGCCCATTTTCAAGGGTTGCTTCCCAAGCCTGCCTTAGCTCTTAGTTCAGTGCATCCAGGTTTGTGATGTCCAATTGAGATTAGCCAGTGTGCAAACCAGGCTATTAAAGTACACACAGTGAGCCCTAGGACTCTCACTTTGAGTCCACCAGTGCAACATATTCAGGGCTTGGGTTTTGGAGATCTCTTTTCTGCTACCTCCTCAGTGAGAGCATATGAATTGCAAATTGCCTGAGGGGGCCTAATTCCCTCCCCCTTGGAATTTGCAAGAAATTTTACATGCAAAGTTTGGTGTCACAGAGCAAAAATCAGTCTGGGAAGCTTTATTGAATGTAGGTGAAGGGGTGAGTGTGATTCTGAATGGTGTGTGTGCATCTGTGCATGTAGCTACTCATACAAAACAGGCAATACAAGCATCCTGGACAAACTTTCCCTCCCACCAGACAGAAGTCCAAGGTGTTCAGTACTTGCTATGCCAACCATTCCCAAATGCCATCCCTCCATAAATACATTCAAATGGCTTATTACAATACAAAATGAGGCAAGAAAGAAAATCTTACAATGAGTTTCCATCCTCCCCCCCCCATAGTCTTTCCAGTTGTCTTCTGAGGCATCATGTAGGGGCCAAAGGCTCCAGGACTCCTTCCTTCCTCTGCAGCTTTCACAGGCATCTGGGGGGGGGATGGTAGGACTGAGAAGATCTGTTCCACTCTGGTTGCATGGTGACTTTCTAGTGGATGGCTGGATTCAAACCCAATTCCATGGCTCAAATGAATGGAAGCAGCATCTGGGTCAGTATGCTCTGCTTCCAAGGGTTGCAGGGGTCATCTGTACAGGGCTGAAAGACATGAGAACAAGATTCTCCCCCCTTTCTGTGTGGACCTGTCTTCGAGCGGTGGCCTGTTCCTGCCCTCATTGCTCTTCTTGCTCCCCTTGGGGCATAGGATTACAGGAACCTGGGCTCAGGTTGGTCTATATCAATGCCAGGTCGATGGTGAACAAGGCTCCCCTCATACAGGATCTTATTGAGGAGGAGAACACGGACCTGGCTTGCATCACAGAGATCTGGTTGGGCCAAGAGGGGCATGTCCCTCTCTCAGAATTATGCCCACCAGGTTTTCGGGTGCTTCACCAGCTGCGGGCCCAGGGTAGGGCCGGGGGGGCGGCGGTTATTATTAGGGAGAGTCTTTGTCCGCGAGTGGCCACTGTCCCTCAGATAGGCGGGTGTGAGTCTCTCCTTTTGAAGTGGGGTCCTGGAGTTCAGTTGGGCCTATTGATTACATACCTGTCTCCAAGCTGCGTGTCATCGGCCCTGCCCAAGCTCTTCAATGTCTTGCCTGGGTTGGCGATTGAGTTCCCCAGGCTTATAGTTCTGGGGGATTTCAATCTGCCCTCCGTGGGTGAGGCATCTGAGTTGGCCCGGGAGTTCATGGCCTCCATGACGGCCATGGACCTGACTCAAATAATTCAAGACCTGACCCATAATGGAGGGCACACACTCGACCTGGTTTTTATCTCTGGGCAGTGGATTAGTGATCTGGGTAGGGGGGATTTAATCATCCAACCCCTGTCATGGTCTGATCATTTTCTTCTCTGGCTAGACTTTCAGTATGCCACCCCTTACCGCTGGGAGGCGGAACCAACCAGGTGGTTCCACCCCAAGCGCCTGATGGACCCTGAAAGGTTCCAGACAGAGCTTGGGACATTTCCTGCTTCCCTTGCTCACGACTCTGCCGAGGCCTTAGTAGAAGCCTGGGAGAGGGCTGCTGGGGCCTTGGATCGAGTTGTGCCTTTACAGCCTCTGACCTGCCGCAGACCCTGGGTGGCCCCCTGGTTTACTGAGGAGCTCCAGGAGATGAAGTGCCAGAAAAGATGCCTAGAGAGCTGTTGGAGGTCCAGCGGATCCGAATCTGATCGAACACAGCTAAGAACTTATCTTAAGTCTTACCTAGTGGTGATGGAAGCAGCAAAGCGTGTTTACTTTTCCACTCTCATTGCGTCTGCAGATAACCACCCAGCCAACCTGTTTAGAGTGACCCGCTCCCTGTTTAATCAGGGACCAAGGGATGACGCCTTGCAGGGTATGGCTGAGGAATTTGTACAGTATCTGCAGGACAAAATTGCTCTGATCCGGACTGGCTTGGACTCTGACTGGGCGGAATCCAGCGGAGTGGAGAGGGCAGGTCTTGATCATACCATTTGGGGTGATTTTGACCCTGTGACTCTGGATGATGTGGACAGGATCATGCGTAGACTGAGCACTACAACTTGTTTACTGGACCCATGTCCCTCCTGGCTGGTTTCGGCCACCTGGGAGGTGACAGGGGGCTGGCTCCAGGCAGTTGTTAATGCTTCTTTGATGGAGGGTGTCTTCCCCTCCACCTTAAAAGTGGCAGTGGTGAGGCCCCTCCTCAAGAAGCCTGCTCTGGACCCAGCCTCGTTGAATAACTACCGTCCTGTCTCCAACCTTCACTTTGTAGCGAAGGTTGTCGAGAGTGTTGTGGTGCATCAGCTCCCGAAATTCCTGGATGAAACAGACTATCTGGACCTGTACCAGTCTGGTTTCAAACCCAGCTACAGCAAGGAAACAGCATTGGTCGCACTGGTGGATGATCTCTGGCAGGCCCGGGACAGGGGCTGTTCCTCTGACCTGGTCCTACTTGACCTCTCAGCGGCTTTTGATACCATTGACCATGGTATCCTGCTGTGACAGCTCAAGGGGTTGGGAGTGGGAGGCACTGTTTTATGATTGTTACCCTCCTACCTCTCAGGCCGCTCACAGTTTGTATTGGCAGGGGGACAAACATCTACCCCGAGGCCCCTCACTTGTTGAGTGCCTCAGGGGTTGGTTCTCTCCCCCCTCCTGTTTAACATCTATATGAAGCCGCTGGGTGAGATTATCCATGGCTTTGGGTTGAGGTATCACCAATATGCGGATGATACCCAGTTGTTCATCTCCACCCCAAGCCAACCCAGTGATGCCCTTGACATGATGTCCTGGTGCCTGGAGGCGGTGCGGGTCTGGATGGGAAGGAACAGGCTCAGGCTTAACCCCTCCAAGACCAAGTGGCTGTGGATATCAGCATCTCGTATTGTCCAACAAGTTCCATTTCTTTTGATGGGGGGGGAGGTATTGCCCCCCTCAAAAAGGGCTTGCAACTTGGGTGTCCTTCTGGATTCATGGCTTAATTTGGAAGATCATCTAACGGCCATGACCAGGGGGGCCTTTGCACGGGTTTGCCTAGTGCGCCAGTTATGCCCCTTTTTGGACTGAGATGCCCTATGCACGGTTACCCACGTCCTCATCACTTCTTGCCTGGATTACTGCAATGCTCTTTACATGGGGCTGCCCTTGAAGAGCACCCGGAGGCTTCAACTGGTGCAAAATGTGGCCGCGCGGGTGGTTATGGGAGTATCTCAGTACTCCCATGTTACACCACTCCTGCGCGAGCTGCATTGGCTTCCGGTTGCCCTCCGGGTACGATTCAAGGTGCTGGTAATAACCTTTAAAGCCCTACATGGCTTAGGCCCGGGGTACTTGCAAGACCACCTGCTGCCATTGTCAACCTCCCATCGCCTGGTTCGCTCCCACAGAGTCGGCCTCCTCAGGGTTCCGTCAGCTAGGCAATGCCGGCTGGTGACCCCCAGGGGGAGAGCCTTCTCTGTGGGTGCGCCGACCCTCTGGAATGAGTTGCCTCCAGAGCTGTGGACGGCCTCTGACCTTCGGTCCTTCTGCCGTGACCTGAAGACATGGTTGTTCCAATAAGCGGGCCTGGACTGACTATGATTTTTAATTAGGCTTTTTATTGGGTTAAATTGTTTTGTAATTTTGCATTTATTGTTTAATTCTCTTTTAAATTTTTTACTCTATGTTTTTTAATTTTTATTGTTGTGAGCTGCCCTGAGTCCTCAGGGAGAAGGGCGGCATATAAATTTAATAAAATGAAATGAAATGAAATGACTCTCCCAGGAGAGGCTTTGCTGATCAGACAAAGGCATGGAGAACAGAAGATAAGAAATTGAGAAGTAGATTGGGGGGTGGGAGTAGCTTGCAGGCAGAGTTTGAAAAGACATCACTGCTGTTGTTAAAGAAACAGATAACAAAAAATATATGAAAAGTCTCACTTCTGAAACGGAACATTTGCAACATGTTAAAGAGGACTTAAGGACTTGCAACTTGAAAATGCTGGGCAGCTTGGGAATGCTGAAAGCTCCAAACAATTTTAAAAGCCTAGTATTTTAAGATGTGTAATAGCCCAGGGGCAGGAGAGTCTACCTTTTATATCTGTTTTCAAAATATTTAAACATCATAACAGCATTTTGCCCAGCATTACCAATGCACAATTTAGATAAAAATATCACATTAGAGATTGAAAATAAATGCTTATGGGTTCCAGGATTAGTTCCATAGTAGTTTCACTGATTAGTGATAGGATAAGAAAAGTAACTTAAGAAGATTATTTCCCTACACAAACAAACTTGAAGCTCACGAGGCTCTTATAGCTAGAGACACCTCATGTTTCAGGAAAAGGATAGACAGATAAAACCCATTTACAACACATACAGAAAATGCACAAATAAAACTTTTTCCTCTAAATGAACTTAAACATTCCCTCCGTACAAGGGAAGTCAAAAGGAAACTCAATTCTCTTCACTTCAATCTATTTTGTTGGCCAGACAAAATAAAGGTGAAGGTATTTTCTTTTTAGTGGCTTATTTTACGCAGAATTTCTAGCAGAATTTTAAAATTCTTTTCCCATATACACACAAAGGCAAGGAAAAGAGAACAGAAAAGGAAACAGAATTCTTAGTTTTTATACATCCTGATCATTCCCACCATAAATCTCAGTTAGCTCAAATTAAGGAAGGCACAAATCTTAAACATATCACATGCTTGAATAGAAAGAAGAGAGAGAGAGAGAGAGAGAGAGAGAGAGAGAGAGAGAGAGAGAGAGAGAGAGAGAGAGAGAGAGAGTGAGTCACTATTCCTACATTTTATTTTCCTTTTAGATACCTTTATTTAGCCTATTATTCACAAATCTTTCACCTTTTTCTTTTTCATACCTTCCTGGACAGGCAACTGCTTCCAGTCCCAGGCATCAAGCAAGTCTTCCAATGGGGAGCCTACCCTGACCTGCGAGCTGGAGCATCCCATGTTTCCCTATTCCCGATGTAGGGATTCAGCAGCAGGTGAGGCTCAGGGAGGGAGGATGCTGAAGTGGAGGTTGGGCCATTGGCAAGAGCAACATGGCTCAGCGGAAAGCAGCCTCAGAACAAGTGGGGCAGGTAAAGAAAGAAATCCTTGCTCTTCCCAGAAATTGCTTTTCTTTCCTTACCTGACTCGTAGTCCCATGCTGTTTCTCCTTCATGATCCGCCACTGACGACGCATGGAAGGGAACAAAGGAAGGTTTTGGAGGGGGGGCAGGGCTTTTTTTCTCATAGAATGCTCAGAACGGAGTTCCGGCACCTTTTTTTTGTAAAAAAAAAAAAGCTCCCTCTATTGGCTTTAGCAGTAGGCAATCTTGGCTCTTTTTTATGACTCGTGGACTTCAACTCCTAGAAATCCTGAGCCAGCCACACTGAGGGGAAAGAGAGAGGTTTCCATGCTGAGCCATGCTGGCTCAGAAATTCTGGGAGTTGAAGTCCTTGAGTCATAAAAGAGCCAAGGTTGCCTACCCTGCACTAAAGGAGGACATTAAAATTATTTACAAGGTTACTTCTTTAGGTACTAAACTTTCAGAATCTAAAACAGCTAATTCAAAAAAGCCAACAGGAAAGAACCTCACATTTTTCATCTGCTTCTGTCTTTTGGAAGGTAAAATTAGATAACAAAATAACCTATTTCCTATGTTAACATCTCTGTAATGAAATCAATAAAGGTAACAGGAAAGAAATTAGAAACATTTTTCTCAATGTAATATGTTCAATTTAGCCGATGCTAGGAAAAAAATAGTATATTTTGTACACTCTTGAAAACTATTTTGAATCTATAACCATCTATTACAACTAAACCACTTTAAATTAAACAATTCTTAAGAATGAAATATTCTTAATTTGGTCTTTACTTTTACTGTTTGGACTGTTGTGTGTTTTGAAAAATAGATTATTTAGAATCGAGTTATGTTGCACTTCAGTCTTTAAATAATTAACCTAGTATATACTTAACAATATATGATGTTTTCCATGGTGATCTTAACATCAATAACAACATTTATTAAAAAGGCTAAAATAATTTCTGGTGGTATTATCTGTACATTAAAATTTTGTTTAGTCACAATCTTTCACTTTTCACATTCTGGACAAGCAGTGGTCATATATCTTAGCAAAAGATGTTACATATGTGCATAAGTGTAGTCAGTAGCATATGCCTTTTTAAAAATATCAAACATGCAAAGAAACAAAAATAAGTCCAAAATATCTGCATTACATCCAGAAATGCCAACTTTGCAACCAATATTTCTCATCCATAACTATGACACTCTAAGGATACCTGCATACATGCAAATGCTTCTCTGGGATCTGTAATGTAGCAGGGATTTCTTTTTCCTTCCAGTAACAGATTGCTGGGAAATACCAAACATGGCCTTGAGAATTCCAATGTTCGTTACAAATTTTTCTGGATGTGGTTGGAAAGAGGCCATTTG
This sequence comes from Vipera ursinii, assembly GCF_947247035.1. NCBI lineage: Eukaryota > Metazoa > Chordata > Lepidosauria > Squamata > Viperidae > Vipera > Vipera ursinii. Next base: position 115,749,868 of record NC_139516.1, on the reverse strand, counting down.
GCACCGGAGACCACTGCCATGAAGAACACAGCTCTGGATCAGGGTTCAGAGTAGCTCCGGGTGGGGACTCAGCATGGGCCATGGCATGGCAACTGCATGGAGGGGAATCCCCATGGTGGCTATGGGGAGGGGAATCCCCGCAGCATGTGGCTCTGAGCTGCAGGGGCAGGGGTTCAAAGGACGGGCATTGACGCCGTAGCAAGACACCGGCATTGGTCCCAGTGACAGTGCGTCTGAGTTCCAGCTCCTTTTTTTTTTTTTTAGAAAAAAAACACTGGTGGGTGGGAAGGTCAATCAATCAATTCCAACTTCTTGCAAAAGATTGCGAAGTTGGAACTGATTGACCCTTCCCCCCCAAAAAAAACCCCTTCCTTTGTTTCCTTGCACATGGCGGTGGTGGATCACGAAGGAGAAACGGCACAGGGCTGGGAGTCAGGTAAAGAAAGAAAGGCAATTTCTGGGGGGAGCGAGGATTTCTTTCCTTACCTGCCCCACTTGTTTTGAGGCTGCTTTCTGCTCAATCGTGTTGCTCTTGCCAATGGCCCCACCATCCACTTTAGCACCTTCCCTCCCTCCCTGAGCCTCCACAATCCACCTGCTGCTTTGGTCGGCCTACCAGCCCCCATCTGAATGCCCTGCCCACCGCCACCCAACAGGGCTGCCCCAGGACTGCAGGGGCTGGCCTGGCACGGGAAGGGCATGTGCCCCACCCTCCCATCACCATGCCGGGTAAGGTTGCCATGCCTGCCCCCACCCAGATGCCCTTGCCTCCCCCAAGCATTTTTTTTACTAACCTGCCCTTCAACTGCATTCCATTTCTCCATGCACTTCTCAGCCTTCGCCGCGTGTTTGTGGGACTATCGGTAAAAAAAAAAAGTTTCATCAGACTTTCTAGCTTCTTGAGATCTGTGAGAAGTTAGAAAGTCTGATGTAATCGGTAGTTCCACAAACACGTGGCTAAGGCTGAGGTTATTCAGAAAGGGTACTTACCGTATATACTTGAGTATAAGCCGACTTGAGTATAAGCCGAGACCCCCAATTTCACCCCCAAAAACTGGAAAAAGTTATTCACTCGAGTATAAGCCGATCCGCCGTTCTGCAAGCCTCTGCCACCAGCAGAGGCTCGATCCGCCATTTTGCAAGCCTGAATACACAGGAATACCCTGTGTGGCCGCGGCTCTCGGGGAAGCCCTGGCTGTCCGCTTCCTCGCTCCACGCTGCCATTCGGGGCCCGCGCGTTCCCTGGGCAAATCGCGGCGCCCAGCAGGCGAGGAAACACGCCTGCTCCAGTCGCCCCCCCTTCCCTCAGGAGACGCGAAGCAAGTGACCGCCCAGAGCTTACCGAGGACTTGCGCGCGGCTGAGGCTTCGGTGCTTCCAGGATCGCGCGCACCTCTCCCAAGCCGCCGCCGTCCAGAGACCTGCCGAAGTTTGGGGAGGTTTGGGGAGGTGCGCGCGCACCTCCCCAAACCTCCCCAAACGTCGGCAGGTCTCCGGACCTCCGCGCCCTACCTGCCTGCTTCTTTCCGCAGCGGAAAGAAGCAGGCAGGCAGGGCGTGGAGGAACGGAGACCTGCCGACGTTTGGGGAGGTTTGGGCGCCTCCCCAAACCTCCCCAAACGTCGGCAGGTCTCCGTTCCTCCTGCCGACGTTTGGGGAGGTTTGGGCGCCTCCCCAAACATCGGCAGGTCTCCGTTCCTCTGTGCAGACCTGCCGACGTTTGGGGAGGTTTGGGCGCCTCCCCAAACCTCCCCAAACGTCGGCAGGTCTCCGTTCCTCCGCGCAGACCTGCCGACGTTTGGGGAGGTTTGGGCGCCTCCCCAAACCTCCCCAAATGTCGGCAGGTCTCCGTTCCTCCTGCCGACGTTTGGGGAGGTTTGGGCGCCTCCCCAAACCTCCCCAAACGTCGGCAGGTCTCCGTTCCTCCGCTCAGACCTGCCGACATTTGGGGAGGTTTGGGCGCCTCCCCAAACGTCGGCAGGTCTCCGTTCCTCCTGCCGACGTTTGGGGAGGTTTGGGCGCCTCCCCAAACCTCCCCAAACGTCGGCAGGTCTCCGTTCCTCCGCTCAGACCTGCCAACGTTTGGGAGGTTTGGGGAGGCGCCCAAACCTCCCCAAACGTCGGCAGGAGGAACGGAGACCTGCCGACGTTTGGGGAGGTTTGGAGAGGCGCCCAAACCTCCCCAAACGTCGGCAGGTCTCCGTTCCTCCACGCCCTGCCTGCCTGCTTCTTTCCGCTGCGGAAAGAAGCAGGCAGGCAAGGCGCGGAGGTCCGGAGACCTGCCGATGTTTGGGGAGGTTTGGGGAGTTGTGCGTACATCCCCAAACCTCCCCAAACTTCGGCAGGTCTCCGGATGGCGGTGGCTTGGGAGAGGTGCGCGCGATCCCGGAAGCACCAAAGCCTCGGCCGCGCACAAGTCCTCGGTAAGTTTTTTTGTTGACTGGAGTATAAGCTGAAGTGGAATTTTTCAGCCCAAAAAGTGGGCTGAAAAATTCGGCTTATACTCAAGTATATACGGTACATTAAAAATTCAAAATTGCGATCAAAAACAGGCCTCTGTAGCCATGTTACTTGGATTCAGTCTCAGCTGCTGCAGCGGCCATTTTAACTCTGTGATTTGCCTGGGTCAGTTTGGGCCTTCAAGAAGCCAGAAGTGGGGGGGGAGGAGTTGTGCCTGGTCACATGGCCAAGCAAGATTTTTTTCAGTGGCAGGACCATTTGTTTTTGTTTTCCTGGAGCTGCATGTGGAAGATCTGCTGCTTGCTGGGCTTGAGGACTGGGCTTGTAGAGAGCTAGAATTACTTCTGTAAGTATTTTACAATATTCTTCTTTGTTACTCTATAGTACTGTACTGTATTGTTTGTACTTACTTTGGGAATTGCTCTGCTTTTTATTGTTTTGTAAGTAGAGTATTTTGCAGGATTGATTGTTCGCATTTGCCTGAAACTTATAGCATGTAGCTGCTGCTGCTGCTCCTCCTTTTCCTAGCATAGACCCACCAGAGATTCTGCTAATACTTACTGGAAGGAAATTCGCCCTCCCCAACCACATTTTGGATTTTGGCTGGAAAGGCTTGTCCTGATAAGGAGCAGTGTTTTTTTTTAAAGGTTTTAAATTTAAATTGCCTCCAGAAGTTGTGGGTGTTCTCTCACTGGAGGCTTTTAAGAAGAGTCTGGATAGGCTTTTAACAGAAATACAGTACAGTACTGTACTCTCTTGTGAGCCCAGTGGGTTAGACTAGATGACCTCAAGGTCCCTTCCATATCAGTTACTGTTGCAAGCCAACAGTTCTGTAAACAACACCCCATCTCCCTCTGCATGCCTGGCTGGAGACACTTAAGCTAATGGCCAGCAAGTGTTTGTGTGTGTGTTTTAAAGCAATCAGAGATTTCTGTGAACTGGAGACACTTTACTTTAGTGGCAGCTGCAATCATAGAGTTCTCCACCTCTCTTTGAAGAAGCCTGAGCTACCTAGAAACACATGGCTTTTAAAAAAAAGACTACTGCCTAGTTGGGAGGCAGTTTACAAGTACTGTGGTTACTGAAACTGAAAACAGCTGATTTGCAGCTGGAAACAGCCTGCAGCAGCAGGAGGAAAAGTCTCTCATTTCAGGCAGCCATCAGAGGAAATATTAAATCAAGCCTTTGTTCATTTAATGACCCATTTGATTCAATTAACGAGTTTGATTTTAAAATGTTGTAATATTGAGTCTGATTCATTTGACAATTACGAGCCTAATGGGCAGGCCCTATTAGGCTCGTACCTTGGGGACTACCTGTATTGTTTCTTTGTTAGGTGTCTGTGTGTTTTCTTTGAGGGGGAAGTTGTTTTCCTCCAAGGATTTATCAGTTGGTTTCAAATCCTCTGGGAGTTATTTGTCCATTATTCGGTTCACTTTTGGTATAGCTTTCTTGTGTAGGGTGGAGTTTGGATAGAGTTGCTTCTAGATCCCTTACTTTTTCCTCTAGTAGTTCACATAGTTTATATTTAATACATGTATAGTTTGAGTGTTCTTTGGGCATAAGCACTTACATGGAACATGTATTGCATGCCACAATAGTATCAATCACCTGTTCCATGAATTTGTTGTTTGAAAATCCCTCTTTTATGGTTGGTGGATGTTCTTTGCTGTTCGCCATGTTTCTACCTTCTCTGTTCTAGGGAATTATGCCTTTTCCCCCCCTATCCTATGTTTTGCAGATCACAGCATCAGTTTCTTTTTCCAGGAGTGTGCTGTGCAGTTGCCATTCACAGTCCCCGGTCTACTGGTCTGCTGCTGTTTGCAGTCCCAGTCTACTGGTCTGCTGCCTTTTGTGGTCCCCGGTCTACTGCCATTTGCAGTCCCCGGTCTACCTTCTCTGTTCTAGGTAATTATGCTTATTTTTTTCCTATCCTATGTTTTGCAGATCAAAATAGCATTAATTTATTTTTCCAAGAGTCTGCTGTGTGGTTGCTGTTCACAGTCCTTGGCTTACTGGTCTTCTGCCTTTCACAGTCCCCAGTCTACTGGTCTGCTGCTGTTCATAGTCCCTGGTTTACTGGTCTGCTTCCGTTTGCAGTCCCAGGTCTAATGGTCTGCTGCCATTCACAATTTTTCTGACTCTTATATTAACCTTCACAATTAATAACCATTAATGATTATTTCCTCCTATGAATCTACTTGTAGATGATGATGAAAATCAAACAGGAAAATTATGGGCAATTCACTCATCACCACCATTTCCACACTAATACCTTAGAAACAAAACTATTGCTTTAGTACACAGTAATGGTGTCTGATAAAATTAAATCTGATTAGGTTGTATTATACTAGAATCATAGCTGGAAGAGACCTTGGAGGTCTTCTAAGTCCAACTCTAAGAGTCCTTCTACCATCCCGGACAAATGAATATCCAATGTTTTTGTAATGTATTGGCCATAACTGTTTTAAATCACTTGCTTAATGTCTGACCTACATTGCTGTATTGTATAATGGTTGCTATTACTGAAAGCCAGACTGGCTGTCTCTAAGCTGATAATGAGGTTTGGGAAAACTGTTACTTTAAACCTATTGGTTGCCACCTAGAGGCTAACTGTATAAATAGCTGTGCAGCAGCCATTAGGGCTGCTTCTGTTCTGAGTTAATAAACTTTTTTGCTGTTTCAACACTACCTCGTTCAATGCTTAATGAACCAAAGAAATAACAGTATTCTTGAAAATCTCCAGGGATAGAGTGCCTATCAGCATACTGCTGAAGGCTCATGTGTTTAAGGGCAATTTTGGAGATGATTGCTGAAAATGAATTGTTCAGGAAGACCCCAAAGAAGACTTGGTGAAGATGAAGAGAATGCAACATCTTGTTTATGCTTTGCAGATGATCTCTCTGGGATTAAGGATTGCAGAAGATAATACAGTCTATCAGTCAGAGCCAAGGGAGAAAATCCATGTCAGTCTGAAAGAGAAAAAAGGATGGCCATTATATGGTTAGTCTTTTCCTTAGTTCTAAAGTAGGATGTAGACAGGGAGCAGAGTAGTTAGAAATGTGAATATGCACCTTCTTGTGTCAGCAACATCATACCTTGCAAACATATATACAGTTAGAGAAATGTTAGACAATCATATTTTGTAGTAGAGAAAAAAGTTTTCTTTGCAGGTTACAAAGTCAGGTAACAGCATTATCGGGAGAAATGCAATTAGCTAGTTGTAAATTTGCTTGCAGAGCTAGACTGGGAAAATGAAACTAACTGATTTCACTTAATAATGGAAAAGAAAAATAAAAGGAGGGGGAAAAAAGAGATGTTGCCCTGTGCCATTCATTAAATTCTCTATGAATGCATAGAAAACTCCAGTCATGAGTCCTTATGAGGACGAGTTGAAAGGGTGGGAAAGATCTGAAGGCGCATTGGGGCATGAGTCCCTGCTAATGGGGAAAAAGATGACTCACAAAGTTCCTTATGCAGAGGGAAGCAACTATATATCAGAAATGAGGTATTTTACTTGCTTGATTCCACCACATTCCTGACTAAATTATATAGCATTTTTCATTCTGTCCCAGCTTCCTCATATTCTTGTGCAACCCAGAAAATGCTGTAAGGGAAACTAGGGCATAAAGGTATATTCAAAATTTCGACATTTTTCCGCTTATGTTTTCATAAAAAGAAAAGAAAAATCATACTAACCTGAATGAAAAGAAATGTTTTAAAATGCTATTTTAATATCAGAGAATCAACATTTGTGACCTTTCTTGATTGTGATCAATTTCCATTATGACATCTGGCAAGCTATCCAATACTAATAACAGCTGCATGTTGTCCATCAAATGACATACAATAAATTAAAAAGGCAAGCATCCTTTGCAATTATATTACATAATATACCATTGCTGCCCTCAAATATGATACATGAAGTGCTTTTCTTTCTGTCATCCAGGTCATTCTGGGTTCAATTCAGTAATGGCAACAAGCTTCCATGAAAGACTGCTTCTTTGCTGCTACTAATCTCCCTCTGATGGTATAGTCACAAGGGAATGTTGAGTGTGTTTGTTGGCGGCTTCTCAGTTCATGATGGATGATGTTGAATCCCAGCACTGTCTCCATATGAACTAAATTTGCACCCTAGGATAAGCTCAGAATCTTGAACAATTTACAGAGGTTATTTGGTAAACAGGTTGAAGTGAGAAATGTTTCTTGGAAGGGTATGTGAAAATCACCTTAGTATTTACTCCCTAATAATATGAGATAATCTATAAGAAGCTTGCTTACCGGCAAGTATCAATTGCTAAGATCTCAGTGATTAGGTATGAAATACTAAAATAAATGCAGTTGCATTATACAGGGAGTGCAGAATTATTAGGCAAGTTGTATTTTTGAGGATTAATTTTATTATTGAACAACAACCATGTTCTCAATGAACCCAAAAAACTCATTAATATCAAAGCTGAATATTTTTGGAAGTAGTTTTTAGTTTGTTTTTAGTTATAGCTACAGGGAGTGCAGAATTATTAGGCAAATGAGTATTTTGACCACATCATCCTCTTTATGCATGTTGTCTTACTCCAAGCTGTATAGGCTCGAAAGCCTACTACCAATTAAGCATATTAGGTGATGTGCATCTCTGTAATGAGAAGGGGTGTGGTCTAATGACATCAACACCCTGTATCAGGTGTGCATAATTATTAGGCAACTTCCTTTCCTTTGGCAAAATGGGTCAAAAGAAGGACTTGACAGGCTCAGAAAAGTCAAAAATAGTGAGATATCTTGCAGAGGGATGCAGCACTCTTAAAATTGCAAAGCTTCTGAAGCGTGATCATCGAACAATCAAGCGTTTCATTCAAAATAGTCAACAGGGTCGCAAGAAGCGTGTGGAGAAACCAAGGCGCAAAATAACTGCCCATGAACTGAGAAAAGTCAAGCGTGCAGCTGCCAAGATGCCACTTGCCACCAGTTTGGCCATATTTCAGAGCTGCAACATCACTGGAGTGCCCAAAAGCACAAGGTGTGCAATACTCAGAGACATGGCCAAGGTAAGAAAGGCTGAAAGACGACCACCACTGAACAAGACACACAAGCTGAAACGTCAAGACTGGGCAAAGAAATAGCTCAAGACTGATTTTTCTAAGGTTTTATGGACTGATGAAATGAGAGTGAGTCTTGATGGGCCAGATGGATGGGCCCGTGGCTGGATTGGTAAAGGGCAGAGAGCTCCAGTCCGACTCAGACGCCAGCAAGGTGGAGGTGGAGTACTGGTTTGGGCTGGAATCATCAAAGATGAGCTTGTGGGGCCTTTTCGGGTTGAGGATGGAGTCAAGCTCAACTCCCAGTCCTACTGCCAGTTTCTGGAAGACACCTTCTTCAAGCAGTGGTACAGGAAGAAGTCTGCATCCTTCAAGAAAAACATGATTTTCATGCAGGACAATGCTCCATCACACGCGTCCAAGTACTCCACAGCGTGGCTGGCAAGAAAGGGTATAAAAGAAGGAAATCTAATGACATGGCCTCCTTGTTCACCTGATCTGAACCCCATTGAGAACCTGTGGTCCATCATCAAATGTGAGATTTACAAGGAGGGAAAACAGTACACCTCTCTGAACAGTGTCTGGGAGGCTGTGGTTGCTGCTGCACGCAATGTTGATGGTGAACAGATCAAAACACTGACAGAATCCATGGATGGCAGGCTTTTGAGTGTCCTTGCAAAGAAAGGTGGCTATATTGGTCACTGATTTGTTTTTGTTATGTTTTTGAATGTCAGAAATGTATATTTGTGAATGTTGAGATGTTATATTGGTTTCACTGGTAAAAATAAATAATTGAAATGGGTATATATTTGTTTTTTTGTTAAGTTGCCTAATAATTATGCACAGTAATAGTCACCTGCACACACAGATATCCCCCTAAAATACTGTAAATAATAAAATAAAATAAAGGGAAAACAACAGTGATACATGTATAGGCATTTTGAATAAAAGCAAGCCGCAATATATTAAGGTTTAAATGAAAAGCTGAGGAGTATGTTCACAATTTGACTTGCACAATTTGTTTTCTAGGGGCCATTCTCCCAGCACTGAAACCAGACAAGGAGCACTTTTACAGTCCCCATATTTCTATGGCCAGTTCCCATGCTTATTTTGCCCAATTCTTCAAATATTGTTTGAATCAGGCCCATGTTCATCTTCATTACTGCTGACCTCAAGAACAATGCTATGGCAGCTAAACCTGGAAGGGTGCATGTAGAAAGAAGGGGAAAAGGTGGGGAGATAGGCATTTCCACCAATGGGAGAACAATGTATTTGAAATTCCTCAAAATTTATCATTTCAACTGAAAGGACCACCAGAGATGAGCCAGCAGTAAAATGATTCTGGTCATGTATACAGGTGATGCCATGAAATCAAAGAGGCTGAAAGATTTTTCTGAACTGACAAAAAAGACTTTGAATGGAAGCAACCATTCATGTATACCTTTATTTAAAGCATTTGAAGAAATGATCAGATGCATTAAGCATAAGATACTTAGAGATGGTTACAGGTTGTACGGCCCTTCCTCAGCTGAATCTCTCAAGAAAGCAGAACTCTTGAAACTGGCATCATTTCAAAAGGAACTTTTACTGAGAGTTAGTGAAAGCAAGAGAAGGTAGGGAGAATCTGAAGTTCCCGTGTGAAATTGTTACACTAAAACCCAGTGTTCAAAGTTGCCCAGTCCATAGGAGCCAATCCAGAGTGCAAAAATGTTGTGAGAACTATGGACAGAAACTGCGATGAGATATTCTCTTCCTTGGTGAGGCGCAGCAGATGGCCTCGGGCACTTGCCCCCCCTTAACATTCCCCAGAAAGGTACATCAAAGTGCAGAGGAACAGGGTAAACAAAGCAAAGCTAAACACATCACAGGAGGGCTCCAAAGGTCCCCCCTTCCATCTGGATGGCAGCGGCCCAACATAGGGACCTGACACACAGAAACTTCCTGACAGTGAGGACAATCAACCAGTGGAACAGCTTGCCTCCCGAAATTGTGGGCACTCCATCACTGGAGATTTTTAAGAAGAGACTAGACAATCGCCTGCCTGAGATGGTATAGGTTCTCCTGCTTGAGCAGGGGGCTGGACTAGAAGACCTCCAAGGCCCCTTCCAACTCTATTCTATTCCCCAAATTTGAAAGGCACTTTTAATAGAAATTAAATATTTTAAATATACAATATCTCCAACTACTTAATTCCACCCTAATGTAAATAACTTGGTCTTTTGAAATCTGTTCCTCTATTACTTTTGGTTTCCATAATGCAAATGAAAATATTTTGAGAGTACGTCTATTTAGTTCTAATTGCTAGCTGGCCTTTACGTGTCTCCAGGGAAATGGGACTCTATAGATAAACCTAGGATACCCTTGCGGACAGGGATCACCTTGTAGAAATAATAGAGATTCTTCAGATTTTCTTCTGAGCTGACTGTTGAAATAAAAAAGTGCTTTCTAGAATGCTGCCTCCCAAATAAAATAAGTAACATCTGTAGAAAAAAGGAGATGGTATGGCCTTTCAAGTGTACTGCTTGTTGTGAGTGACATTGCTCCAAACAGAAAAATGGTGTTTGCTATATCTAATGTTCTTCCATTATACTTGCCTATGAACTCTTCTCTGTGCAGTCTAAATTCTGGCTGTCTTCTTCAGTGAGATGTCATTCAGACCTGTCATCCACTCATTTTGTGTTCCATATCGGCAGCACAACAAGTAACTGCTGACAAAATAATTGCAGACTGATTTGCAAATGTTGCTTTTTTTTGTTTCTCATTGAGTTGCAAAATGAATAATGAATCGGATAATACAGTATGTCAACACTGCACCTTTCCCAGTATTTATGTAATGTCATTATGACTGGGAATGCTATTATCATCATAGCATCTGTATTTATCTGGTTAAAAAATGCTCTTCTCTGCAGTTAGCCTGTATATTAAAATATTAAGTATTTTAGGTCAACAAAACCTGAAACAGTAGGAAGATCATCAACAAGAAAGACAGTTTCTTTCTTGCTTTTGATTTTTTTTCTAATCTCCTTACGCTCTGAGAACATTGTACATCTTAAAATCTGAAAAATATGTTGAGTGATAAAATTGTTAAATATTTTTTACAGTATGTGAGGATTCTCTTCTGAACCAAATTAACATTTATTGTGATTGGTAATGATTCCATCCTATCAAAAATTGAATCTCTTTTGCCACATCCTTTACAAGTTTAGCACTTTTTTGATATTTCAAAGTCACTAAATATGTCAGTTTGATATTGTTTATTGGCTCTACCTGAAGTCAAACTCTCAACTTGTTCTTGATCTCTTCTTTTTATTCCTCATCTTGCTAGGTTCTGATATAATAAAAATAAGAGAACTCAAGTATTTTATATCTATTTTCCCTTAGCTCCTTCCTAAAATGGCTAGTCTTCTCTCCTTAAAAAGCCCACTTGGATCTCATAATTGCATAATTATGCAATTAAGGCTGTATAATTTTTATTACCCAGATGTAGACAATGAGGGAGTTGGATTTAGGAAAGAAGAATTATCTCCTCAGAACAATTTTTCCAATGTATTAAACACACCAAAATCAATAGTCTCCTTCAATGTCACCACTCACTTTACCTTGATTGACATCAACCTGGCAAAACAGCCACCTACTCACTAAACACCATACTTACAAAGATGATGCCACTACAGAACATTCCATGTCCACAGAAACCATAATGAAAATCCTGGATCTATGCCTCAACACAAGCTTCAATGGGAAAATGTACAAGCAAGTACATGGTATCCCAATGGGATCACCCATATTAGGCCTAATAGTAGAAGCAGTCATGCAACAACTCGAATACATAGCTCTACCCACCATCCAATCAAAATTCTGGACACGCTACTTTGTCATCATCAAAACCTCCCAAATTGAAGAAACATGCCACCTACTTAATAACATATTCCCCAGGATCAAATTTACAAGCAAAGAGGAAACAGAAAACAGACTCCGATTCCTTGATATTGACACAAGGAGATTGGACAACAAAGAATTGGAAACCTGCATCTACCACAAACCTACACACACAGACCAGATCCTCAACTTTGCAAGCAACCATCCCACTGCAGACAAAAGCTGTGTCCAGACCCTCTTCAGAAGGGCCAGGACACACTGCAGCATGACAACACTAAGAAAAACAGAAGAGAAAAGGCTGCTTGATGTCTTTCTTCATAACAGCTATCCAAAAAACTTTGAATTCTGACACACAGCACCCAAACCACAACACCCTACACAGCTGACCATCACGCAAAAACTAATCAAAGGGGTTTTGGAAATGACAGCCAGAATCCCCAACCCTTAGGAATAGCAATAGCCCACAAACTCACAGCCAGACTCTACCAGGAATTATCCAGAACCAAAGTCAAGATATAGAAGGATGAAAGAAACAATGTAATCTACAAAATCAACTGTAATGATTGCAACCAATTCTATGTGAGATAAACATCATGTCAATTAAAAACCAGGATCCATGAACACCGGCTGGCAGTCAAATGCCACAATCCCAAATCTTTAAACTTTACACACACTGACACCAAACAACACCAATTTGATTGCAGCAACACTAAAATCATTGGCTACATTACCAATTGCCACACTCGTGAGTTCATCAAAGCCTGGCACTCCACGAGCAATTCCATCAACAGACAGATTGACCTACAACCAGCCTACAAACTCCCCAGAATCCAAATCAACTGCACAGCCAACTAGAGACAGTGCTTTACTTTGTAATGAGTATCTCCAGCCACCACAAGAGGGCCAGGTGCTTTCTTGGGAGGGGGTCTTAGAGTTGACTCTCTGAAAGGCTTTAACAGGCTGCAGTGAAACACTGGATGGATCTTTCCTATATTACCGTATTTCCTCTAATCTCTGGTAATTCAACAATAAAATCCATAGTGATCTCTTCCCATGGTTGGGAAGGATCTGTAAAAGCCCAGGCTTTCCTGGGACCCTTTTCATGGTAGCACAGACTGTACAACTTTTTACATAACTTTCCACATCTTTAAAAATTTGGCCACCAAAATTGCCTCCGAACGAGATGTTGTGTCTTTAAATAACCAAAGTGACCAGCTTGCTTTACGGCATGGCTGCATTGGAGCGCTTGGAGTCTGAGCGGTTCAAGCAAATATAATTTTCCCCCTTTCCAAGACAATCCATCCCTATGGGTCAGGATGGTTTGATTTTCCTTGAACCATTAATCATTTTTCAGTTCTTGTTTTAATTTTTCTATTAATAGGTCACTTGGATTAGGTGACCTCACATGTTGTTTTCCAAGGTTTATCTGAGAAATAACTTGTGATGGTGGCATAATAGGATTCATGATTTGTTCGCATTGGCTTTTGTATTGAGGTAACCTAGAGAGGGTGTCAGCCAAAAAAATCTGCCCCCAGTATATATTTCAGGGTAAAGTTAAAATGGTTAAAATATTGTGCCCAGTGAACCTGTTTGGGAGAGAGTTTGTGGGGAGTTTTCAGTGCCTCTAAGTTCTTGTGATCAGTCCAAACTGCAAAAGTCACCTTGTTCCTCTGTAGAAAATAACACCAAGTCAACAAGCCCATCGGATGGCAAAAGCTTCTTTCTCCCAAACAACCCATCTCTATTCTGTGTCAGTGAGTTGTTTCGAAATGTAAGCACAGGGTTGTAATTCTCCTTTTGGGTTCTTTTGTAACAGGACTGCCCCCACAGCCACATTGCTGGCATCAGCTTGAACGATAAACTGTTCTTAAGGATGAGGGTGTTTTAGAATTGGTTCAGTGGCAAACAGTCTTTTTAAGTTCTCAAAAGCAGTCTGGCACTCTAATGACCAGCGTAGGGTTTCGCCTGGTTGTGGTTTACCCCCATCTTTGCCAGTTTTTGAGAATTCAGTGATGCGCAAAGCAATTTCAGCAAATGAGGGGATAAATTGGCGATAGAAATTAGCAAATCCTAGAAAGCTCTGAAGTTGTTTTCGAGTTCATGGGGGCTGCCATTCAATTACACCTTTCACTTTATCTGGATCCATCTCTATTCCTTTGTTGGAGATTCTGTAACCCAGATAATCCAAACGTGCCTGATGGAATTTGCATTTTGAGAGTTTTGCAGAGAGTTTTGCCTTCAGCAGTTTTTTTAACCACCTCTCATACTAAAATCATACAGGTGAAACTCGAAAAATTAGAATACGTGCAAAAGTTCATTTATTTCAGCAATGCAACTTAAAAGGGGAAACTAATATATGAGATAGACTTATTACGTGCAAAGCAAGATAGTTCAAGCCGTGATTTGTCATAATTGTGATGATTATGGCTTACAGCTCATGAAAACCCCAAATCCACAATCTCAGAAAATTAGAATATTGTGAAAAGGTGCAATATTCTAGGCTCAAAGTGTCCCACTCTAATCAGCTAATTAAGCCATAACACCTGCAAAGGGTTCCTGAGCCTTTAAATGGTCTCTCAGTCTGGTTCAGTAGGAATCATAATCATGGGGAAGACTGCTGACCTGACAGTTGTGCAGAAAACCATCATTGACACCCTCCATAAGGAGAGAAAGCCTCAAATGGTAATTGCAAAAGAAGTTGGATGTTCCCCAAGTGCTGTATCAAAGCACATTAATAGAAAGTTATGTGGAAGGGAAAAGTGTGGAAGAAAAAGGTGCACAAGCAGCAGGGATGACCACAGCCCTGAGAGGATTGTCAGGAAAAGGCCATTCAAAAGTGTTGGGGACTTTCACAAGGAGTGGACTGAGGCTGGAGTCAGTGCATCAAGAGCCACCACACACAGACGGATCCTGGACATGGGCTTCAAATGTCGTATTCCTCTTGTCAAGCCATTCCTGAACAACAAACAATGTCAGAAGCATCTTACCTGGGCTAAAGAAAAACAGACCTGGTCTGTTGCTCAGTGGTCCAAAGTCCTCTTTTCTGATGAGAGCAACTTTTGCATCTCATTTGGAAACCAAGGACCCAGAGTCTGGAGGAAGAATGGAGAGGCACACACTGCAAGATGCTTGAAGTCCAGTGTGAAGTTTCCACAGTCTGTGTTGATTTGGGGAGCCATGTCATCTGCTGGTGTTGGTCCACTGTGCTTCATTAAGTCCAGGGTCAATGTAACCGTGTACCAGGAGATTTTGGAGCACTTCATGCTTCCTTCCGCAGACGAGCTTTATGGGGATGCTGACTTCATTTTCCAGCAGGACTTGGCATCTGCCCACACTGCCAAAAGCACCAAAACCTGGTTCAATGACCATGGGATTACTGTGCTTGATTGGCCAGCAAACTCGCTTGACCTGAACCCCATAGAGAATCTATGGGACATTGCCAAGATAAAGATGAGACACATGAGACCGAACAATGCAGAAGAGTTGAAGGCCGCTATTGAAGCATCCTGGTCTTCCATAAAACCTCAGCAGTGCCACAGGCTGATAGCTTCCATGCCACGCTGCATTGAGGCAGTAATTGCTGCAAAAGGGGCCCAAACCAAGTACTGAGTACATATGCATGCTTATACTTTTCAGAGGTCTGATATTGTTCTATGTACACTCCTTGTTTTATTGATTGCATGTAATATTCTAATTTTCTGAGATTGTGGATTTGGGGTTTTCATGAGCTGTATGCCATAATCATCACAATTATGACAAATCACGGCTTGAACTATCTTGCTTTGCATGTAATGAGTCTATCTCATATATTAGTTTCCCCTTTTAAGTTGCATTACTGAAATAAATGAACTTTTGCACGATATTCTAATTTTTTGAGTTTCACCTGTATGTTCTTCCATAGTCTCTGTATAGATTAAGATGTCATCAAGATTAATCAAAACCCCTTTATACAAATGATCATGCAGCACCTGGTTGATCAGCTGCATGAACACAGGAGGAGCTCCTTGTAATCCAAAAGGCATGACTTTGAACTGATAACATCCCAGGGGGCTGTTAAAGGCAGTTTTCCATTCATCCCTTTTTTTTATTCTCACATGATAATAAGCCTCTCTTAGGTCTAATTTGGTAAATACTCGCCCTTTTGTCAGGTGGGGTAACAGGTCCTTCATTAAAGGGAGAGGGTACATATTTTCCATGCTGACCGCGTTCTTTAAAATCAATGCAGAGTCTAAGAGATCCATCTTTTTTTTCCCCTTAAACAGTACATGGGTGGCCACTTGGGATTTTGCAGGTTCAATGAAGCCCCTTGTCAAATTTTTATCTATATGCTCTTGTAGTTCCTTCACCTCGAGAGGGGTCATTGCATACATCTTCGGTTTTGGCAATTTTGCTCCTGGCAGGATTTTGAGCAGGCCCCGAACAAGGAGTATATATCGGAGGTGGTGACCCTTTGAGAGCTGTATGCAATGAAATTTCATTTTGATGTGTGCCGATTGGTGTACATTCAAAGTGACAATAAAGTTATCATCATCATCATCCATCTCACTAAACACTTCAGCCAAATCTCGGTATTCGTTGGGAATGAGAGGCATTCCTGGCAGAGGGTATGCTGCTGTTCTTAGAGTTTCTGATGGCTGCATTGAGATTCCTCTGGTGGCACCAGAGGGGTTGGGGGTGTGTGTGACGGACCTATGGGTAATCTTAGGGTTCTCATCCCCTTCTCCCACCATATTAGAGGTTTCCATTTGTCTAGCCAAGCTAATCCCAAAATCACTGATTCAGTCATTTTGGGGGCTACCATGAATTGAATAAACTCCCACCTCTAGTCATACAGGCACCATTAGGTGGGTGGCTAAAACTCCTCCCATTAAGGATCCATCCACCTGTTCGAAACTCATGGGGGATGAAAGCTTTTTTGCTCTGATGCCTAAATTGAGAACAGTAGGGAGATTGATCAGGCATCATGAGCATTCAGAGTCTACTAATACATGTAAGTCTATTTTTGGGTACCTGTCTTAGGGACTATGATCTTTGCAGAAAGGGAAAAAGGTGAAACAGGTTGATGCACCATCAGGTCGTTTTCTCCCTCATCATTGCTGTCATATGGAGCAGGTGAAGTAGCAACTTCAGTCAGGGCCTTGGCCTTCTCTTGAGTAGGGTAGGTGACTTGAGTGGCTTGCTCCTGGTTAATCCAGCTCATTTTTTCTCTGGTAGGATGAAAGCCTCCTTTTTATTTCTCTGAGGTAGTTGACATGCTTTTTTGTTGAGGGAATGGAACTGGACAAACAGCAGCTCAGTGGCCCAGCTGGCCACAATGAAAATTCTTGATCGATGGTCCAGTTGATGTCTTTGGAGTCCCAGTTGTCCCAGTTGGAGGGGTCTGTCAGGGAAGTTGACATCTCGCCAGATCAGGTCTCGGCCCAGGTCCAAGAATCGGTGACTTTTTGTAGCGGTTCAGCTTGATGTCTAAATTTACAGTCAGGCAATACCACTCTTGGAGTTGGTCAGTAGATGCATGCCTGGAATAGGTCTGAATCCAGACCATTTTTGAAATGATGAACCAGTGATCTTTCAGACCACTGCACAATTCTGCCAGTCACTCTCTGGAATTCACGCACGTATTCCTTTGCTGGCCGACATTTCTGTTTCACTTCATGAATGTCCTTTTCAGCTTGCAGAGCTATGGAACCATCTTCGAATCTGGCTCTTATCCCTTGGATTAATAGATTATAGTCCCATAGCATTATACAAGCTGTTCAACCATTCTGATGCCTCCCCCTCTAGGTTTGCCACTATCATATCGACCATAGTGGCAGAGTCTCGAGAGACGTTGGCATTCCAGTTCAAATTGGAGTGCACTTGATTCAAAAAGAAAGTCAAATTCTCAGGGTCACCATCAAATGTAGGTTTGAAAGGAGGGGCTGCTACAGGTCACTACCAATCTAAAAGAGCTTGCATCCACCCATACTGTTGCAATTGATCTCGTGGGAGCCCTGCTGCCCAATCAACCCTTGGCAGGGGTCCTGGGCTGGTGTGGCACCAGTAACAGTGGTTGGAACTGAGTCACTGGGGTTGCCGCTCGGGACTAGCTCTGTAATGATGACAATATGGCCTGGCCTGGTACCGGTAGCAATCTGAACTACCCCAACATGATTATCTGTCAGGTCTATCAGGGTATTGGTGGCAGTCGGGGCTTCTTTACACTGATAGTGTTTGGGGATGATTTGGCATAGATAACAGTCGGGGCTCGTGTAGTGGTGGTACCATTCAGGGCTAACATACCGTTTTCGATGATTGGGGCTGGCATAACATCGATGGTGATCAGGACTCTATGGCTGCTAACGACAGTCGGGACCAATATGACACTGATACTGATCCAGACATCACCCCCACACTGAACTCTAAGTTAAAGTTGGTGGCTTTGGTCGTGGGGAGGTGGCTCTGGCTGCGGCTGTGGGACTGGGACACCTCCTGGACTGGGGACAGTCTTGGGAGCATCTGTCATCATTCAACCGACTGGCTCCGCATTGCTGTCAGGTATTTCCACTCACCTGATTCATCCCAAGGTGCCAAATGTTTAGCACCTCTTCAATCAGGAGACCGCGATTTGTGAGAAGCAGTCAGCAGAAATTCAAGTTTAGTGGCCTTTGCAGAGCTCTTTTTCAGCTGGGTTGCTTCTGAATGCCAAGCATCTCCACTAGACAGAATCCTTTCTGATGACCAGAGGAGTTTCCGCTGGACCTCTTATTCCATTGGTCTTGCACCTGCCACCAGGGCCACCAAAATCACACTCTCTATCAGAGCTATGGCCTGCACTCCATCCACCAATATAATTGCTGTAGTTTTGGTGCTGGTGACAGGTTCCTCTTTCCTCTCCATTTTGGAATTTTCCCTGAGTCTTTGTCGTCCTCTTTAGGCTTTGGGTAGGCAACTGGAGCTCAGGACCCCATGAATTTAGAATATTTTTGAGTCTTGGGTTAATGTCATGGTTCCAATAGATGAGACCATTTAAAAGAACTTCAAGGCAAGAGTTTCTTCCTTAAAGAACATTTTTATTTGGCTACAACATAATGGCACATACAAAGGTCAACCCAACACTAAATTCCGCTTCCCTAGGTTACAAAGTTGCAAGTTACATTTCCCATCCCAAATTGCTGTCATAAATCACATTCACCAATTGTTAGGAAGTGCAGGCACTCCTCCCAGCTGCTCCAGCCTGTAAAAATGTTACCAGCAATGACCTTGGTTCCCATACATGTGAATTGTTTTGGCTAACTGAGAACTACCCCCTCCCTCCTTCTTCTAACTAGTGGCAACGAAGACAAAGTGAAAATGGCTTCAATTCGGTTTGTCACAACGTTGACATATGAATTTAAAGCACATTATATTTGAGAAACTTTGTAAAATTTAAAGTGATAGAAAAATGAGGATAAGTGAGATAAGTGATAACCTAGCAGTTATGAAATACTGTAATTCAGAATAATTTAACACCACAAATTACTGATAGATTACGTATCTCTTTAAAATTCAGCACTGATATTTTCCACTTTATGGTATCTCCATACTTTTGAACAAGGTGATGAATCCTATCTCATAGATAATATGATTCCTTTCTTGTTTCTCTTTTAAATTAAATTTTATTTTCTGTTGGTGGAAACAATAGGAATACAAATTTTGAAACAAAATATTTTTTGCAATTTGATCTGAATTTGCATTAATAATCATTTGTTTAAGTATTAGAGGATAAGTGATTAAATGATGGCTGCTATTTATGTCATTCCTGTAGAATAACATAAGTAAGAGGCAACCAAGAATGTAAAATACTCAAAATGCAAACAAACAGCAGCTTATTGTTCTGCAGATGCAATAGTCTTGTTTCAACATTTTCTGCAGGGTCTGGGAGTAAAACACAGATACCTTTCTTCTACAATGACAGAACTGCTATTAGTGAGGTGGAGGGGGGGAATTGCATCTATGGAATTTCTGCTGGATGACTTTTGGTGCCAGATTAAAAAAAAAGGATGAAATTCAGTGAAGCAAACAGGCCAACCATCCTGCCTGCACCTTGCCATTTAGCCCAAACACCTAGAATTACAAGGAAATAATCAGAAGCCTCACGGCAATAGGGAAGCATAAAACTCCAGAATGCCATAAAACTCTAGTGGCTACTTTCACAACTAGTTAAAATGAGAATGTTACAGGTAAATCATAACTCAGGCCAAAGGCAGAGCCAGGAAAGTTGCTACTTGTACTTGTCTGAGGTAATAAAAAGGTGACTTGTTACATTATTTACACCACCTCGTAAAGGCAGGCCTCTGGTTGCCAGGTGGGCAGGCAAGGGCAGGACTCTGTGGCAAAGACACTGCACAGCAAGGCAGAGAAGGGGTTAAGATGTGCCAGTGGGGGCTGGGGATGCAGAAAAGGTTCATCTCTTTGGGAATGAAATCCAGGTGGCCTGATCTGTGAACAGACGAAAGATAAAAATCACAGAGGAAATGGCGCTGTCTGAGCCCCCAGCTGGATGCCTCGTGCTGACCCTCCAACCTAAACCCCATCAGTCAGCTTGTCCTTCCCATGACTTTTCACCTTGTGCTCTGCCATTCCAAGGAGCCCATGTGGGCTGCGGGGAGAAACGTTTCCCCTTCCTCTTTTCCATGCCTAAGAAACAGGCATGAGGTACTCTCATTTATATATTTATTGCTGGAGGAGGACATTTCAAGCCCGAGTGTTTTAACAGGTCCTTGAACGATGTTTCTGTGGGCAAGCAGAACAACCCCCTGAGCTAAGGAAAAATGTAGCAAAGAGCTGGGCTGGTTCTAGGGGCAAGACCCCAAGGGAAAGCACAGTTCATTCCCTTTGTCCATTGTTTGCTTGGGCTGTCTGGCGGGTCCCAATCATATTTGTTCTGGAAGCCTTTATTTGCAATTTTGAAGTATTACTGAAAAAGACTGAACAAATATTCATAGTATTTGGATTTCATTTATCCAACTGGGAAAAAGTGGGAAAAGTATCACTGAGGCTGCTTCAAAAATGTGTATGTGTGTGTGTGTGCCCCCAACAGAACAGTTTTTCAATGTACACTTCTGCTTGCTGCAGACATGGCAGTGCAGTGAAAGAGCTTTGTTAACTGTATAGGAGTGCATTCCACGAGTCTTTTAAGGGGGCAAAATACCCAGCTGCACTTTTGATTGTTAAGGACAGGAGAAAGCATCTGTGTGAGTTGCGTACATCCTGTCAGGAAGTTACTGAAATGGTTAATTATTCAATAAAAGGTAGGACCATGTAAATGGAGAGCAGGAAACACCCAGAATGATGTTTCTGCTCACCCAAAATATTGGCAACTGGAAAATGAGATTGGAGCCCATAATTTCCTAGAATGGATTACCACCACTTCCTCCAAAGGACCCTACAGAGCTCTGTGATTCCACATGCCAGGTGCTCAAGAACTGAGCTGAATTATTTCTGGCTTGGTTGCAACCCTGGCTTTTTTTATTGCATTACGGTAGATTTCATTTTTGCTTTGCTTGGAATGTAGCAATAATTCTTACCTTATTTGACCCTTTAATTCTTGAACTTCAGAGTTTCAAGAGGAAGGATTTCTGTCTGGCACTTTCTTTAGTTCTTCCTTTAAAGAAGTGGGGTTTTTTTTTGTTTTTTGCCAAGCTAAATGCACACAACATGGAGTGATGTGGCCTACTGTGTGCCAGTGCATGCATGCATGGGTGCTATTTTCTTTTCTGTGCAGAATAGAATGGGGAAATGTTAATTTCTCTTGGAGCTGCACCTTGAATATTTTTCAAGGTGATGTTTTAGAATAAGTTGGGAAGTCTATCCACATAACGGTGTGACAAAAGATTCTGCATTTTCTGAAGTATTCTTCCACCCAATTAAATAATCCCAAAGTTGTTTTTCAGAAGATTTTTTTTTAAATGAAAAGATTGGCTGTTATGAATTTCAGCTTTTCAGAACAAGGGGCTATCTGTGTGGATTTCACATGATTGTGACAACAGTGATTCTGTGAGCAGATGTAAATATACTGTACATGCAGTCACAACCAGTCCCTTCAGCTGCCTTTGGCAAGCTGTGTTGATTCTCAGTAATAACATTTTAAGTATGAAAAACGACAGAGCCCTTGAAGTTAATTTGCACAAAGATGTGATCATTTTGAATGTCAGCCAAAGTGCAAGGCCTGTCTGGGATTCCTGTGTGCAGATATCTAGAAAGAGAGAAGAGAGGTTGAATGCAGTGCTTCAAATGTGGCCTCAGTGCAAAAGCAATTTCTTTTTCCAAAATCCTGAATAAGGGGTGTTTATTCATGCTGCTCAAATATTTCTTCTGTTTTAATTTTGTGGTTGTGATTGTTTTATTATTTTCTTTTTATAGTTTACGTATTATTGTATAGCACAGAAATAGGTGCAGGACTGTGGAGTTTCGTAGAACCACTCCATTTAAAAACCTACCATGTTTGAGGAAACAAGGGAAAAAGTAGGACTGAGTTTTAACCCCTTATAAATCTTTCAGACCATATTTTAACTTTCTAAACATGGGCCATTTCTAGTCTTATTAATACATTGATCAATGTGGTAAGGTTACTTCTGTCCAGAAACTGCTGTAGTTGATAGGCCAGTTAGAGCTGAATAGCACTTAGCAATAGCACTTAGACTTATATACCACTTCACAGTGCTTCACAGCCCTCTCTAAGCGGTTTACAGAGTCAGCATATTGTCCCCAACAATCTGGATCCTTATTTTACCAACCTCAGAAGAATGGAAGGTTGAGTCAATGCTGAGACGGTCAGGATTGAAATCATGGCTGTGGGCAGAATTAGCCTGCAATACTCCTCAGTGATACTTTCCCCATTCCCCCCCCCCCAGTTGGATAAATAATGAGGAGAATAGACTCTCCTTGTTAAAATGATGTGTGCCACCGTTGATAGAGACGAGTGTAGCAATGCTTCATATTACACATTTATTTTTTCAAGGAGAGAACAATCCTGCTCAAACCTCAATAAAACAGCTGCTAACCTGCCATATTTCTAGCTTCTCAGAATTCAGCTTATTGACACTTATCAAGTCTACCATCCTATCCAGAGAAGAGTCTAAAGTTAACTCTGCTTAGATGATAGAAAGAAATAGAGTAGGAGATTTCCAGCCCTATGATTCTCCATTTTAAATAACTCAAGGCGGCAAACACACACACAATACCACTTCCTCCTGTTTTCCCCACAACAAAAACTCTGTGAGGTGGGTTGGGCTGAGGGAGAGTGACTGGCCCAAAGTCATCGTATGATGCACTGTTTCAAGATGACAAACAGATAGACAGATACAAGAGATTTAGTGGTATATAGCTATCAACATACAGATGAACTTTACTTCAGACTGGTTTCTTGAAGTCATTGAATAGCCCTGGAGGAAAACCAGAACCTGGGAAATCTGACTTAATCTATGTGAATTATTTGAGACGATCTTTAAAGTGAAGTTGCATATAGGAGCCTGACCCTTGTTTTCAACTCACAACTCGCACTTCGGCACACAATGATATTGTGATCAATATTCTGAGAAGTTGCTGAAACAATAAGAGCAACAAGGAGTAAACAACTGCTCTCTGTATTGAAGGTTATTTAGCAAAATGACCAAGCATGATTCAGTCACATATAATCTGAAAATCAAAAGAAAAGTATGTAGTTAGCCCAGGATGTACAGTTACCACTTCTTAAGCATTAGTATTCCTCTAATATACCCCAGAAAAAGAAAACAGTTTACTGTAATATGCAACATTTCAACAAGCCTCGGCACATATTAAATAAAAGATAAACACATCCCAGTTCTAAATGTTATACTATAAAATAATTTAATTACACTAAAGGAGACCACTGATAGATTTCCTTGGCCTCAGCCCCAC
Organism: Vipera ursinii; assembly: GCF_947247035.1. NCBI lineage: Eukaryota > Metazoa > Chordata > Lepidosauria > Squamata > Viperidae > Vipera > Vipera ursinii. Next base: position 115,726,597 of record NC_139516.1, on the reverse strand, counting down.
TTCTCACTCAGAGTGCAGCTGACGCTCAGACCTGCCAATCTGCTAACTGACTGTCCCTTCTTAGCCCTGCAGGCTGTACAAACACAGGCAAATTCATGCAATGAGCCGGATTTGGCCCATTGGTTTAAAATTTGAGCAGTGCAAATTCACACCCACATGTTTCAAAAGCTGAAATAGGTCTCACAAAACTGAACAGACAGTTCACCAGATTTCTTATCTGGATGTGAATTAGTTAAAGATGCGCAGGGAATAATGAGCAACAATTTGTTGTCCAGTTCATTTTGCCAGTAGGTCAAAACACCATGCATTCAGGATGTTCTATATCAGGGGTGTCAAACTCAATTTCACTGAGGGCCACATCAGCATTGTGGTTGCCCTTGGGGGGTCGGGTGGGTGTGGCCTGGGTGGGTGCAGCCTACTGGGTGGGTGTGGCTGGAGTGGTATGGCCTACTGGGTGGGCATGGCCAGCTCTACATCATTGGCATCAAGGGTGCCTATGGGGGCCCGGGCAGGAGTGGGACAGATCTGGGGGTCTCTGGCAGAAGGAGGGTCTCTGGGCCAGGGCCAAGGCAGTGGGGGCCGTTCCCTCACTGTTTCCAGGATGGCTTCGTGGGCCACATGAAACCACTTCGCGGGCCGGATCTGGCCCCCGGGCCTTGTGTTTGACATGTCTGCTGTAGATGATCAGGGTATGAGCAATAAACAGGGTGAATTAGAAATTCAGGTAAATGATGGCAGATATGATATTGTTGCCTTTACTGAAACTTGGTGGGATGAAACTTACAAATGAAAAACATAGCTCAAGGGATTTAAATTATTTAAAAGAAACAGAACAAATAAAAGAGGAGGTGGAGTTGCTCTCTATATAAGAAATAATCTCTACAGAAATAAGAACAACAATGACAAAAACTGTCTTGAATGCATTTGGGTCATTATAAAAGGCGGGGAAATGACATTGCCATAGGTATATACTATAGGCCACCCAACCAAATAGAGGAAATAAATGAACTTTTTGCTAGTCAGTTAACTAAAGTATGTAGGAAACACATCACAATAGTAATGGGGGACTTTAATTACCCTGACATCAACTGGGAGACAAACTCTGCACTAAGTGCAAGATCAAAGAGATTCCTGACAAAACTAATAGACAACTATCAGAGAAGGGAACTAGGGGATCAGTCATATTGGACTTAGTTCTCACTAACAGAGATGAAATGGAAGGTGTTGAAGCCATAGGAACCTTATGGGGAGTGATCATACAATATTAGAATTAAACATTATGCAAGCACAAGCAATAAAACATAATCAAACTAGAGTCTTGGACTTTAAGAGAGCTAATTTTAATAAACTTAAAGAGAGCTTGGGAAGGATTCCATGGATGAGAATCCTAAAGAGAAAACAACTCAAGAAGTTTGGGAAATTTTAAAAAGTGATATTATAAAAACCCAGTCTAGCACAATACCAACAAAGAAGAAAAATAACTGCTCTCAAAAGAAACCAGCATAGCTGCATAAATAACTCTCTGATAAATTGAAAGACAAAAAGGACTAGTATAAAAAGTGGAAAGAGGGGCACATAACTAAGGCAGAATATCAGCAAATAGCCCAAGCCTGCAAAGATGAAGTGAGGAAAGCTAAGGCTCAGAATGAACTAAGGCTTGCAACAAAAGTCAAAAATATCAGCAACAACAACAACAACAACAAAGCTTTCAACATGTAAAAAACAAGAAAAAAGTTACGGAAATGATTCGTCCATTAGTGGGAGAAAGTGGCAAGAATAGGACAAGCAACAGGGAGAAAGCAGAACTACTTAACAGTCCAACCTATCAAAAATAGTACTATAAAAAACACAAGTTAAGATAGGCAAGAAAATAGTAAGTGAGCACCTGTCCACCGTAGATTAGTTCAAATCACCAGGACCAGATGAACTACACCCCAAGGTTCTGAAGGAACTGGCAGATGTGATCTCAGAATCACTGAACTACAGCATATCTTTCAAAGATCCTGGAGCACTGGGGAACTACCAGAGGACTGGAAAAAAGCTGATGGAGTTCCCATCTTCAAAAAAGTAAAAAAAAAATGGATCCAGGAAACTACATGCCTATCAGCCTGACCTCAATTCCTGGGAAGATTCTGGAAAAGATAATCAAGCAAGAAATAAGTGAACACCTAAACAAAGTCATTACCAAAAGCTAACATGGGCTTGTCAAAAACAGATCATGCCAGACAAATCTTATTGCATTCTTTGACCAGGTGACAAAATTAGTGGACCAGAGGAATGCTGTGGATATCATTTACTTGGACTTCAGTAAAGTATTTGATAAAGTAGACCACAATCTACTACTTGATAAGATAGAAAAATGTGGGTTAGACAGAATCACCAACAGATGGATTTGTAGCTGGCTGACCAGCCGTACTCAGTATGTGGTCCTCAATGGAACTGCATCTACATGGAAGGAAGTGTGTAGTGGGGTGCCCCAGGGCTCTGTTCTGGGCCCAGTGCTCTTTCTTGCCTAAATGTAGAACCTTACTTTTTTCACTATTGAATTTCATTTTATTAGATAGTGCCTAATGTTTAAGTCTGTCAAGATCCTTCTGTATATTAAGCCAATCTGATGGAGTGCTCAATGCACTTCAACATCTTCATCAATGATTTGGATGAGGGGTTAGATGGGGAACTCATCAAATTTGCAGATGATGCCAAGCTGGCAAGAATAGCAGGATAGCCAATACTCCAGAAGATAGGCTTAAGATACAGAATGATCTTGACAGACTTGAACATAGCGTGGTATCTAACAATATGAAATTCAATGACGAAAAAAATAAGGTTCTACATTTAGGCAAGAAAAACTAAATGCACAAGTACAGTATAGATGATAACTTGCTCAATAAGAGTAACTGTTAGAGCAGACATGTCAAACACAAGGCCCGGGGGCCAGATCCGGCCCGCGAAGTGGTTTCATGTGGCCCGCGAATCCATCCTGGAATCAGTGTGGGAACGGCCCCCACTGCCTTGGCCCTGGCCCAGAGACCCTCCTCCTGCCAGAGACCTCAGATCTGTCCCACTCCTGCCCAGGCCCCCATAGGCACCCTTGATGCGAACGATGTAGAGCTGGCCACGCCCACCCAGTAGGCCATATGCACTCTAGCCACGCCCACCCAGTAGGCCACACCCACCCGGGCCACACCCACCCGGCCCCCTGAGGGCAACTGCAATGCTGATGCGGCCCTCAATGAAATTGAGTTTGACACCCCTGATCTACAGCTATCATGGACATCTTGAAAGCACATTCTTTGAATGGACTTTTGAATTGAATGGAATAGAACTGACTATTTACAATTCTGCCATAGGAGTTATAAATAATAGAAAGGAGGAATATCAATCCTGCTATCTTATTACTAGTTTGGAGAAATAAATAAAATTTTGATCTGGAATTGCAGAGCAGATCCTTGGCTATGGCAAATGATCCTTTTTAACTAAGAATAAGCAAAAAAAAAGGAAGAGAGGAATTTACACTTATTTTAGCACTTGTGGGACTAGCCACTCTGTCCGTGAAGACTGCCTAAAAATACTGTATCCCATTTTGCTGTACTGCGTGTATGCATGTTTTCTGCACATACACAGATAGACACACAAAGACTTAAACAGAAGTAAGCAAGATCTTCCAAACAGCGGTTGTATCAAATATAAGCACCTATTCATCAGGAAGGGGAACAGCCTTTCTTGCTGGAACATTATTTGAGGCCTCAAACCATACAAAAAAAAAACATATTTGGCTTATTTAGAAAATCTATGTCACTCTATGTGAAGGAAGCTGCCTTATAATTAGTGGCAACCTGGACTTCCGGTCTGATGCCATGACGAGACGGGTGAAAGAACCTGGAGCTCCAGCTTCTTAGTCCGATTTCATTCTGTCTGGCAACCCCACAGGGTCGGAAAGTTGCCCTGCAGTGGCAACGAAGAAGAAGGGAAGCATTGGGAATCTGGACCAGATGGCAGTCAGTCCAAACAAAATGAGGAACCTCTTCAAATGGACGGAAGAAAGGCTGCCTGTAGGCACAGTCAGTCCGAGTCATCGTCAGCCGGGGGAAAAGTGAGGAGACGCAGCACGCTGACAAACAGCTGACTATCAACAACATGCTGGCTGAGATTTTTTTATTCCTCTCCCTTTTGTACTTAAAAATAGAGATCCCCTGATTGGGAAAAATTTCTGAAGCAATGACCCCAGAAAGACCAGGGAAGAAGGGTGTTAAAAGCGGTGAGAAATTACAAATAGGGGAAGGAAATTAAGGAATACAAAAGAATATATAAAAGTGGAATTTGGACTGATTTAAAGAAAACTTAGTTAACCCCTATGATGTGGAAAATCTTTTCATATTCAATTTTTACGAGAAATAATTTAAAAAGAACTTTTTAAAAACTTTTTAAATAATCTTCTAAACCTGGATATAGACAATACAGTAAATAAGGACTTCTAGTGTTGAAAGGAGATATTACAACAATACCAAAATATCAAAAGAACTTGAGAAGCCTATGACCTTGAAACAACACCTGGTGTAAACAAAAAGCTTTACATGTCTCTAGGTTAGAAAAGACTCTCTACAATCATATTTTTTGACCCTGGACATAACTACAACAGAAACTATTTGGAAACAGAGGGCTTTTTACATCTTTAAACTTACTGGAACATTTGGATTAGCCTAAAGTAGTCAGCTCATTTTACAGTTGGATTATAGCCTAAGGCAGTTGGCTTTTTTTAATCTTGCTTTTCTTCTTGAATAGCTTGCCACATGCACTGAGGGTCCATAGGATCTTGCAAAAATTTCTGTACTTTCTGAATATAGGTCCGCTTTGCTGTTCTTATAGCATGTCGCAAATCAGCTCTTGCTATAGTAAGTGTTGCCACATCGCCTGATTTAAAAGCAGCATTTCTCACCTTCAAAATTACACAAACCTCCTGAGAAATCCAAGGTTTCTAATTTGCCCGCATAACAATAGTCTTAAGAATACTGACATTCTCCATACACTTTTGAATATAAGCAGACACAATAGAAGCATGTATTATATATGTAAACAGTTAAGTTAGATGGGATTAAACAGTATACGTGAGGAAAAGCAAATCTGACAGAAGAACACGCGGGAACTTTGACAGCTGTCAAAGTTTCCCCGTACAGCGCAGGCGCCGCTGCTGACAGCTCGCGGCTGTCAAAACACCGGACCATGCGGAAGCCTAAGCTGTCAAAGAGAAGACGACGCGGATTGGTCCGGATTGACGCGGCGCCAAAATGAACACTCCTGATTGGCCCTCGCTGACAGCTGCCGGCTATAAAAGCCGGCGATGTTATTCTCTGTTTGCCTTGCTCTAAATAAACCCTTTAATTAACTAGCCTGTCGTCCTGAGTGGTCCTTCGGCTACTTCACTGGCGACGAAGGTGGGATGCTCCTGAGCTGAAGTCACGGCCGAGGAAGAGAGTTCCCGGCAAGAGCTGTCACTGGAAGTTTTAACTTCCATAGGAGCGACCCAGGACCGGACGACATGGCAAACTGTGAGGGAATTCGATACCCGCCATCCCGAGAGATGGCAATCACACCTAGGCCAGGTCGAGGGATTCCTCCTCGTCAGTAAAATCACTGACGACAGAGCAAAGGCCGCCGCGCTACTATACATCAGCGGACCTCCCGTGTATGATGCTGCCGTGGGCCTGTTCAGCCCGGTGCCCATCACCGAGGTCTCCTACGCGGACCTGGTGGACCAGCTGAACAAGTACTATATGGCGGCTCGCTCAGAACTGTACTGGCGGGTCCAATTTGCCCAGAAGAAACAGCGGCCAGACGAGCCCGCCAACGAGTTCATCGCTGGGGTCAGGCACGCCGCGCGGAACTGCTGTTTTCCCGACCTGGAGGATCGAATCAGAGACCAGGTGGTGATCGGCCTGAGGGACGAGAGGCTGCAGAAGAAGCTGACATCCAAACCCGACATGAGCCTGGCCGAGCTGACCAGAGAAATCATGGCCTACGAACACAGCCACAAGAAGAAGCCGACTACCACGACCCCCGAGAGCCCAGCGACCGTCTTCCAAGAAAGCGCCTTCCTCAGCGACAGCGAAGAGTCGGTGGATTTCACCGACGGAGAAGCACTGCAACGCAGAATGGAACGCAGGCAACCGAGGAGAGGCGACGCTTCAGATCGCCGAAGGTCCAGGAACCCCCCTCCGCCACCACCGCGTTTCGAGCAACGGGCCGCCTGTGCCAGCTGCGGGGGCAACCATGCCCGAGGAAGCTGCCGGTTTAGGAACGCTAAGTGCCACAATTGCAGGAAGACCGGCCACATCAAACCGGTGTGCCGCAGCAAGGGCCGTGACAGCATCAATGATTTGGAGGCAAACTCCCCAGGTAGGCCGGCTACCCAGGCCAGCAGAGAAAAACCGCCAGGGCCCCTGGTAGAAACAATTGACAGGGTAAATAGCCTAAGCTCAAAGGTTAAGATCAGGGTAAGAATTCAGGGGGTGCCCTGCCTCATGGAAGTGGATTCAGGGTCCGCAGTCTCCTTAATTTCGCTTAAAACTTATCAGGAGATCTGTCAACAGGGAAAGGAAAAAATTCCCCTGAGGCAAACCCACGTCCACCTAGCTGACTTCCAGAAAACCCCCATTCCTCTGGAAGGGAGGGCTAAGGTTACGGTGCAGTACAAAGAGTTCAAGGGTCCCTTAGAAGTCCTAGTTACGCCAGGGAACCGCACCGACCTGATAGGGTTAAACTGGTTCGAGCCGCTAGGAATCGCCATAACGGGGGTAAATACAATTCAATCACCCAGCCTAGAAGCCGTTTGCAACAAGTATGCAGACGTCTTTGATGGCACGTTAGGGAAATACACCGGTCCCCCCATCTCTTTACAATTAAACCCAGCAATCCAACCCATTAAGATAAGAGCTAGGAGAGTACCCTTTGCCCTTAAAGAAAAAATTGAAAATGAACTCGATCGCCTCATAGGTCTTGGGGTGCTCGAACCAACGGAAGGGGGAAGCTGGGAGACCCCTATAGTCACCCCTATTAAACCTAACGGGGAAGTGAGATTATGTGCGGACTATAAAGCGACCCTCAACATAGCCCTCAGTCCCCACGCTTACCCGGTGCCAGCAGTAAGGGACGTATTTGCTTCTATCCGCTCTGGTGCCATTTTTGCCAAACTTGATCTCACGCAGGCGTATTTGCAACTGCCTGTCACTAATGACACGGCGGAAGCCCAGACAATTGTCACCCACCGCGGTGCCTTTAAAGTGAAAAGGCTCCAATTCGGCATATCGGCGGCCCCGGGTATCTTTCAGGGTATCATGGAGAAAACCCTGAAAGGAATACCCGGGGTCTGCCCCTATTTCGACGATGTTCTCATCGCCGGAGAAAACGAAGCAAACTTAGCTGACAGGCTGTCAGCTGTGCTAAGCCGGCTCAGAGAAGCCGGCCTCAAGCTGAAACGGGAAAAGTGCTCTATTGGAGTCACATCCACAGAATTCCTAGGGTACAAAATAGACGGCCAAGGCATCCACCCCACCACAGAAAAACTAAAGGCTATTCAAACAGCACCAAGTCCAAAGAATAAACAAGAGCTCCAAGCTTTTTTAGGATTATTAAACTTTTACCATGCCTTCCTTCCCCATAAAGCCACTATCGCGGAGCCTCTGCATAGGCTCCTGGACAAGGGAACAGTTTGGTCCTGGACCAAAATACATGAGAATAGTTTCCAATCATTAAAAAAGATTATCTGCCACAGCTCAACGATCACCCTTTTCAGAGAAGACACCCCAATATGCATCGCTTGTGATGCATCTCCCTATGGAATTGGGGCAGTGTTAAGTCATTTATTCAAGGATGGTACACAAAGACCCATAGCCTTTTATTCACGTACTCTGTCTAAAGCAGAAAGGAATTACGCTCAAATAGACAGAGAAGCCCTAGCAATAGTCGCAGGAGTTAAAAAATTTCACGACTACCTTTATGGGAGGCCCTTTACTATATTTACAGATCACAAACCCCTTCTGGGCATATTCACGTGGAATAAAACTACACCACAGATTCTCTCTCCAAGAATTCTACGGTGGTCCACATTCCTATCAGCCTATTCCTACCAGTTAATACATAAACCGGGGAAGGAATTAGGATACGCAGACTGCCTCAGCAGACTGCCCATTCAAAGCAAGGACTCAGATCCAGCCCCAGCTGGACAGATTTTAGCAATCTCTCAACTTCCAGATTGTCCCCTGTCCGCAAACATTATAGCCAAAAACTCAGCTAAAGACAAAATACTTAGCAGGATTCTCAAATGGGCCACAACAGGGTGGCCAGCACAAAACCCACACCCCCAATTCCAGCCATATTTTAGCAGGAAAAATGAAATATCCACTCATAGGGGATGCCTACTGTGGGGAAATCGGGTCATAATACCACAGCAGAACACAAGCCAAACATTACACATTTTACATGAAGGACATCCTGGCATTGTCAAGATGAAAGCGATGGCTAGAAGTTATGTATGGTGGCCAGGCATAGATAAAGAGATAGAAAGATATGTGGGAGGGTGCTATACCTGTCAAGCGACCCGGAACGAGCCGCCCCAGGCGCCAATCCACAAATGGGAAACAACAAAAAACCCATGGTCACGCATACATTTAGACTTTGCAGGACCCATCCAGGGACAGAGTTTCCTAATTGTAGTGGACAGTTATTCTAAATGGTTAGAAGTCACCCCCCTTAAGAAAACAACGTCAGGAGCCACTATACAAGCCCTAAGAAAAATATTCGCCACACACGGCCTCCCAGATACCATAGTTTCAGACAATGGCCCTCAATTCACTTCTCGTGAATTTCAGATATTCGCTATGAAGAATTGTATTAGGCTGGTCACGTCTGCGCCCTTCCACCCATCAAGTAACGGGATGGCTGAAATTATGGTACGCTCCACAAAAGAAGCTTTGAAAAAGTTCGTCAAAGGGAATTGGCAAAGGCGACTCAGCCAATTCCTAATGTCACAACACACAACTCCATGCACAACAACTGGAAAATCACCTGCGGAACTAAGATGGGGAGGAGGCTGATAACACGGCTTGACAGACTGCATCCTGACACATATCCGGAAGAAAACGAACAACCCCCCCCCCATCCGCACATTCAAACCGGGGCAAATGATATGGGCACGATCATACTCCGATAAAAACAAATGGGTCCAAGGGACAGTGCTACAACAAACAGGACCCATTTCTTACCTAATTTCCACACAAACTCAGGGCAACCTACGCCGCCATATCGACCAACTCAGACCCAGACAACCGCCATACACACCAGATCCCCAAACGGCGAAACCCGACCCACCACCCCTACCAGAAATACTACCAAACCAAGAGGAAGAGGAGCAAAGAGACGCACCACCGGCCGAACCTGACAACGCCCCACTTCCACGTCGTTCCACCAGAAACCGAAGGGCCCCCACCTACCTAAAGGACTACCAGTGGGCAGGTTCCAACGACAGAGGGGGAGAAAACGCTCCAGGGGAGGGGTAAGGGGTGTATTATATATGTAAACAGTTAAGTTAGATGGGATTAAACAGTATACGTGAGGAAAAGCAAATCTGACAGAAGAACACGCGGGAACTTTGACAGCTGTCAAAGTTCCCCTGTACAGCGCAGGCGCCGCCGCTGACAGCTCGCGGCTGTCAAAACACCGGACCATGCGGAAGCCTAAGCTGTCAAAGAGAAGACGACGCGGATTGGTCCGGATTGACGCGGCGCCAAAATGAACACTCCTGATTGGCCCTCGCTGACAGCTGCCGGCTATAAAAGCCGGCGATGTTATTCTCTGTTTGCCTTGCTCTAAATAAACCTTTTAATTAACTAGCCTGTCGTCCTGAGTGGTCCTTCGCCACATCGCCTGATTTAAAAGCAGCATTTCTCACCTTCAAAATTACACAAACCTCCTGAGAAATCCAAGGTTTCTAATTTGCCCGCATAACAATAGTCTTAAGAATACTGACATTCTCCATACACTTTTGAATATAAGCAGACACAATAGAAGCATACCCAGTATGTTGACCATATGTTGCAGCCTCTTTAAATATGTTCCAATTTGTGCACCCAAAACAATCTTGTAGAACTTCCATACCTCCTGCCAGCCACAGTCTCACGTGTTTCATAGTTGGTGTCTCTCCAGTTAACAAAGGCTTATATGCTGGCATAAGCATCACAGAGAGATGATCTGAAGAGCCAAAACGATATGATTATAATAGGTGTAAGGAAAATGTCTGAACCCATTTCGTTCATGGGGGGGGGGGGCTTTTCCTATTCCTTTCCCTTTCTTTTCCTCTCTCTGGGTTCTTCCAAATTCCTGGGGGGATGGGGGAGGCTTTTGGGGGATTGTATATGTAATGGCATTTAATGCTACAATGTATCCTCTCTGCTTCCTCTATCTACTTGCTCTTTGAACTATTCTCCCCTTGATGTCAGCCTGTGGGTGAGAAAGGAATGTGCCTTTGGCCACCTGGATTATCTCTCGCTGTGGAAAGGAAGGTGCGAAGACCCAACAACATTTTCACAGCCCTGGGAATGGAGTCTTTTCAGCTTTGTTCCCACAGTGGACTTAACACCTGGGGATTGGCCTGTTTAAACTGACTGGATGAACTGTTGGGGTGGGGTTTGCTTTTTGCTCCTTTAACCTATTGATTTGAGTGGGAAACCCTCAGATCCTGCCTTCTATGCCTGCTGTCAACTTCACCTAATAAAAGTTCCTTTTGGAATGGAATTGTTCCAAGTTTCCTGGCTTTCTTGGGATGAGGTTTTGAAGCGGGACCTTACAGAGAAGCTGCAATTGCTGTTGTTTGCATTCTGCCTTAATTTTTCATTCCAGATATTGTCCTTTACATGTAGACCAGGAAGGAATGCCTGCCTTGAAACACTGCAGACTTGATATGCAACCTCAGATTGATGCAACTGAGAACACGGTTAGGCCATGATGGCCTAGAGTACACTTAGAAAAAAGTTGGTTATTTTTGTTATGATAGATGAAAGTCCACCAGGGCTCAGAGCCTGCATTTGAATTATTCCACAGCTATGAAGAGTATTTTATGTTGAAGTGAGGAAAATCATGCTGAGCAGCCAGTTTCTGACAAATATAGGTTTTGCTGAAAACATTATTTTAGGAGAAAGACAGAAGCATCAGGAACAGGTGCTGATCACCTTTCAAGTAAATGAATCAAAAGTTGTTGTCAATCCAAAAACACAACTCACTTTATCACCTCTAGAAGCAACTGTTGAATGTTGTAATATCATCAGAAAACTAAAAATGTGGAGACAGCTTATACCTGCAAACTCACTATGTAATTTCCTTCTTCAGAATTGTAAATGTTGAAGGAGGAAAAAAAATACTATTTCTGTAAATCCAGAAATTTCTTTTTTACAGTCCCCATTTATACAGCCTTTCACAGAGTTATGAACCGTTCTTCCCATTGCTATATTATAGGCATGCAACAGGATCCCTATCATTAAAATTATATTCTGTGTTGGAAAAAAATACAGAAAATTGTTTCACATATGAGAGGCTCTGACTTGCTACAACTAGCCTCAGTTTTGACTTATGCTGTTGTAATAGCAAGGATCTTTGTTAAACTGAAAAATCAAGTCCATCAAACATACATATGGAGAGGCTGCTTCATAAGAGCAGCAGTTTCATAAGCTCACAATCCTTTCAGCATGCTACACAGTACGACAAGAGACTACAAGGGCCCCGTTTGGGTAACTTTCCATTTGTATGCAGTGCTCCAAAAAAGAGTAGTTGATTTCCATTGCAATAAGAAAGTGTCTGTGGCCCGCCCCCTGCACCCTTAGATAAGATTTTTTTTTTAAAAAGATGCCAGATAGAATAACTTAAACATATTGTTTTCAAATGATTCAGTTTGTATTTGTTTGTAAACATTACCACAAATAATCTTTTTGGGTTCCAACCTCTTTTAGAATGTGATTGTCAGGTCCCAAATGGTTCCCTATTTTACTTACCTTCCTTCTGTCCTTCCATCTTTGGGACCTGCCATTTTGTTGTGGGAGGGGGAAGCCCAGCATTACTTGCATGTTTGTATTTGTTCGCCAGTTCTGTTTCCTTTTCCTGATTGCCATGGGGAGGGGTATGGTAGCTCTCCGAAGATGATCGTGACGAGCCGGATATCAGCGAAGCCAAGAGGTCATGTGCCAAAAGCAACAGCTGATTGCCCTGAGATGTCAGCAGATTGGATACAATTCAAATCCCCGTGCAGTTTTGGTGGGAGGGGTTAGTGAGCTTTTACCTCAGACCTCGCCTTGATCCCCCACTCTTACTGATCCCCAAATAAAAGAATCCTGTTTGAAGCAGTGATTGCCTCAAGAGTTCGAATTCTTGGGAGGACAACTGAAGTGGGTCATTACAGTGATGGACATTCATCAGTGGAACAAGCTCACACACTGACACTAATTCAGAGCTTGGGTGCATTTGATGATGGCAAAATGCTGAGCTGATGCTTGAAAAACATTTTGAAAAAGCAAATGTCACTGCAGCCAGAAAACACTTGCCTGCCTTGAATGTATGGGGAAGTTCTGGAGGGGGAACTCAGCTGCTCTCCCACTATGCCAATGTATTGCATATATATATATATATATATATATATATATATATATATATATATATATATATATATATATATATATATATATATATATATATATATATATATATATATATATATATTCCAATGCAGCATGCAAGGCATGAAAAAGATTGGTGGGATCTGAAACAGTAGGCATACTCCTTTTTCTTTTGTTGCATGTGGTGGAAGAGGGGGTCAAATTACTCTCCAAAGCACCAGAGGGCAGGACAGGAAAAAAATGGTTGGAAACTGATCAAAGAGAGAAGCTACCTGGAATTAAGGAGAAAGTTCGTGACAGGACAATTAACCAATGGAACAGCTTGCCCTCAGAACACGTGGGTGCTCCATCACTGGAGGTTTTTAAGAAGAGACTGGACAGTCACTTGTCTGAGATGGTATAGCTTCTCCTGCTTCTGCGGGAGTAGAAGACCTACAAGGTCCCTTCCAAATTCTATTCTATTCTATTCTATTCTATTCTATTCTATTCTATTCTATTCTATTCTATTCTATTCTATTCTATTCTATTCTATTCTATTCTATTCTAGCTCATACTTAATTGATCATCCATTAGGAGTCCAAGGTCCCTCCCACAGTTACTATTTTTGAACCAGGTTTCACCTAATTTGTACTTATACCTTTGGTTTTGTTCTGCCTAACTGTAAAATCTTGCTTTTCTCCACATTAAATTTCATTTTTTTTGGATAGGGCCCATTGTTCAAGTTGGTCAAGATCTTTGTGGATCCTGAACTTGTCTTCTGGGGTGTTGGCTATTCCTGCCAGCTTAGTGTCATCTAAGTTCCTCTTCTATGATGAGTTCCTCTTCTATTCCCTCATCTAAGTCATTTATGAAGATATTGAAGAGTACTAGGACTAAGACAGAGCCTTGTGGTACCCCACTGCTTACTTCCATCCAGGTAGATGTAGTACCATTAAGAACTACTCATTCAAAACAGTTTGTCAGCCAGTTACAAATCCATCTGGTGGTGATGCTGTCTATCCCACATTTTCTAGCTTACCAAGATGTAGGTTGTGATGTACTTTGTTGAATGCCTTACTGAAGTCTAAGTATATTATGTCCACAACATTTTGCTGGTCTACTAATTTAGTCACTTTGTCAAAGAATGAAATAAGATTGGTTTGGCAAGATCTGTTTTTTAATAAGCCCCTGCTGACTTTTAGTTATAACCTTGTTTCTAGATGTTTGCAGATCTGCCTTTTGATGATTTTTTCCATTATATTCCCAGCTATTGACGTTAGGCTGATTGGTCTGTAATTTTCTGGGTCTGTTCCCCTGCCCCTGAAGATGGGATCCACATCAGCTTTTTTTCAATGCTCAGGTAGTTGGTAGGATTTTTGAAAGATATGGTACAATAGTTCTGAGATAACATCTGCCAGTTCCTTCAGAACTCTGGGATATAATCCATCAGGTCCCGGTGATTTTTATTCATCAAGATCAGATAGGTGTTCTCTTACTATTTTCTTGCTTATTTTAATTTTTATTTCTAATTTGTCTTTTGCAGTATTTTTTTTGTATGTTGGGCTATAGTTTCTTTTTTTGTGAAGACTGATGCAAAGTATGAGTTAAGTAGTTCTGCTTTCTCTCTGCTGCCTGTTACTTCCTTGCCATTTTCTCTCTTTAGTGGACTGTTTCCTTGACTTTTTTCTTGTTATTTATAGCTTAAAAGAAACTTTTTTTTGTTACCTTTGACTTTTGTTGCAAGTCTCTGTTCATTTTGAGTCTTTGGCTTTCCTGACTTTATCTTTGCAGATTCGGGCTATTGGCAGATATTCATTGGCTGGCAGTTCTGACTGCTCAATTATTGGTCAAAAAAGACAGGTTATTGATGGGTTGGCAATTACCTGGATGTAAACATGCTCGATTGTCATAATACTGTAATCTGATTTCCAAAATTAACAGAATAGGCCACAACACTTTTAAGTGGATTGTAGATTGAAATCAGAAAAGTATGTGAATGGAAATCAGTCAGGCTAGAATCTGATAAATTAAAAAAAACAAAACAAACAAGGAGTGCTGAGAAGCCAGATAGTCACTGCTTATGCATATACTTCTTTGAGTAATAATTTCCAGAGAACAGCTAATTTATTAACATGCTGACCAAAACCTTACAGAAATATGAAATTCCAAGAAAATGTGGGTAGGAATTAGGAAAATATTGACCATCAGGGGAAAATGAAAATTAGGGAAATTACCCTCAAAGTTTTTCATTATTTTTCTGAGTTCACACATCTGTAGCCATCGTTTAGCTGGCTGATAAAATATTTTTCCAAATTGGCTTGAGGCATGGTGGGAAAATCAGCCTGGCCTAGAAATACTCCCACTATCTAGAGCAGGGGTGTCAAGCCTGATTGCCTCGCAGGCCGTATTGTGATGTATTGGGATGGGGTTTTTTTGCCTTTGCAGGGCCGGAGTGGGCGTGGCCTGTGTGGGCCACATCTGGCCTATAGGCCGCGTGTTTGACATGCCTGATCTAGAGAGACTGGCTAATCAGAGTACCATTTGACCATCCTTTAAGATACATTTGTTTGTGTAACTGCAACTATAATAAATCTTCCTATAGTCTCTTTTAATTATCTTGATGAAGCTATTAATTCCTTTCTTTCATCCTATCTTGACATAAGTGCAAAGTTACTGAGTTTTATCAATACTTTGTTTTGAACCCTATAATGAATTGGGACACAGGTTGTTTTGTTCTCCTGATGTTTGCATTCATGTGATGTACACCTCTTAATTGCATTATATACATTAAAAAGGTAAAGGTTCCCCCGCACATGCGTGCTAGTTGTTTCCAACTCTAGGGGCCGGTGCTCATCTCCGTTTCAAAGCTGAAGAGCCAGCGCTTGTCCAAGGATGTCTCCGTGGTCATGTGGCCGGCATGACTAGATGCCAAAGGCGCACGGAACGCTGTTACTTTCCCACCGTAGTGGTCCCTATTTTTCTACTTGCATTTTTATGTGCTTTTGAACTGCTAGGTTGGCAGAAGCTGGGACGAGTAACAGGCGCTCATTCTGTTACGTGGCACTCGGGATTCGACCCGCCAAACTGCCGACCTTCTGATCGACAAGCTCAGTGTCCTAACCCACTGAGCCACCTTTATATACATTATATACATTACATTGTATTTTATAAAAAAATCTTATTCTTACTCCTATGGGTTGTATGTGTCCTCCTGAATCTCAGGTCCTCTACTAGACCCCTGGGAGTTGAGGGTACTACACCCAATCTTAGTTGTTCCTAGGATTGCAGTCTTCTGGGCAGGCAGCTCTGACGTTGTTCCTGGGATCCATTGGAGCTGCTCTCCCAACTTTGGTGTCACAGCTACTGTCATCTTGCTGCTACCACCCTTGGTACCAATTTGGCCTTCACTTTCCATATCCTCTCTAGTTCCTCCTTCAGGCTCTGGTATTACTCTAGTTTTTCATAGTTCTTCTCCTGATGTTGCTGTCCCTTGGCACCACTGCATCTCTATCACTGCTGTAATACTGAAGATACTTGGCCATATGATCAAGGTGAACAGCAGCCAAAGTATATTAAAATTTGGTTTAATTTGGTTCAAGATCAACATAAAGTAGTATTTTAAAGTATAGGATTACGGTAATCTTTCCAAATAAACAATCTGCCTTTCCAAGGTAATGAAAATATTGAATATATTGTGGAAACTATTTTTACAGACTATAATCTACAAGTGGGCTAAGACTCACCAGGATGCAGCTGCTCCAGATAAAGAGTCATACTACATGTTCCATCAAGGATAGCTAAAGGAAAGCCATTTAAACATACAGTCTTATTACCAGCCCTTTTCTAGCATTACTACCTGGCCTTTATGTAGATGCTTAGCTTAGATTATATTCCCCATTTGTAACCCTAACATTTGTGGCCTCATTTTTCTAGAGCAACCAATATATTAAATATAACTTGAAATAAAGCTTTGCCCATGGTAAGATTCATGTAGCTTTCTAAGCCTTGTATTACCTTTGGTGTAATAAAATATAAAATCCTTAGTTTCATTTTTAACACCTCACAGTAAATATCTTACAGAATTTGCTAGTATAGAAAACAATTATTGTAATAATCAGGCATCATCTAGAGTGATTTCAAAATTGTTACTAAAGTGAAAACATATCATATTTTTAAATATAAATTTTAAAACTGAACTGATATGATTCATTTTGTGAAAACCCTATTGTTTCTGTAAGATCTTATTCTGTGCTTGAATCATTCAGCTGAGGACTAACGTTTCATAACATAAGTTTTAATAAGGTGTTTTCACCTGTTTTATAATTGTAAAAAACAACCAGAAGACTAAAGAATAGTCTATGTCTATTGATTTTTCATTCAGGGATCAATTCTAAAGTACTTAAGTTATACTTAGTCTGAAATAGGTAATTATTACCTTTTACACTCATTTTATCTTTCCTCTCTAAATAATTAGGGTAAATAGTTATCCCATGACTTTCACCAGTACTTGAACTTTTGATATACAACAACCCCTGGTCTTTTGACTTCATGTGCTCTGCTTTCAGATGCCTGTGGGAACTTTGATGTTCAATGGGGTCCCTGCCCACTTGACTTTCAATAAAATAAGATAAAAGAACAGAACAAAATAGAATAGATGTTGGCTAACTTCTAGCATTATTTTTATTTACAGACATAGCTCTGAACGCCACAAAGATTTTATTAGAATGGTAGTATCAAGTCTACCATTGTGTCCTGCCATTCTGTTGAAGTGGGGGGAGGAAGGTTTCTTGGCATTTTTTGCATGCTTTCACTTTTCCTGTAACTGCTTGGGAATTAGGGGGGGGGGGAATTGTCTTAGGAGACAGAGCAGACTCCTTTCCAGCTAATTCTAGTCTTTGCGCAGGACTTTCAGATTCCACCTGACTTTTCTCAAACACTTTCTCTTAGTAAAAGTACCTTTGATTCAATTCAATGGAGTCAAGAGTTTTGCTTTCCTGAGGGACCAGCTGGGGCAGGTCCTTATATTAGGCAGAATCTGCGAATCAGTCAACCCGGAGAGACACATAGCCCTACTGTGGGGACCGTGCAAATGGTCAGCTCAAGGCAGCAACCAGGAGGAAGCTGAGTGCTGGGGGGAAAGCCTCATACAGGACTCACCCTGGGTTAGACCTCTCCAAGTGGACAGAGGAGGTCGCCAGCCTGGGAGACTCACTGAGCCCCAGGTGGTCCATAGGCATCAGCAAGAAAGACAACTGGGAAGGGAGAGCCAGAGGGGTGGCTCTCAGCTGGGGCAGTTGTGGCAACCAACAATGTGAATGGGAACCAGAGCTGAAGGAGCTTGAAGATGAGGAGGAAGGCCTGACCATGCCGACCACCTGATGAAGTAAGCCATGTATTTCATGAAGGATGCCTTCCAGACCCTCAAGGCACGCTGCTGTCAGCAAGATTCAGCAAGCCCAAGAGGAGGAAGATGGTAGGAGAGCTAGACACCACAGGGGGAGTTTTGGCAACCCCAGTAGTATCACCATGGCTGCAGGCATAGAAATAAGGGGACCCACCCAGGGCTAAAGCCCTAGGGGGACTGGCCCAGTGAGAACCAAGAGTCACAAGACCCCACCCCTCAGTGTGAAGTTCAATGGAGACCCCCACTAGCTGGGATTCTTCCTAGCCCATGTATTAGCTTACATGCAAGAATATGGGCCGGAAATTTCCACTGAAGATGCTAAGGTGAGAAGCATCACCCTGGCACTGGAAGGACCTGAGTACCATGTGAGGATCAGGGAGGGAGATGAATGGAAAACCTATTTCAATTGCCTCCTGGGGTGCTTCCAGTTCAAAGTCCTCCTTTTGGCCTCCAGGGCACCCCTGCTGTGTTCATGCAACTAATCAATGAAGCCCTACATAGCACATGTATAAGGTGGTGCTAGTGTACCTAGATGACATTTTAATTTACACTAAAATGAATGTTGAGCATATGAAACTGGTGAGGGCTGTCCTGAAGAAACTAAGAGACACCAACTGTATGCCCAACTTTCCAAGTGCAAGTTCCACCAAAGCAAAATAGAATACCTAGGCTACTGCATCTCACATGAAGGAATGAAAATGGGCCCCCAGAGGGTCAGGGCAGTGCTGGAATGGGCTCTACCGCAGACCAGGAAATAGCTGCAGAGTTTCCTGGGCTTCACGAACTTCTACCAGTAGTTCATCCCATCTTTTTCCCAAAAAGCACTCCCCATTACAAACTTATTAAAAACAAAAGGGGAGGACAAACCCAAGCCCAGTTAACTTTTGAAATGGACTTGGGAATGCCAAGTGGCATTTGAGAAACTTAAATGATTGTTTGTAGTAAGCCATTTTTAAAGCACCCCGACCCGAACATTCTTTGTCATTCAGGTGGATGCTAGCAATGTGGCCATTGGGGCTGTGTTGCTACAGAAAAATGAGAATGGCCAACTGCAGCCCTGTGCTTACACCTCTAGGAAGCTATCAGGTGGGCAGTATGGGAAAAGGAGGCTTACACACGGTGCACTGGGCACTTCTGTCTTGGAGGCACTTCCTTGAAGGAAGCAAGGTGTCTTTTGAAATATGGATCAATCATAAAAATTTAGAGGCACTGAAGACCCTGCAGAGGCCATCTCCCAAGCAAGTGAGATGGGCACAGTGTTTTAACCAGTTCAACGTTATGTCATGCTACCTCCCGGGAGGGAATTTTTTTTAGCAGATGAGCTATCATGATTGCCTCCGTACAGTTGCTCTAGATCAGAAATAGTCAAGCCACTGCTCCCGTCACACCAATTAGCTGCCCAAGAGACCACCTGAGTGCAAATAAATCAGCACCATCAAATCAGGACCATGGCCCTTAAGGCTGCACTGCAAGAAAACAAGTGGTTTCAAAGTCATGGGAATATCTGGTTATTCCAGACAGACTAGCTTGGATAGGGGTTAAACTCTATGTTCTGGAGAGTCAAAGGGTGATGGTTTTGGGGGAAAAGCTGGGACATTTTGGCTTTTAAAGACTTTACATCTGGTGAAAAGGCAGTTTTGGTGGCTGTCCTTGTAAAAGGACATTGAAAGCTATGTAGCAAGTTGTGCATCAGACAAAGCAGCAGCAGGAGAAAACCCCAGGACTCCTCCAAACTGTGGCCAAGCCATCAGCTCCCTGTTTATTTTGTTATGTTCTGCAGAATTAACTAGTCATTCAGGAGGGCAGCATGTCAGGTCCACAACTGGGTCCTGCCATTCTGTTGAAGGGGCTTTGCTGTAACTGCTTGGGAATTTGGGAGGGAGATTTTCTTTAGAGATGGAGTAGACTCCTTCCCAGCTAGTTCTTGCCTGGCTCCAAGGCTGTCATGACCTGAAAGTGACCTATTATCTAACCAGTACCTCAGTATTCTCAAAACAACCTTGCATCATCACATTGGCTGCCGGTAGATTAGTCGGGGGAGGGGGGGTTGAGTTTGGGAAAATGAAAGAATTGCTTTGTGCTTTGGATAGGACTTTCAGATTCCACCTGATTTTTCTGCAACCACTTTCTCACAGTAAAAGTTCCTTTGATTGAACTCAATGGAATCAAGAGTTTTACTTTCCAGGGGTACCAGGTAGGCAGGTCCTTACAGGGAGCAGCCTCAAGTCATCTTGAGAGAAAGCATATCTCTCAATTATGTTGGGAGTGGCCACCACATACTCCCAAAATTCAAACCTAATGTGCCCAAAGCAATTGCCTGCTCTAGAGGTAATTATGCTATGAATCTTTTTGAATTCTATGAAATGGAATAATATCCGGTAATTTAAAGCTGTTTTAGGACTATAAATTTAGCAGTTTTAGTTTAAAGTTCCTCAGATATCAAAATTAAAGGGACTTTTTTGGAGACAAAGAAGATGCCCTTGAAGGGAAGATTAAGTTGTTCCCTAAACATTATCTAAAGATCCATTTTAAAACTTAGTCACCCTTGAAATAAAATGTGCTTTTGCTATATTACAACAAAAGCTACTCAACCTTAGGCCAGCTGCTCTAACTTGCTTTTTTTCTATAAGAATAATAAGAGTTTAGTTTACAGGTTTGTGTATTTATCCTCTCAGGGCCCGCAAAGCCATTTCACTAAGAGGAAATGTTTTGCTGCCATCTATTAATGAACCACTGTCCCTGGCTTCTATCCCTGATTTTATTTTTGTTCTAGGAAGTTGCTCACTTATGAATCTCAAACCAGTAAAATGTGACTGTGCATTAGGCTGTGGCTCCTGAAAACTTCCACTCTCTGGAATTGGTGCGGTGTCCCAACTATAGACATTTCCCATATAGCAAAGCAATTGACAGAGTTTCCTCCTTCTCCTGTCTCTTCACGCCTTGTTGGTTTCATTTCTTATGATGGATGACATGACACATGGTTCATGAGTTTGTCAGTACCTGCTCTGTAAATAATGGCAGCAATGCAGGACTGAAGGTGAAATGACCATCTCTCTATACTAGCTTGAGGGATTTCTAAGATGGCAGACACTGATCAATGATTAATGTAAACTAGCAACTGCACAACATATATTCACTTACACAGAGAAAGCATCTTAGGCAAATCAAGGTATCATCTTGCAGCGGAAAAAGAATTTTGGCTTCTAAGGGCCATTCCACAAGCATCATTGTTACTAGAGTCTGACATTGTTACTACATCATTGTGATCTTACAATGTAAATTTCTTTGACTGAGAGTTTTTTTCTGACTTAGTTGCTGTTCTGTCATAAGTTCAGTTAAAGGGGGTCAAGGAGAGCAATATCATGAGGAACTGCTTTGCAAATATGTCTGTTTATGTTGTTTACATTTACATTACTGTACCAGATGAACTTGGATCTCTGAGAGCCTAGACCTAGGTTTGTGGTTTTAAAGGATTGTGGTGGATGGGTGTCTTAGGCCGGAGATCACTGACTTGGATTTCACGTCTTATATCTTTGGATGAGAGATGTGATATAGATGTGGAAGAGACAACAATATTCCTTTCAAGCAATAGTTTGTAGTAATGACAGTTGGTATTGGATCAGAAGTGGGGGTCTGCATGTGGAGATATGTGTCGTTAAGGGGGACAAGTAGGTTACTTTAACTTGCTGTTGCTGTGGTTTTTTGTGTTTTTTTGTCCATACCTAGCAGCATACCATGGTTCTCACAGGCTAGCCAGTTTGGAAATGGTTGGTGAAATCTGGATGTTGGATGAAGTAAATACCTGGGAGAGATATGGCTGGGCTAAGCAGGGTTGTTTTGGTTGTGGAGGGCTGAGGGAGACACTGCAGGGGACAGGGGTGCTCTCAGGGAAGTGTCTCATTCCTCTTCTGGCCTTCAGCATCCTAGGTTTTAAAGAAAGTCTAGATCAGTGATGGCAAACCTTTTAGAGACCAAGTGCCCAAACTGCAACCCAAAACCCACTTATTTATCACTGGGTGCCAGGTGAGCGTGGCCTACTGGGTGGGTGTGGCTGTGGTGGTCATAGAAGATTGGGTGGGTGTGGCCAAGGTGGGTGTGGTCACCTCAATGTCACTTGTGGGGGGCAGCTGGTTGAAGAGGGACAATTGCCACCTCCAAGGCATGGCGCGGGTGCCCACAGGGAGGGCTCTGAGTGCTGCCTCTGGCACCTGTGCCATAGGTTCGCCACCACTGGCCTGGAATGAGTCAGTGACATTAGATTGCACTCACCTACACATGCACTCACATGTATGCAGACCTCAGGGTGCCTCTGGTTTTCAGAGGGCCTCCAAAAGATGAAGCAGCAGAAGAGATGCCTAGAGCATCTCTGAAAAAAAAATACCTAGGAGCAAAAAGAAGTCAATAGAAGACAAGTAGCTAGATATAATTACTGTTTACCCACGTTTCAGTACTTATTAATTAAATTTCCTCCAGTGTTTTTCAGCACATTGCAACAATATAGCAGTTAAAAATGGACATAATGGTATTTCAAGATAAACTCTTTATTATGCAACAACAAACATTCACTAGATTTAGTAGTGCTATCATTTCGAAGTTTCCCGTTGTGTTCTCATATTTGCTCCCCCTCCCCCATGTCTTAACACAATAAATTGATGAAAGTTGATAAATTTAGAATAGTAGCATATGGGTTTTAGAGGTCAGAAAAAAATGTTCAGCTGAAGCATTTGGAAAGAGTTATCTTGGGGAAATAACATGACAGAAAAGTAGTTAGAAAGTAAAGTGATAGACTTTCATTTTACTTTGAATGAGGTAGTAGAATCAAGTTTACTATAGAGATGCTTCTGGTATTTCAGCTTTTTGCTAGTGGCTGAAACTGATGAACCAGTTAAATCCATTCCTAATGAGCATCTCTGCTTCTTTGTAGCTGATTTAGTCAGCAACTGATTCCCAAAGCACTGTATGCTGGATCCATTCTTCATCTCTGTTGCCCTCAACAACTGCTTTCACCCTGTCATTGACCAGATTGGTGGGAATCTGTAGCACTTTCCATTTTTTCAACATTCCATCATTTTCCATCATATTTCCATCTGAATTAGCTAATAGACTGAGCAGAGCAAGCTTCCGTCATGAAATGACAAGCCACTTAGTTTTCATTAAAAGAAGAAATAGCAAAGAAAGGCCAGAGATTTAACTATTCAGTCTTCCCACAAATGGTGTCTATATATGTGCATTTTTGTAATGCCTGGTTAAGTACTCCCTCTGATAGGTTATGAAGGTGGGACTTTCCGCAGGAACCATCTATTGTTGAAGTAGTTAGCAATTCAGTATGTTTCCCATAACTAGAAGCCTGTTGAGTGTTTAATACTGGCAAAATAGCATTGCTGGCATGTCTAGAAGTGGAGATGATCAAACTACAGCAAGCAAACGGAGTGCTTCCTCTGCAGTTGATTACACTGGGTTCTCAAATAAAATTCAAATGTGAAATTAACTAGAGGGAATATTAACGGAAGTTGTGTCTTTTTGTAATAAGCACATTCAGCTGCAATTTTGTATCCCTGTGCTGTAGGCATTTTTATTGTAATTTATTAAAAACGTAAGTTAAGAATAGTAGGGTTATAAACTGACACAAGTATTTAATTAAAAAGATGCTTTTGCTCATGTGTACTGGGAGCTCACAAATGAAAAAAATGGAAATTGTCTCCTGCTTATATGTTGAGTTAGCAAGCAGCAGTTTCAAAGCCTGGGGGAAAGAGAAGAGTGGAGAAAAGTATGAAGGGAACACTTTCAAAATGGAACCCTGGCAAAAAGAAGGGGGTTGACACTGCCAATTCAACTATGTCCTGCCCATTGTATGAGAGGAACATAATTAAAGATAGATACCAAAACTGTGTTGGTTTCCCTAAAATCTGGAACTGGAACTTGCAGTTCCATTTGTACTGTGGGAAGTCAGCCCCCCAGAGAAGGAAATATTAAAAGGGCAGAATATTATATTTCCTCAAAGGATCTTAAAGAGGCAGAAAAGCATGCCCAGTTTTCTTAATAGCCCCAAGTCTCCCTCCCCCAAGCAGAAACCAGCTCTGTAGAAATGTAGTTTTAATAATCCATTCAGGAAGGTTGGAGCCCTCCAGCTAGAAGCTTAGGAAGACAAAGACACCTAAAATCTACATATTCCAGCCAAACTCTAAGGCACGACATAATAGGATTAACCCACAGATGCCAAAGGGCACACTCAGACTCAGGTCAAAGTTCATGACAGAGGAACTACTCCAAACAAAAGGCTCCAGAGGGTATAAAAACCCACTCCCTACATGTGCTCTCTCTCTTTTCTTCCGGAGCCATTTTTCTGTCTGGCTCTCTTCTTCAATAAACTGCAACCTTATTTCTAAAGCCATCGCCATGTTGTTTATTCCCAGCTTGGACTGAACCATGATGAAGACTTTTCCTTCAACAGTACCAACAGTTTAAGACTGTTGCTAAGACCTTTAGTCATAGCTTCCATAATGACCAGAAGAATATCTGGTCCTTCCTTTCACAAAGAATTTGGAAATGACAGGCTTTCGCTCAAGGGAAGGTGTGTTATTTGTGTCAACCTAAAAAAACATCCCCCGGCCTCAGATCCGGGCAGCAATGGCCTGGAAAAGTCCTCTGGCAGCCAGATCCACCTTCCAGAGGGCTGTGGAAATATCTCCCAGCTTCAGATCCAGGCGGCAGTGGCCTGGAAAAGGCCTTAGGTGGCCATCTCCACTTTCCCGAGGACCAAGGAAGTGTCCCTTGGTCTCAGATCTGCATGGCAGCAGCCTGGAAAAGGCCTCTGGTGGCCAGATCCACTTTCCTGAGGACCACAGAAGCATCTCCCAGCCTCAGATCCAGGCGGTGGCGGCCTGGAAAAGTCCTCCAGCAGCCAGCTTCACTTTCCAGAGGACTGCAGAAGAATTCCCCGGCCTCAGATCCAGGTGGCAGTGGCCTGGCAAAGGCCTCCAGTGGCCAGATCCACTTTCTGGAGGGCTGCAGAAGCATCCCCCAGCTTCAGATCCAGGAGGCAGCAGGAACCACAGTAGAAAGAAGATGGAGCTTTTGAAGGTAAGTCCAGCGTGGCAGGAAATGAGGGGGAAGAATGAGGTATCTTAGTGGGTCGGGGAAGCCTTGGGGGCCTGGTCCATCACTAGAACCTGCATGGCCTTCCCTACCCTGAGATACCTAATGTACACTTAACGAGCCACGTGTGTTTTAACCAGCAAGGGAGTGATCTTGTTCGAGATATGAGATTCACTGACACATGTTTTCAAGTTACAAGGGAAATGGCAGGCTACATTACACTCGTAATTTGAGGACTACCTGTACAAACACATACGTACAAATCTTCTTCAGCATCCTCTGCTGGTTCAAAACAAGAATCACTTTCATCAACTGCATGCATACTGCTACTTCGCTCAGCCTGCTATGGGAAATAAAACTGATTTTTTTATACTGTATTCTTATATGCTTCCAATCATTCTGCTAATTAGAATAGTTTGTTTTTTTAAAGAATTTTATTGGATTTTATAGGGTTAGGAATAAAATAGGGTTGGGATTGGGGTTAGGGTTTAGGCTGGGGTTGGGGTCGGGATTGGGATTAGCACAGGGTTAGGGTCAACATTGGTCTGAAAATAAACAGAGAAAAGAAAGTATTGACAAAGAACTTAACAGATAAACAGAAAAGTCAATTTACAAAAAGACAAATCTGCAAATAGTTAAAAAAAAGTTAAGTACTTGGGAATCTATTTAACAGCAAGATGTGTAACACTAAAAGAAGATAACAATGAAAGATTGTTAAAAGTAATAAAATTGGACTTGGAAAATTGGAAAAATCTCCAGCTGTCAAAGTTAGGAAGAATAGCTACAGTGAAAATGAATATCTTACCAAAAATACTCTTCTTATTTCAAACAATTCCTGTAAAATTGAGAAAAGTTTTTTGATGACCTGAATGCAACAATATTGAGATTTATCTGGCAAGGGAAAAAAGCACAAATTAAAGTGAAAATGTTACAAGTAGCTAAAGATAGCGGAGGATTTGGACTCCCGGACTGGAGATTATATTACCAAGCAGCTATTTTAACATGGCTTAAAGAATGGATAATGCTTAGAAATAAAAGACTATTGTACCTACAGGGGCATGACCTACAGATTCATTGGTATGCCTTTCTGTGGCACGGGAAGAATAAAATACACAGATATTTTCAAAACCATTTTATAAGGAATGCACTTCTTTTAGAATTGGAAAGAATAAAAGAGAAAATTTATATTAAGATACCTGAATGGCTTTCAACAATGGAATCTTTTGCTTACCCAAATTTAATTAACTATGACAAAGTCGGACTTATAAAGATATCTTGGATAATGAAGGGAAACTGAAAGATAGACAAGATTTACAAGGCATTGATTTAGCATGGTGGCCATATTTGCAAATTCATATGATATGAAAAGGATGAGAAAACAACGGGATTCTATAAAGGACAGAATTTGATCAAATATTGCTAAAAACAGATGAAAGGTTGATTAAAAAACTATAAATATCTGTTAAGCTTAAAGATGGAGGAAGAACAAGTAAAAGAAACAATGATAACATGGGCAAAGCACTTTGGATATTCTATAGATTTGGAAGACTGGCAAAAACTATGGGATAGAAATATTAAATTAACTAAAGCAGTGCCATACAAAGAAAACTTGAGCAAAATGTTTTATAGATGGCATATGACAACAAGTAAGATAGCGAAAATGTTTAAAAATACTTCAGGTAACTGTTGGAAATGTAAACAAAGGCAAGGTACTTATTATCATATCTGGTGGACATGCACTAAAGCACAGGTCTGCAACCCGCGGCTCCGGAACCGCATGTGGCTCTTTCAGCCGTCTCCTGCGGCTCCCAGTCCACTGCCATGTGCAGTCCAAAAAAAAAAAGTGGGACTAAAAAAGTTCAATCAATCAATTCAAATATGCAGGGTAGGTGCATATCTCGCCTTGGCTCCACTCTTCAGTGAAACCCTGTTCTGCGCATGCGTGCATGTATGCACATGTGCACACATTTTTTGCGGCTCCCAGTTTTTCCTTTTGTGAGGGAACCGGTTCCGAGTGGCTCTTTCACCGTTTCAGGTAGCTGACCCCTGCCCTAAAGCAAAAACGTTTTGGGTTAAGATGCATGTATGGCTGGAAAAGATCACTAAAAACAGATTTTAAACCAGAACTGTTTTTGATAGGAATATTAGGAGCTAATTATGAGAAGGAGAGTGAATATTTAATATTACATGTATTAACAGCAGCGAGAATTGTATTTGCCTAATATTGGGAAAATGAAAACTTACCAACTGAAGAAGCATTAATCAAGAAAATTTTAGAATGTGCAGAAATGGATAGATTGACTTTAGAGATTAAAGAAAAAGAAGATTCAGTTTCTGTTAGAACATGGGATAACTTCTATCAATGGCTAGGAAAATGAACTAGGGCAGGGGTCAGCAACCTGAAACAGTGAAAGAGCCACTCAGAACCAGTTCCCTCACAAAAGGAAAAACTAGGAGCCGCAAAAAATGTATGTGCATGCGCGTACATGCGTGCATGTGCAGAACAGGGTTTGACTGAAGAGTGGAGCTAAGGCAAGATATGCACCTACCCTGCATATTTGAATTGATTGGTTGAACTTTTTTAGTCCCACTTTTTTTTTGGGACTGCACATGGCAGAAGACTGGGAGCTGCAGGAGACGGCTGAAAGAGCCACATGCGGCTCTGGAGCCGCGGGTTGCAGACCTGTGAACTAGGGAGAAAGGAATGTGATATGTTATTTTGCATACATACTAATAAGAAGAATGTTATGGATTGATTAATTAATACTGTCTATGTTAACCAATCATACTTACTACTGTTATCTACTACTATATTAATTATTGTTAGCTATATATATGTACCCAGACAATATTCTGTATGCTAAATATTGAAAATGTTACTGGGGGAGAATAGTTTCTTAATGAATAGTCATGCCTTTTTCCTGCTTAGCTATCTTGATTTTTTTTGTCTTGATCTCCCTGCTTCTCTTTATTTCTATTTCTCATCCTGTCTTTCTGCCCATAGGACACTCAGTCTCATGAAAATCATTCTCCAAAGATGAGAAATTTGGCCCCTTCCCTCTTCCTGGAACTAGGAAATACTTTAGAATAGAATAGAATATAGCTGGAAGGGACCTTGGAGGTAGTAGTCTTGTGGATCAGGGTTCACTGGACTGTTCTCCCAGGGCCTCATCATATGTGGGCCTTTGTTACTGCTTCATAGAATAGAATAGAGCTGGAAAGGACTTTGGAGGTTCTTGGTCTATATACCAAACGAATGACCCATTGGGATCCCCATATCAAAATAACTTACCTTATGTCCGGCCAGAACTTGAAAATAACATCCAGTGTAGCACAGTATTTGAACAAAATGATCCAGTTAAGATCTGCATATGTGGGACTGATTGGGGTAGATTGTAAGGGCGTCTCCGAAATATAATGTTTCCATATTTTATCTATATCTTAAATTTGCATTTTATTACTATTTTAACTTAAATTGTATTTTAATTCCATTTTAAATTGTATTTTATCAAATTCCATTTCGGATTGCTTTTATCTAGTTTTGGTGACGGTTTGTTGCTGGAACTTTGTACTTTGATATGGCCCAAGGGCTAATCAATAAAAGTTGTTGTTGTTGACTTTGGAGGTCTTCTAGTCCACCCCCCTGCTCAAGCAGAAGAACCTTTACCATTTCAGACAAGTGACTGTCCAGCTCTTCTTAAAAACCTCCAGTGATGGAGCACTCATGATTTCTGAAGGCAAGCTATTCCACTGGTTAATTGTCCTCACTGTCAGGAAGTTTCTCCTTAATTCTAGGTTGCTTCCCTCTTTGATCAGTTACCAACCATTGTTGGAAATTCTCGTCCTACCCTTTGGTCCTTTGGAAAATAATTTGACGACCTCTTCTTTGTGGCAGCCACTTAGATACTGGAATACTGTTATCATATCATTCCTATTTCTTCTTTTCTTTAGAATAGCCAAACCCAAGTCCTGCAGCCATTCTTTGTACGTTTTAGTCTCCAGGCCTTTGATCTAGTTGCTTTTCTCTAAACTTTTTCCAAAGTCTAAATATCTTTTTTGTAGTATGGTGAGCAAAATTGGTTGCACTATTCCAGGTGCAGTCTTACTAGGGTTTTATAAAGCGGTACTAATACTTCACATGATCTTGATTCTACGCCTCTGTTTATACAACCCAGGATTGTATTAGCTTTTTTGGCTGTTGCTACACATTGCTGGCTCAGAGTCAAGTGATTGTCCACTAGGATTCCAAGGTCCATCTCACAGTTACTGTTTTTGAGTCAGGTGTCACCTAATCTGTACTTGTATCTTTGATTTTTCCTGCCTAAATGTAAAACTTTAAAATTCATTAAAATTCATTTTGTTGGATAGGGCCCATTGTTCCAGTTTGTCAAGATCTTTTTGGATCCTGAGCTTGTCTTTTGGGGTGATGACAGTTTAGTGTCATCTGCAAATTTGATGAGTTCCCCTTCAATTCCCTCATCTAAGTCATTGATGAAGATATTGAAGACGTACTGGGCCTAAGACAAAGTCTTGTGGTAATCCACTGCTTACTTCTTTCCATGTGGATGTAGTACCATTGAGGACTACTTGTTGAGTACAGATTGTCAGCCAGCTACAGATCCGTCTATTGCTGATGTCTATTCCACCTTTTTCTAGCTTACCAAGCAGTAGACTGTGGTCTACTTTGTCGAATGCCTTACTGAAATCTAAGTATATTATGTCTACAGCATTTTGGTGGTCTACTAATTTGGTCACAAAGAACGAAATAAGATGTGTTTGGCATGGTCTGTTTTTAACAAACCTGTGCTGG
Organism: Vipera ursinii; assembly: GCF_947247035.1. Classification (NCBI taxonomy): domain Eukaryota; kingdom Metazoa; phylum Chordata; class Lepidosauria; order Squamata; family Viperidae; genus Vipera; species Vipera ursinii. Next base: position 115,696,656 of record NC_139516.1, on the reverse strand, counting down.
CTACCAGTTATAACTTTGTTTGCTTCTAGTTGTTCGGAGATCTGTTTTTTTATTATCTTTTCCAGGATCTTCCCCGGTATTGATGTTAGACTAATCGGTCTGTGGTTTCCTGGATCTGTTTTTTCCCTTTCTTGAAGATGGGAACCACATCAGCCCTTTTCCAATCCTCAGGGACTTTCCCAGTGCTCCAGGATTTTTGAAAGTGGTGCAATGGTTCTGAGATAACATCTGCCAGCTCCTTCAGAACTCTGGGATGTAATCTTTTGGGTCCTGGTAATTTATATTCATCAAGGTCAGATAGGTGTTCTCTTACAACAGACATGTCAAACACAAGGCCCGGGGGCCAGATCCGGCCCGTGAAGTGGTTTCATACGGCCCGCGAAGCCATCCTGGAAACAGTGAGGGAACGGTCCCCACTGCCTTGGCCCTGGCCCAGAGACCCTCCTTCTGCCAGAGACCCTCAGATCTGTCCCACTCCTGCTCAGGCCCCCATAGGCACCTTTGATGCGAAGGATGTAGAGCTGGCCATGCCCACCCAGTAGGCCATACGCACTTTAGCCACGGCCACACAGTAGGCCACACCCACCCAGGCCACACCCACCCGGCCCCCTGAGGGCAACCGCAATGCTGATGCGGCCCTCAATGAAATTGAGTTTGACACCCCTGTCTTACAATTTTTTTCCTTATTTTAATTTTTGTTTCTAATTTGTCTTTTGCAGTATTTTTTTTTGTATGTTGTGTTATAATTTGTTTTTGTGTGAAGACTGATGCAAAGAATGAGTTAATCAGCTCTGCTTTCTCCCTACTGCATGCTACTTCCTTGCCATCTTCTCTCTTTATTGGACCTACAGTTTCCTTGAATTTTTGCTTGTTATTAATATGTTAAAGGAGTCTTTTTTTATAATTCTTTATTTCTGTTGCAAGTCTTTGTTCATTCTGAGCCTTTGCTTTCCTGACTTTGTCTTTTCATGTTTTGGCCATCTGCTGATAATCAGCCTTAGTTATGTGTCCCTCTTTCCATTTTTTGTACTTGTCCTTTTTGTTCTAGAGATTCTAAAGTACTAGTACCACTTTACAAAGCCCTAGTAAGACCACACCTATAATACTGCAGCCATGTTTGGTCACCATAACACAAAAGAGAGAGAAGAGCAACTAACATGATCAAAGGCCTGGAAGCTAAAACATACAAAGAATAGCTGTAGGATTTGGGTTTGACTAGTCTAAAGACAAGAAGAAATAGGGGAGATGATACAAGTATTCCAGTATCTGAGGGACTGCCACAAAGAAGAGGGGGTCAGGTGTTTCACCAGAGCACCAGAGGGCAGGATGAGAAACAATGATTGGAAACTGATCAAAGAGAGAAGCAACCTGGAATTAAGGAGAAACCTCCTGACAGTGAGTACAATTAACCAGTGGAAAATCTTACTCTCAGAAATTGTAGGTGTGCCATCACTGGAGATTTTTAAGAAGAGACTAGACAATCACCTGTCTGAGATGGTATAGGTCAGCGGTCCCCAACCTTTTGGGCACCAGGGACTGGTTCCATGGAGAAAGGTTTTTCTGTGGACCAGAAGGAGCATGGTTTTGAATACTGCCTGCTTCCAGATGCTGGAGCTTTGCTTGTTTATGTGGCCTGCTTGTTGGAATGCTGCAGACTGGTGCCGGTCCGTGGACCAGGGGTTTGGGGACCTCTGATATAGGTTCTCCTATTTTAACAGGGGGCTGGACTAGAAGACCTCCGAGGTCCCTTCCAGATTCTATTCTATTCTATTCCAGGGATTTTCAACCTTTTCACCCATTGTACCACTTTTAGGATATGGCAACATCTGAGTACCACCAGTCTCCTAGCAAGGTGTCAAAAACTTGATGACCAAAAAAAAAGAGGAAAAAAGTGATGAAGTATGGGTAGTCCTTGACTTACAACAGTTTGCTTAGTGACTGAAAAAAGTGCCCCCCAAGCCACAGCCAAGCAAGACACCTACCTTCTGGGCTCAGAAAAGCCAGGATCAGCACCAAGCTCTTCCACTGAGCCCTGACAGCCCTGCAGCTCCAGCTGTCTCTCAATCAGGCTTGTGCGGTGCTGCCACTGGTTAAGTTCATTCCCCTCCCCCAGTACCACTTTTCTAGGATGTTCGCATACCACCTGCCAGGTGCCAATGTACCACAGGTGGTACCCGTACCACTGGTTGAAAAGCCCTATTCTATTCTATTCTATTCTATTCTATTCTATTCTATTCTATTCTATTCTATTCTATTCTATTCTATTCTATTCTATTCTATTCTATTCTATTCTATTCTATTCTATTCTATTCTATTCTTTCCCCTCAATTTTAGTTTAAAGCCCTTCTAATGAGTTGGGCCAGTCTTTTTCTGAGCATATTTTCCTCTGTTTTTATGAGCTGCAGCCCATCCCTTGCCAAGAGTCCTTCACATAGGAAATGGAGTCCATGGTCCAGGAAAACAAAGTTTTCTTGATGACACCAACCCTTTAGCCCAGGGGTCTTCAAACTCGGCCCTTTTATGACTCATGGACTTCAACTCCCAGAATTCCTCAGTCAGCATGCCTGGCTGAGAAATTCTGGGAGTTGAAGTCCATGAGTCATAAAAGGGCCGAGTTTGAAGACCTCTGCTTTAGCCAGTGGTTTATTTCTAGAATTTTCCCCCCTCAATGGGTTTTCACCTTTTGTTGGGAGTATTGATGAGAACACTACTTGTGCTCCTAGCTCCTTAACTTTATTGCCTAGTTGTTTATAATCTCTCAATATTGTGCTCAGGTTCTTTGTTGTGTCATTCATCCCAATGTGAAGTAGGAGGGGGTAGTAATCTGTGGACCTAATTATTTTGGTTAGGTTCTCAGCCACATCTTTGATTTTTGCTCCAGGGAGACAACATAGTTCCCTGGATTCTATGTCCAGTCTGCAGATGGCTATTTCTGTTCCTTTGCGAATAGAATCTCCTATTACCAACACTTGCCTTCTTTTTTGGGGGGGGTACAGTCAAGTTTATCTCAGGTGTATTTGTTGATGTGACTTTTTGGGGGATATTTGGTGCTGTTTCTTTGCTAGGTGTCTGCATGTTTTCTTTGAGGGGGAGGGTGTGGGTCTGTGTATTTCCATCTAGGGGGAGAAATTGACTGCTTGGTTTTAATGGGGCTACTTCTGATTGGGTTAGATTGGGCGGTAGGGGTTTGTTTGCTGCTTCTTCCTTTGATTGTTGTGTTTCCTTCTTTATTTGACATACTTCCATTTGTCTTCTTCCAAGGGTTTATCAGTAGGGTCAAATCCTCTGGGAGTGATTTGTCCATTGTTTAGTTTGATTTGGGTATAGCCTTCTTGCATAGGTTGGAGTTTGGCTAGAGTTGCCTCTTGGTCACTTACTTTTTCCATTAGCTGTTCACATAGTTTACATTTAATGCATGTATAATTTGGATGTTCTTTGGGGATAAGCACATACATGGAACATGTATTGCATACCACAATAGTATCAACCACCCATGAGGTTTTTTTTTAATGGTTGATGGATGTGCTTTGCTGTTAGCCATGTTTCTACCTTCTCTATCCTATGTTTTGCAGATCACAATAGTATCACTATCTTTTTCCAAGAGTCTGCTGTGTGGTTGCTGTTCACAGTCCCCGGTGTACTGGTCTGCTGCCATTCGCAGTCCCTGGTCTACTGTCATTCATAGTCCCCGGTCTACTGTGATTCCCAATCCCTGATCTACTGTCATTAACAGTCCCTGGTCTACTGCCATTTGCAGTCCTCAGTCTACTGTTATACGCAGTCCCCGGTCTACTGCTGTTTGCAGTCCCTGGTCTATTGTTGTTCATAGTCCCTAGTCTACTGCCATTTGCAGTCCCTGGTCTACTGTCATTTATAGTCTTTCTCCTCTCCTACACAAAAAGAAGAGTTGGCCCCTTGGTAACTGGGTAACTGGTCTTATAGGAATGCCCTGGATGGGCTTCTTCCCTGCTGAATGAAGAACGATTGCAGGATTTGGGTTTGGCTAGTCTAGCGGTGGCTCAGTGGGTTAGGACACTGAGCTTGTTGATCAGAAGGTCAGCAGTTTGGCGGGTCGAATCCCGAGTGCCGCATAACAGAGTGAGCGCCTGTTACTCGTCCCAGCTTCTGCCAACCTAGCAGTTCGAAAGCACGTAAAAATGCAAGTAGAAAAATAGGGACCACTATGGTGGGAAGGTAACAGTGTTCCGTGTGCCTTTGGTGTCTGGTCACGCCGGCCACATTTTTTTTATTTTTTTTATTTTAATCCCATTTATATCCCGCCCTTCCCCGAAGACTCAGGGCAGCTTACAAGCTTAGTCTCAAACCTCGTCCGGAGAGCAGGAGATTCAAGCAACCGAGACGAAAGCTGAGTTTTCCAAAACGGTTTAATGAGCAAAAGCAAACGAACTCCAAACGGAACAAAGCCAGCGTTGGCTGCTACCTGCATCCAACGCTGTTAAATACACATTGCAGGTACACACCCACGCCCCACCCGGTTGCACCCACCTCCGCCCATCCCCTACTTAACCCCCGCTTCTCCCAAGCAACTCCCTTTGCGACACGCCCGCCACCCATCACCCTCCACCTCCCAGCTGAATCCCCTCGCGCACGCTCGTCCCGACGCCACTCGACGCCACCCCCACACCCGTCCCTGGACCCGGCAACCAAATACACCTTCACCCTGCCGCTTGCTGTCCCTATGCAAAGCTGGCGGACCCCCAGTCCTCTTGTATGGGAAACGGCCTCCGCTGCCATGGGCCCCGTCCGCCAACGCCGCGAAGGCCAAATCAACAGCTGGTGTAGGCCCAGGAGCCTGCGAGGCCACCGTAGCCGGCAGGCAAGGGAGGCGGGGCCTAGGACCCTGCGAGGCCACCGTAGAAGCTCCAGCCGGCTCGGCGTGCACAAGTGGGGAAGGGCGGATGTCAGCCGGCCGTCGCTGCCGCAGCCGTTGGAGTGCTCTCTCGGTCCGGTGCCAGGTACCAGGTGAATGTCGCGTCCGTGGCGCCGCTGGGCGTTGCGCCCACGGGGCGCGACATGCCGCCCCTCCTACCAGGGGCCCTCCTGCAGGGGAAAACATAAGAGGTAAGCAAGCATCCACCCAGTCTGCGGTGTTCCCCCGTCCTCCCCTTGGCTTATCAGGGTGCAGTCGGTGGAATGCCCGCAGCAACCGAGGAGCATGTACATCTGCATCCCTTACCCATGTCGCTTCCTCCACAGGATATCCCTTCCACCTGATTAGGTATTGGACATCCCCCCTACGAACCCTGGAGTCAAGGATCTCTTGGACCTCATAATGGTCGTTATGAGTGGGTCCAGGCCCACCCTCCCCCACTGCCGTTGAGGCTGTGGTGGCAGGCTTCAGTAGGCTGCTATGGAACACTGGGTGAAGTTTGCCTAAGATCTTTGGTAGCCGTAGCCGTACTGTTACGGGGTTAATTACCTGTACCACACGGAATGGTCCGATGTATTTAGGCCCCAGCTTTTTACAGGGAACCTGGCTACGCAGGTACTTAGTAGACAGGTAGACCAGGTCCCCCACCTTCGGGACTGCGAACACTCTTCGCTTCTTATCAGCCTGCTCCTTATTCGTTATCGCAGCCCGCTCCAATGCTTTTCTCACCGCACCCCAGGCCCCCTCAATCTGCCTCATCCATTCCTGTGGCTGACAGGGATCCTCGTGCCCTGGGCTGCATTCGGGGATGGGGACAAAATCGTTACCCATAACCACTTTGAAAGGGGAAAACCCCGTACTGCTATGTACAGCGTTGTTATATGCTACTTCCGCAAACGCTAAAAGGTCCACCCAGTTGGTTTGCTGGTACGACACGTAGCAACGTAGACATCGCTCAACGGCAGCATTGGCTCGTTCTGCTGCGCCATTGGTGCTAGGGTGGTACGCCGTACTGAGTCCTTGGGTTGACCCGATGAATTTAACGAATTCCTTCCAGAACCGTGCGGTAAATTGAACTCCTCTGTCCGAAATGATACGGCGCGGCACTCCATGCAAACGGTAGATGTGGGTTACAAAGAGCCAGGCCAATCGACGTGCTGAGGGCAACCCCTTACAGGGGATAAAGTGGGCCTGCTTAGAAAATAAGTCCACCACTGTCCAAATAACGTTATGGCCCTTGCTGTCGGGTAACTCAACAATGAAGTCCATGGCTATGTCCTGCCATGGACGAGTAGGGTCAGCTACCCTCTGTAGGAGGCCCAAAGGTTTTCCCACCATAGGTTTTGTGGTGGCATAAATGTGGCATCGCCGTACATAGTCCTCCACCGTTTTTGCCATTTGCGGCCACCAGAATTGCCGACGTGCCAAATGCAGCGTTTTCAGAAACCCATAGTGCCCAGCTTGCTTGGTGTCGTGGCACCGATACAGCACTCGCTCCCTCAAAGGGGCTGGTACATAAAGTCGGGTCCCATGCCAGGCCAAACCATCACGCATGGCAACGAATTCTGGGTGGGCCTGTAGCCAAGTATCCCCCTGAAGGGTCTTCCGAAGCTCTTCACAGAACTCGTCCTGTGCTGCTAAAACGGTGTCCCCCTCCTGATCTGAACCTCCGGTAGGCACAAGCGCTTGTACAACGTCCTCCCTCTTCCCTTCAAACTGTGGCATACATGACAACGCGTCCGCCAGGAAGTTCTTCCCCCCCAGAACATATTTTAATGTGAAGCGGAATCGACGGAAGTACAGTGCCCACCGTACATGTTTGGGGGATAGCCGTCGGGGTGTCTGCAACGCCATCAGATTCTTATGATCCGTCCACACTTCAAACGGGTGGACAGCCCCCTCCAAATGATGTCGCCACAGTTCCAACGCCCAGCGTACCGCAAAGGCCTCCTTCTCCCATATTGCCCAGGCACGCTCTGCAGGAGACAACTTTTTAGACGCATAAGCGCACGGTTGAAGCACCCCGTCGTTGTTTCGTTGGAGAAGGACGGCTCCGAGGGCAACATCGCTTGCATCGGCTTGGACCACGAAAGGCAGGGCATGGTTTGGGTGTCGTAGAATTGGTTCTTTAGCAAAAAGAGCTTTTAACGTATCAAAAGCTCGTTGGCATTCTGCAGTCCACCCCACCCGTAATCCAGGACGTGGTCGTACGGTTAGTTGTCGTGTGCGAAGAAGGTCCGTAAGTGGCAGGGCTATGGCCGCAAAACAGGGTATGAATTGGCGATAAAAGTTCGCGAAACCCCAAAACGCTTGTAACTGCCGCCGTGTCCGCGGGGCCTGCCACTGCTGGATGGCCTCCACTTTCTTTGGGTTCATTTCTACCCCCCCTGCAGAGATTCTGTACCCCAAATAGTCAAGTCGCTGCCGGTGGAACTCACACTTGGATAGTTTCACAAAGAGCCGTGCGTCCCGCAATTTCATTAATACTCGCCTAACCAAGGCGACGTGCTCCTCCATCGTCTCGGTGTAAACCAGGATATCGTCCAGGTAAACCAGGACCCCACGATATAAGAATTCATGCAAGACCTGGTTTATTAATTGCATGAAAACGGCGGGAGCACCCTGTAGCCCAAACGGCATCACCCTAAACTGGAAACTACCCAAAGGGCAGTTGAACGCCGTCTTCCATTCGTCCCCTGCTTTAATTCGAACACGATAATAGGCCTCCCTGAGGTCCAGTTTGGTAAAGACCCGACCCTTAGCCAGGTGGGCCAACAAATCTTTCATTAGTGGGAGCGGGTAAAGGTGCTCAACGCACACCGCGTTCACACCGCGATAGTCCACGCACAGTCTAAGCCCACCATCCTTTTTCTCACGAAACAGCACGGGCGCCGCCATTCTAGACCGTGCTGGCTGGATGAATCCCCGCTCCAGGTTCTTGTCGATGTACCGCCGGAGTTCCTGCATCTCTTTCAGGGACATGGCGTACATCCGGGGTTTTGGTAACCTAGCACCTTTTTCCAGCTCAATGGCGCAGTCCGTAGAGCGATGGGGTGGGAGCGAGTCGCACTCCCGTTCATTGAAGACGTCCAACAGGTCGGAGTATTCACGGGGAACCTGAGCCTCCTGCGCTAGCCCACCCACACAGACCCTCTCCCGTTCCCCTGTGTGTAGTGGTCCCAAGAATGCGTGCTCTCGCGGAGGTTGTGGGCCCAACCCCAACCGGAGATGGCGGCTACCCCCCTCCCACCAGATCGTAGGACCCCACCGATCCAACCATGTGAGTCCCAAAATGACCGCCTCGGTCATAGAAGGCACCACTATAAACCGTAAAGTCTCCCAGTGATCACCCATTTCTAATCGGATTGGTTCAGTGACGTGAGTAACAGGTGCCCCCCCAAAAGAGACCCGTCCACCTGCTGAAAGCGTAGTGGGCTGGTTAGTTGCTTCACCACGACCCCCAGTCTTGCCACCACCGCTTGGCTCATTAGGCACCGTGTGCTACCTGAGTCTATGAGGGCTTTATAAGCCGTCCTCTGACCGGTGCAGGGACTGACCAGCACCACAGGGAATACAAAGGGACAAACCGGAGCACTTACCATCGGATCTTCGTCTAGATCTTGTTCCTCTGGACTCTCGTACGGAGGAGGCTGTGTTTCTACCGGCGTCTCCACCCGAACAGGAGCAGCTGGTCTGGAAACATCTCCGCCTAGTTGGTGAGCGGCCCGTGTCCGCTCCATGGATCTCCGAGTTCCGGTCCCCCGTGCTGGGGAAACAGGAGCTGGCCGGGCAGGAGGCAAAGGGCAATCGACTGCACGGTGTCCTGGCTGGTCACATCTGAAACACCTCAGAGCAGCCCGTGCCGGCTGGGAGGAAGGCCATGTAGACGCTGCTACAGATGGTTCTGCCACTTTTGTCTTTTCAGCCGGCCGTCGGCTTCCAGAAGGAGATTCAAACCGGCCTCGCACGTCCTGCAAACCCACGTCCAGCTCCACGGCCACACGGTACCACTCCTGCAGTCGTGCTGGAACACCGCGGACCACACAAGCTCGACGGAGAGCCCCGTCCATGCCAGCCCTAAAATGGTGGACAAGAAGACGCTCCGGCCACGAACGCAACTTCCCGGCCACCTTACGGAACTCCCTCACATACTCCAGCGCAGATCGGCCTCGCTGCCGTAGAGAAAGGATGTCGGCTTCGGCCCGCTGCACCCGGGAAATGTCCTCGAAACGAGCCCGCAACGACTCCAACAACAGGCCAACATCCCCAAGCTCCCGAGCATGGTCAGTGTATAAATTGGCTGCCCAAGCCGCTGCCTCCCCTTGCAGGCAGGCTGTTACTGCCACCACCATAGCTCGCTGGGACACGTAGGCCTGGGCATACTGATCCATATGTCCTATCACCTGGCCCAGGAACATCGCCAGGCGGTCAGGGTGGCCATCATAAGTAACTGACAAAGGTGGAGGTCCCCATGCCACTCCGGGTCCCCACGAAGCCACTTGCGGGCCCAGCACAGGAGAGGCTCCAACTAGCCATGTTGTCGACTGCCCGGGCCTGTCGTCCGTCCCTGACCACAACCCTGCAGCACCTCGCCCGAGGCCTACAGGAGCAGAACCCTCACGAGGCAGGCCCAGACCAGGTTGGTTCAGGTGGGATGGTGCATCCAAAGGCGGGGTCCCGGCAGGGGACCATTGGCCCGGTTCCTGGCCACCAGCTTCCCCGAACCTGGTTCGCAGAATGTCCATAGTCTGATTACCAGGGGTGGTGGAATAACTCCACTCCTCCCCCTCGTCCTCCACGAGGCATCGCTCCCTCCATACCGACGAAAAACCCCTCAGCCGAGGTTCGTGAGCCTCCTCATATCCTCTTTGGCCCAGGGCAAGACCCGGCCTCCTCCCTCTGCCGCGGCTCTGGGCCCCTGCCTCCCTTGGCTCCACCAAGCGATCCTCGAGCAACGATGGCCGCTGCCTAGGCCGTACCGCCGGGAGCACGACCTCTCCCACATCCATTGTTCTGGGGGAGGCTACACCAGCCCCGGCCCCCATCTCAGGCCCAACCTCCTTCTCCAAAGCAGCCGCCAAGGCGGGCCCCTGCGATCCCTCCGCCATACAACTCACCCACTTGTCGCTCGGAAGGGAAAAGTGAAAGGGTGAAGAACGCTGGCTTTCTCTCAAACCTCGTCCGGAGAGCAGGAGATTCAAGCAACCGAGACGAAAGCTGAGTTTTCCAAAACGGTTTAATGAGCAAAAGCAAACGAACTCCAAACGGAACAAAGCCAGCGTTGGCTGCTACCTGCATCCAACGCTGTTAAATACACATTGCAGGTACACACCCACGCCCCACCCGGTTGCACCCACCTCCGCCCATCCCCTACTTAACCCCCGCTTCTCCCAAGCAACTCCCTTTGCGACACGCCCGCCACCCATCACCCTCCACCTCCCAGCTGAATCCCCTCGCGCACGCTCGTCCCGACGCCACTCGACGCCACCCCCACACCCGTCCCTGGACCCGGCAACCAAATACACCTTCACCCTGCCGCTTGCTGTCCCTATGCAAAGCTGGCGGACCCCCAGTCCTCTTGTATGGGAAACGGCCTCCGCTGCCGTGGGCCCCGTCCGCCAACGCCGCGAAGGCCAAATCAACAGCTGGTGTAGGCCCAGGAGCCTGCGAGGCCACCGTAGCCGGCAGGCAAGGGAGGCTGGGCCTAGGACCCTGCGAGGCCACCGTAGCCGGCAGGCAAGGGAGGCGGGGCCTAGGACCCTGCGAGGCCACCGTAGAAGCTCCAGCCGGCTCGGCGTGCACAAGTGGGGAAGGGCGGATGTCAGCCGGCCGTCGTTGCTGCCGCAGCCGTTGGGGTACTCTCTCGGTCCGGTGCCAGGTACCAGGTGAATGTCGCGTCCGTGGCGCCGCTGGGCGTTGCGCCCACGGGGCGCGACACTTAGCAGTAGCCTTCATTCTATGTATATGCCTGCTTATTAGGGCTTTCACACAAACCCCAAGCGGCATTATTACAAAGTCAGCTTATTGCCCCCAACAATCTGGGTCCTCATTTTACCTACCTCGGAAGGATGGAAGGCTGAGTCAACCTTGAGCCTGGTGGGATGCGAACCTGCACTAATTGCAGGCAGCTGGTGTTACATAAGGAGGCATTAGCCCACTGCTCCACCAAGGCTCTGACATGACCATGGAGATGTCCTCAGACAAGTGCTGGCTCTTCGGCTTTGAAATGGAGATGAGCACCGGCCCCTAGAGTCGAAAACAACTAACACGCATGTGCGGGGGAACCTTTACCTTTACCTTTTAGTCTAGAAAAAAGAAGGACTAGGGGTGACATGATACCAGTATTCCAGTTTTTGAGAGGTTGCTACAAAGAGGAAGGGGTGAACTTATTTACCAAACCACCAGAGGGTAGGAGAAGAAAAAATGGATGGAAACTAATCAAGAAGAGAAGCAACCTGGAACTAGGAATAAACTTCCTAACAGTGAGGACAATTAACCAGTGGAACAGCTTGCCTTCAGAAATTGTGGGTGCTCCATCACTGGAGGTTTCTAAGAAGAGACCAGACAGCCTCTTGTCTGAAATGGTATAGGTCTCCTGCCTGAACAGGCAGTTGGACTAGAAGACCTTCAAGATCCCTTCCATCTCTAATTTGATTGATTGAATGCAAGATATTGGGGCTAAGTACTGTAGTTATGGGAATGCTACACTAAACATTATCCAGCACTTTCCCCCCTGAAGACTAAGTATCTGTCTACAAATGTGGGTACAGATGTGTAGGGAGTTGAGGAGCACAGTTTGATCTTTCTCCTATATTATACACCCAACCAAAAGCTCCCATGAAGCTTTGGGTTAGAAACTAACCTTTTGTAGAAAACTTTCTCCCAAATCTCATTCTGAAATCTCATGAGATTTCCTTTTGCAAGAGCCAGGCAACAATTGTGCCCTGTCTTCTTTTCTCACTATCACTTCCATATCCCCACAATTATTTCCTTTCTTCAAGAACAATTATTGCCAAGTTGAGCAGAGAGGAAGTTTTCATTTAGTCTAATAATCAAGGTCCTTTTGCAACATGCCTCTACTATGAAATTTGCAGGTTATGGGAAAGTTCCATTAGCAAAACCCTTGTCGACTGAAAATGAATCCTTTAGTGAAATGCAAACATTGAAATGTACAATGTTTTTACCAAGCAGCTATTTTAACGTGGATTAAAGAATGGATAACGCTTAGAGACAAAAGATTACTATACCTAGAGGGGCATGACCTGCAGATTGGCTGGCATGCCTTTCTGTGGTATGGGAAGAATAAAGCGCATAGATATTTCCAGAACCATGCTATAAGAAACTCACTTCTCTTAGAATGGGAAAAAATGAAAGAAAAAAAGTATATTAAGGTACCTGAATGGCTTTCAGCAATGGAAGCCTTTGCTTACCCAAACTTAATTAACTATGATAAACTTGTAACATATAAAGACTTACTGGACAATGAAGGAAGATTGAAATCTAGACAAGACTTACAACAACAAGGTATTGACCTATCATGGTGGCCGTACCTACAAATCCAATCAAGATATGAAAAAGACGTGAAAATGATGGGGCTCTATAAGGAACAGACAGAACTTGATCTTACATTGCTAAAAACAGATGAAAAGCTGATTTAAAAACTTAATAGATTACTGCTTAACTTAAAGATGGAGGAGGAACAAGTTAAAGGAACAATGATAATATGGGCAAAAAATGTTGGACATACTATAGAGCTTGAAGAATGGGAATAGTTATAGGAGAAGAAATATTAGATTAACCAAAGCTGTACCATATAAAGAAAATTTGTATAAAATGTTTTATAGATGGCACATGACACCAGTGAGACTAGCCAAAATGTTTAAAAATACTTCAAATGTCTGTTGGAAATGTAACCAAAGACCAGGTACTTATTACCACATATCAGACATGTCAAACTCACGATGTCACGTGACGTTGCGCGACATATCGGAACTTTTTCCCATTGCCGGCAATGGGATGGGCGCAGTTTCTCCGTGACGCTCCGGCCCGCGGGCCGGCAGTTTGACACCCCTGCCATATATGGTGGTCATGTCCTAAAGCAAAAAGGTTTTGGCTTAAGATACATCTATGGTTGGAGAAGATGATTAAAAAACAAATAGAATTTAAACCAGAATTGTTTCTGTTAGGAATGATAGGCCCCAACTATAACAAGGAGAGCAGATACTTAATGTTACATGTATTGACAGCAGCGAGAATTATGTATGCCCAATATTGGAAAAATGAAAAGTTACCGACTGAAGAAGTATTAATCAAGAAAATATTGGATTGTGCAGAAATGGATAGATTAACTTTAGAGATTAAAGAGAAAGAACTTTCAGTTTACTATAGAACTTGGAATAAATTTTATCAATGGCTAGATAAGCGAGTTAGAGAGAAAGGAATGTGATATGCAATTTTGAATTTATTTGAGTAAGAAAAGTACTATACGTTGAAAACTTAGTATTGTTTACGATAATCTATTATACCTATCATTGTTATTATTAGCTTTACTACTTTTATTTATGTATATTTACTCAGACAATATGCTGTTTGCCAAATGTTGAATGTTATTGGAGAAAACCCCAAACCTCACCCCCAACCTCTCCTGTACCCTATCCCAAATTCCCATCCCATTACCCCCCTCTTTAACCCTATAAAAACTAATAATTTTTTTTTCAAAAAAAGAGAAATATACAATGTTTTTATTCTCCAAATCCATAAACTGCTATGCCTATTCCAAGGAAGACTTCAAAGCCACAAACAGTAAACTCTTTGAGGTTTACTGTCCTAATAATTAGTTAATCTTTAACTAGCAGCTGAAAAGGCTGCAAGAAAAATAGCTTCTTCCTCTTGCATCAAGAGCCATTTGTGATCAGAATGATGACTTTTGCAACCCCACATGTAGCTGGTTCATTAGCCTATATTCTAGCCTTGAGTGGATCTAAATACATGAAGATATGGTTATTCCCAAAGGTTACTATTGATTGCATGATGCCAGTCATAGCTTTCCTGGAAGGAAGTTGGATGTGGTGGGAACTGACTGCTGCTTCTGGAGGAGGTAATGACCTCTAAAAAAATCGTCTAAAATCCAGCAGCCTCTGCATTAACAGCCAAAGAGCTTTCTCTTGTGGCCAGGGAGTTAATGGCTTTAGGTTATTTGTAGTTATCTGGATTTCAGATTGACATCATAAATATTCAAACTCTGAACCCAGCTGAATGCAGCTGCTCCTGACATTTGTACGACCTAGTTGGAAACTTTAAATCAGCTCCTGCTTGACTTTCAAGGGAGCAGAATAATCCAGACCTACCAGATAGTATCGCTTCAGTGCTTTATTACGTTCAGAAGACCCCACTACAGAATGGCCTCAATGAAAGGCTCTCCCTAGAATGCTGTACTTTTTGTTAACATTACTAAGTCATTGAGATTTCCCTGTGGGAATATGGGTGCCCTAGATTGTGGCTGCATGCAGGATTTCTAATATAAAACACATGTGATTAATATAGGAGGAGGAATCTGAATACGTTCCAGATGCAAATGCAGCAACACATTATTAATGGGTTAGCTATGATCTCTATCAGTGGGTTTTTGTTCACAAGATCTTGGAGGAGGGTGTTTATTTTTTTATTTTTTTTTGGAGTGTTCATTTTTCTTTTGAGAGAGATCCTTGGGACTATGCAGTTTAGGAGGCTCTGTTGTGAAGAGATGCTCCAGCTGTTGGGAGCTGCATGTCTATACTGCAAAATGCTGACAAGGTATAATTAAAAAAAGATGTTGCTGCTTTCCTGAGATGTATGTGTGTGTTTATGTTCATTCCTGCCTGTCTGCCTAAGAGACGGAGCTTCATTTATTTTTTCTTTCCCTGTTGCCCTGAGATTAATGAGAAATAAGGCTGAAAATATCAAATCAACCATAAATATCTTTGCCTTTATAGAACAACAATAAAATGCAGATAATGCCTTTTCCAGATAGTGCTGTTGAGAAAATAAGTTCCAGGTATATGGGAGAAAAACCTTCTTCTCTGAGTCTGTTCCGGGAAGAATCTCAAAAGTAGCTCCTTTTGTTCTGTGCATCTGCAGATACAATCCCTGTTGTGATTTATCTAAAAGTCTTATATTTTTATGCCTCCCAGGAGGCTTTCATGAATTGAGATGTACCATACCCCTATGACTATTTGGATCATGAAAAAAGCAGGAGATAGAAGAGATAGAAGACTCCGGAAAGAGAATCCAATCCTAGGGCCGAAAACCTCCTGAAGCTTTTTCCAGCTGGATATTAATGGCTAAATATATTAATAAATACGTGAGAAATTTTAAACATCCCTATAAAAAAGGGTGACAGAGTGGCTTTGTATGTAACACGGCCAGATACCTAGGAAGAAATTCATGACCTTATTGACTAGTTCTCAGCTAGAATACTGATGTTGATGATGTTATCCATTTAGTTATGTCCAACTCTTGGTGAACTGGAGATTGAACATGTCTCCCCTATTTCTTCTTTTCTTTAGACTAGCCAAACCCAAGTCCTGCAGCCATTCTTCATATGTTTTAGTCTCTAGGACTTTGATCATCTTAGTTGCTCTTCTCTGAATTTTTTTTCCAAACTCTCAACATCTTTTTTGTGATATGGTGACCAAAATTGGCCACAGTATTCCAGGTGTGGTCTTACCAGGGTTTTATAAAGCAGTACTAATACTTTGCGTGATCTTGATTCTATGCTAATACAACCCAGGATTGTATTAGCTTTTTTGGTTGTTGCTGCACAATGCTGGCTCATAGTAAAGTGATCATCCACTAGGACTCCAAGGTCCCTATCCCAGTTACTGTTTTTAAGTGAGGTCTCGCCCAGTCTGTATTTGTGCCTTTGTTTTTTTCCTGTCTAAGTGTAACATTTTGCTTTTCTCCACATTGAAACTGATTTTGTTCGATAGAGCCCATTGTTCGAGTTTGTCAATATCTTTTTGGATCCTGAGTTTGTCTTCTGTGGTGTTGGCTACTCCTGACAGTTTGGTGTCATCTGCAAATTTGATGAGTTCCCCTTCAATTCCCTCATCAATGTCATTTATGAAGATATTGAAGAGTACTGGGCCTAAGACAGAACCTTGTGGTACCCCACTGCTAACCTCTTCATGTGGATGTAGTGCCATTGAGGACTACTCATTGAGTAAGGTTTGTCAGCTAGTTCCAGATCCATCTGGTGATGATGTTGTCTATTCCACCTTTTACTATCTTACCAATTAGTAGGTTGTGGTCTACTTTGTCAAATGCCTTACTAAAATCCAAGTATACCATATCCACTGCATTTCGCTGGTCTACTAGTTTAGTCACTTTATCGAAGAATGAGATAAGATTGGTTTGGCATGATCTGTTTTTAACAAACCCATGCTGCCTACTAGTTAGAACTTTGTTTGCTTCTAGTTGTTCGGAGATCAGGTTTTTTATTATCTTTTCCAGGATCTTCCCAGATATTGATGTTAAACTGATTGGTCTGTAGTTTCCTGGGTCCATTTTTTCCCCTTTCTTGAAAATGGGGACCACATCAGCCCTTTTCAATCCTCAGGTACTTCCCCAGTGCTCCAGGATTTATGAAAGATGTGGTGCAATGGTTCTGAGATAACGTCTGCCAGCTCTTTCAGAACTCTGGGATGTAATCTGTCAGGTCCTGGTGATTTGTATTCATCAAGGTCAGATAGGAGTTCTCTTACCATTTTCTTGCTTATTTTAATTTATGTTTCTAGTATGTGTTTTGCACTGTTTTTTTTTTGTATGTTGGGCTATAGTTTCTTAAGCAGCTCTGCTTTCTCCCTGTTGCCTGTAATTTCCTTGCCATCTTCTCTCTTTAGTGGGCCTACAGTTTCCTTGACATTTTCCTGTTGTTAATATGTTGGAAGAAACTTTTTTTATTGCCCTTGATTTCTGTTGTGTTTCTTCATTCTGAGCCTTTGCTTTCCTGACTTTGCATGTTCTGGCTGTCTGCTGATAATCAGCCTTGGTTATGTGCCCCTCTTTCCATTTTTTGTATTCTCCTTTTTGTCTTTCAGTTTGTTAGAGAGACCTTTGTGCAGCCATGCTGGTTTCTTTTTGGATTTTTTGTTTTTCTTTCTCAGTTGTGTTGTGTTGGTTTGGGCTTTTGTGATTGCATTTTTCAGGGTTTCCCACACTTCTTGGGTTGTTTTCCCCTTTAGGATTTTCATCCATGGGATCTTTCCTAGGTTCCCTCTGAGTTTGTTAAAGTCAGCTCTTTTGAAGTTTAGGACATTGGTTGGATTATTTTTTATTGCTAGTGTTTGCATTATGTTAAATTCCAGTATGACGTGGTCACTTTCACCCAAGGTTACGGCAATTTCAATTCCCTCTATCACTTCTTCTCTATTTGTAAGGATTAAATCCAGTATAGTTTTATGTCTAATTTCCTCCTCCACCTTTTGGGTGACAAAGTTATTGGCTAGGTTGGTTAGTAATCTGATCCCCCGCTTACTGCAAAGTTTGTCTCTCAGCTGATCTCTGGATAGTTGAACTCTCCCATTATTACTGTGGTGTGCTTCCTGCATACATTTGTTAACTGGTTGGCAAAGAGTTCATCTATTTCTTCTGATTGGTTGGGCGGCCTGTAATATACACCTATGGTAATTTCACTTTTTTTCTCTTTAATATTGACCCATACACATTCTGGAGAGATTTTTGTCTTGGATCATGTGCATTTCTACAGATATGTAGTGTTCGCTTACATATAGTGCAACTCCCCCTCCTCTTTTTGTAGACTTGTTTCTTTTGAACAATTTCAATCCATCAGTCCATTCCATTCATGGGTTTTGTCCCAACAGGTTTCTGTTATGCCAACTATGTCATAACCTCCCTTGTGTACTATAGCCCTGTTTATTCCCCAATCTCTGAGCATTTGTATATAAGGATTTAAGACTTTTATGCCTGTCCATCAGAGCGTTTCCTATATCTCATGATTGTTGTTTGAGTTTTTCTTTTTTTTCATCACTGCCCACCTCATTGTTTCATTTGTTTTCCTGGGATTTGTGATTGGTTTTGGGTTCTAGAGATTCTAGAGATTGGTCACCCTCCACCCTCAGTTTTAGTTTAAAGTCCTCCTGATGAGTTGGGCAGTCTTTTTCCAAGTACATTTTTGCCTATTTTAATGAGGTGTAGACCATCCCTTGCCCAGAATCCTTCATGTAGGAAATGCAATCCATGATCCAGAAAACCAATGTTTTCTTGGAGACACCAACCCTTTAGCCAATGGTTTATTTGTAACATTCTTTTTTCCCTCATTGGGTGTTTGCCTTTCGTTGGGAGTACTGATGAGAACACTACTTGTGCTCCTCGCTTCTTAACTTTATTAGTTGCTTATAGTCTCTCAGTATTACGCTCAAGTTCTTTGATGTGTCATTTGTCTCAAAGTGAAAGAGTAGGAGAGGGTTCTAATCTGTGGGCTTAATTATTTTGGTTAGGTTCTCAGCCACATCTTTGATTTTTGCTCCAGGGAGACAGCATACCTCCCTGGATTGTATGTCTGGTCTGCAGATGGATGGTTCTGTTCCTTTGAGGATAGAGTCTCCTATTACCAACACTCTCCTTTCCTTTTGTGGGGGCTGCAGTCTGGGGTGCTTTCCTGTTTATCTCAGGTTTGTTTGTTAATGTGGCTTTCTTAGAAATATTTAAAGTGACTTTTTTAGGGATGTTTGAAGTTGTCTTTTTGCTAGGTGTCTGCATGTCTTCTTTGGGGGAGGTTGTGGGTCTGCATGTTTTTATCTAAGGGGAGAAATCGATTGGTCAGTTTTGGAGGGCCTGCTTCTGGTTGGGTAGGATTGGGCAGAAGGGATTTGCTTGTTGTATGATGCTTCTTTCTTTGGGTATTGTGTTTCCTTCTGTGTGTGACATGCCACAATTTGTCTTCCTTCAAGGGTTTATCGGTAGTGTCAGGTCCTCTGGGAGTTATTTGTTCCTTGTTTGATTCTGTTTGGGTGGAGCTTTCTTTCGGGGTTTGGTTAGAGTTGCCTCTAAGTTCTAACCTTTTCCTGTAGTAGTTCACATAATTTGCATCTGATGCATGTGTAGTTTGGGTGTTCTTTGGCATCAGTGCATACATGGAGCATGTATTATATATCACAATGGTATCAATCACCTGTTGCATGAGTATGGTGTTTGATAGTCCTTTTTTTGGTTGGTGGATGTGCTTTGCTGTTAGCCTTATTTCTAGCTTTCTGTTCTGGGTAATTTTGCCTATTTTGCTGTCCTTGTTTCCTGGTCCACAGGGGGGAAAAATGCCATTGCCTGCCAGCCTCCTGGTCCTTTGCAGTTGCCTCGCCACCATTTGCAGGCCTCCTGGTTCACTGCTGGTGCTTCGTCTCCAGCTGCAGGCCTCCTGGTCCACAGAAAGAAGAAAAGGCTGTTGCCTGCAGGCCTCCAGTTTGCTGGCAATAAAAGAAAATATTTTGGCATACTTGTCACCCTGACCTTTTTGGATTATAAACACCTACTGAGCTTGGACTTTTAATCTCAAGAGCTAGTGGGAGAGAAAGAAAAAATTGACCTTTGATTACATCTGAGCTGTTTTCAGGGAGATTGAACATTTTGAACACTTTGATCATTGTGGATTATAACCTTGCCTGACTGATAATTTTTGGATGCCTGAGACAAAGGATCACTATAAAATATTGCTTTTGGGAATGGACCTGTACTCTGGAACCTATTGTATTATAAAGGCTATATATAAACACCAGAAAACTAGAGGAAACTTTGTTCTACTCTTACTGAGACTGCTGATACTAGAGGATCTGCAGAAGGAAAGGTACTATACGCTACAACTAATTCACCAAACAATTGTTGCATACAAAGAGGACATAAAACAAAAGCACAATGAGACTAAAAATAATTTACATAATATAATTGAGCAGTTCTCCAAATTAAATCTACAGCTAGAAAGTTCGCAAACAATGACTACAAAGTATAAACAAATAAACCAGAAATCAGAAGTTGAAACAGAGATGGAAGAGATAAAAGAAGGGAAATATAAACTACGATATACAAATAAAATACTGCAAGACTTACCCATAACAATGAAAATGCAAAAGACCTACCTTTAATCCCTTAAATCTGCAAAATACACCTGATGACAAGGAAGAAGTTTTTAAATAATGGAACACAGAGCTGTCAGGGGAAATGTTACAATTTGGGAGACCAAAAATGAAAAGAGAAATTGAGGGAGAAGGAAAGTGGGAGTTATTTAAGGAACATAAATGGATGGAATTCCCCCCCCTCCAAAAATACGCTACCTAAATTGTCTTCCTCATGCCAAGCAACTTTCGTAAAAATAGAAAGAAACTTCCTGGGCAATTTAATTCCCTTGGCTTGGAAAGCTACTTGACAAAGAAAGAAAGCGAGAGTTAGATTTTAAAAATAGAAGATTTGACCTATTAGAGGGGGCATTGTATGATGAAATACTTGTTTGAATATGATTAAAAGAATGGATGATCCTTAGATATAATTAGACTTTTATAATGAAAGATATGATTTAGAATTAAAATAGCATTTTTCTCTCTTCTTTTGGTATGGGAAATATGAAAATAAGAGAAGGATTGGTATGAATAAAATTTTTAGCTATATAAATGTAATTAATATTGAGAAAATCATAACCAACAAAGATACTTCAAATATTGATGGGAAATCAAACTTTAACAAGAGCACGAAAAACAGGATATTGACTTATGAATTGATATTGTTATTTGTATAATCAGGGCTTTTTTTCTCATAAAACGCTCAGAACAGAGTTCTGGCACCTTTTTTGGATGGAACCTTGTAGGGTAGGCAAGGCGGGTTGTATGACATGTGTGAGTTCCGGCACCTTTTTCTTTTACAAAAAAAAGCACTGGTATAATATTGGTAAAATGTGATGAAGATGTTTATATCTAACTTTGTATACATCAATAGTACCAAGAACTGTAACTGTGTAATGAGGGGAAAATGGAAAAAAATATGGGGAAGAAAGGAAGATCAGGGAAAAAATACTGGATTGCGCAGTACTGAATAGATTTATATTGAAGAAGTTAATGTTAAATATGTGAACCCAGACAACATGTTGTTTACTAAGCACTAAATATAGTAATTCTTAAAAATTAATAAAACATTTTTTTTAAAAAAGCTGTCTGTTACAATCATGGGGCATGAGGAAGCAGATTTAAATCTTGGGGCATACTCATACTCATCGTTACTAGGGTTAAACCAATTATCTGTTGAAGCTGAGACATTGACTTTTCCATGACAGCCTTTGAGAGACTCCTGAAAGAGATTTATTGCAGCAGCCTGGGTGTAATTCCTGACAAACATTGGGCCAAATCCAACAGGATGATGTTCAGCTGTAACAAGTACAAGCTTCCTGCTTCTGGCAACAGAAAAATTACATGCATATGTACCATATTGAGAAGACCCAGCTTGGCAGCAGTGCATGTGAAAATGATCTCAAAGGACTAGGGGACCACAATGCAATTGAACAGCTAAAAAGAAAAATGCATTAACAAACAAAATAATTCCGTGGTTTTTCTATACTGGTTAGACTGCACTTGGAGCCCAGAGCCAGACCACTCCACTTAAAAAAAAGAAAGAGAAAGTATTCAGAAGAAAGCTGATGGGATAATAAGCAGTCTTCAAAACGAGGATAGAAGGAACAGTTAAAGTGGTATACTTATCTTGAAAAAGACAAGATTTATGTAAATATCTAAAAGGCTGCAGAGGAGAAACAGGAGTAAAGTTGGCAAGTTCCTTAGCAGGTAAAAGAGGCAATAAATGAGATCTCAGCTCTGGGAAAGGAAGGAGTGTGAGAAAGAGATTCAAAATGCCCCTGCTTTGTTCCTGTGTGGTAAAAGGAGGGGTTTGTATGTGTGGGAGGTGGAACTCTGTCACACTTTCAAGGTTGTATTATTATAAGCTACAATACTAAAGCAGAGTTCCTTGTAATATCTATTTCCTGACCTGGCCTACCTCAAAGGGCTGACATTAATCTGGAAAGCATCTCTCCTCTAATTAGACATTTGCCTTCAACTGAGGAATGGCATCAGATCCACTGTCTAGATCCTTCCAACATCAACACAAGTAAATATACAAATAACCAACTCTTACAATGCACAACACAGCACACAGGGCAAGACTTACCTCAATCATGAATGGCTCAACAGCCTGTAACCCAACCAATATGTCTTTGCTTTGCTTTCATGAAATTTGCCCCAGGATCAGTTTCTGAATTCCTGACTCAGCGTAAAATGTCTTTTTTTTAAAAGAAAATTTTATTCGTTTTCTAGTTTTACATTTGAATATTTGAAAAGCAACGTGGCGGCTGATTTGGTCAATAATTCAATAACATACAAATATCTCTAGTACAGATCTCAAACTTTTACATTAAACATTTCCTCTCTTTTCCCCTTAGTATTTACTGTCTCATATTTAAATTAATACAATTCTTATATCGATTAAATAAAAAATAACTTTCTTACATTTGTCAATAATTTTTGTTTATACATATCCAAGTTGTTTTAACATTCAGTCTTTTTAGACAATCAATGTCCTGGTTGATTTTTCTCGATTTTTAATTCCCCATTAATATTTATGTTTAATGTTTAATATTTATAATTTCCAAGTTTTAAATAATCCCAATTCCCTTTATCACAATTCATCACAAGATCTAATGTTCAGGATACACGTCTTATCTATTTGAATTCTCACCATCTTACATCAACTAATTAGTGATACAATATAATATTCTTATTTTCTGGTAATTTCCAGATATCTTAAATTTAATAACCAAAATTCCTCCTATTTCAACATTTAATACTTCCTGTCTTTTTCTCTTAATATCTACTATCTCATATTTAAGCTAATAATTTTTACTATTACAGCTAAATAAAAACATATTTATTTCATTCATCGATAGATTTTTAGCTTATATATATCTTAATTACCTTGACATTTAACCTTTATAAGTAAACCAATGTTCAAATTTAACTATTAATATTTATACTTCTAAGTTATAAATGACCAAAGTTTTCTTTATCTCATCCCATAACAATATCTAGTATTCAGAGTACAGATCTTATCTATTTGAGAATATTCTATTTTAATTCTCATGAGTAAGTCAAAAACCCAATTTTCTTCAGTGTTTTCCTGCCTTCCTTTCTTTGCCAAATTATCTTCCATGTCCGTGCTTTTGAGTCATCAAACAAATCTTCCAGTGTTGTTATGTAGATTGTTTGATATAGAAAAGACCATCCAGTTGCCATTTTTTTCAGAGGACTAACAAATTGTCCCTCTATTTTTCCATCTTGATGTATTTGTCCTGAACTGTTTATCTTCTCTTCAATCTGTTCTTCTTCTTGATCTTCAGGTTCCTTCTGGTTTATGTAGAAAGTCTTTTCCTTTTTCCATATTGTCAGTCCCTTTTCTGGGTTTTCCATTGACTGTATTTGTTGATCAGTTGAATCTTCTTTCATAATCTTTAATTGTTCCACATTTTCTGTTATATTTTGTGTAGTTGATTTTTTAGTTGTAGTCAAAGTCTGAGTTCATATATCTGGGCTGACATCTTGTTCTTTTCTGTAACCTCTTATTTCATCAGTAGCTGTAAGAATAGTTTGATGAATTGTTTTCAGCATAGAGAGAATCTATTCCTGATCTTCCTCTGTATTTTCTTGGTAGGGCATTAGATTAGAAGCTTTACAATCAGAAAATGCAAAAAAGGATTTTGTCACTAAATAGGGAACACAGCTGGGCTTCTCAGCTGATGTCTCAAGGTTACATAAGTCTTATCTATTGTATAGGTTGCTAGCCAAGTCTCTTTTAAAGGTAAAGGTAAAGGTTTCCCCGCACATGCATGCTAGTCGTTTCCGACTCTAGGGGCCGGTGCTCATCTCCATTTCAAAGCCGAAGAGCCAGCACTTGTCTGAGGACATCTCCATGGTCATGTGGCCGGCATGACCAGACACCAAAGGCACACGGAACGCTGTTACCTTCCCACCATAGTGGTCCCTATTTTTCTACTTGCATTTTTACGTGCTTTCGAACTGCTAGGTTGACAGAAGCTGGGACGAGTAACAGGTGCTCACTCTGTTATGCGGCACTCGGGATTCGACCCGCCAAACTGCCGACTTTCTGATCGACAAGCTCAGCATCCTAACCCACTGAGCCACTGCGTCCCTCTTTAAGTCTCTTTTAAGCAATAACAAATTGTAGTATCAGGTTTAGCCACAAGATGTCACCCCTACCATTTAAAGTTTCCTTTTCAATCTGAAGTTTTTATAATCTTTTCAATTTGCTTCTCTTTTATAAGTAGAAACCCAATCTTCGGTAATCATAGAAAATCTTTTAATCCATAAACTTTAAAAAATAGAATTCCAATTAGGATCAAGTTATTCTTTCAATGTTTTAAACTCCCTTGGATAGTCAGTTGCCGCTGTTTCTAAAGGGAGGGATAAAATCTCCCTTTCCTCTCCACAGGGGGAAAAGTACTTTAAGCAGCTTATGCAGGTAAAAAAAAAATAGTTAGGATTTAAGAGAGGTAGATCTCACCCAGTCTCATCTGCGCTGCTTTAAAATTGTCTGGTGGAAATTGTGACTTTGGCTGTCTGCAGCCTAGTGACAAGCCATATTGCTATGGCTGGTCTTTCATCCGCTGGCTTGGAGGGCTGCCCTGGATCAAGTGGAAGGGCTGCTGCCCTCCCATGATCCAATGAAGATCCCCTCCTTACTGGTCACCCCTACAAGGTGACTTTTGACCCTTTCCAGGGTCCCCCAGCGAAGCAAAACTGGGCACGGAAGATGGAGCTCGCCTTCTAGATGTCCATGGCAGCCACATTGGCAAACCGGATGTCTCAGCATAAAATGTCTATGGTGGGTTGGCCCACAGATTGCTCCAGGATTTTTTGTTCTGAAACTATTAAAGGAAGAGTGACCAAATGGGTTGTGACCCACACTGAAGGTAATGATCCATTGCTGGATAATCATCAGAATTTCTTGCAAAGATATAGAGCTAAATTTGAAAATCTGGCCAGGAAAGTAATTACAAACTGAGATTATTTGTCAGCAGAACTTGTAAGAACATATCAGATATTTAGTTATATGCCAGAGATGTGCAGTGGAATGAGTTTGCTCTGCCCAATTTCAAGAAGGATTTGCTTACGAACAAAGAAATGGGATAATGAGACAGGCTCACCACAGAATTTGTTCCAATATTGTGTGTTAATTGATGGGCAGTTGGAAGAGTTGTGACATGAAGGAAATAAATAATGGAAGAAATTGTTATAGCCTCTCTTTACTCCTACTCCCTCTCTATGGCCTTCTTGTTTGAGAACCCCTGCAAACAGAAGGAACAAAAAGACCCCTGTTTTCAGCAGAGAAACAGAAAAAGAGTCCAGTTTATGTTTCTAGCTCAGAGCATCAGGGGTGTGCACTGATAAAGTACAGACATCTGAGTCACCTACAATGCACCTCACCCATGAAACTGCAGGCCACATAGCAAACACATGCCCAAATTGCTCAAAATCTTCATCTTCAAGAAACTTCTCACATTTCCCTTCCAAGATCTTAGCAGAGGGCCCCCCCCAGACAATGAAAACAAACTCAAGCAACCAACAACAAGTGGGTGCATTTTATTCCTGGTGCTGTTTGCACATTCTTATATTTAGAAATACAAATCTCCACTCTTATAGACTTCCATGCAACAGACAATTTCACATATCAGACCACAGTGCAACAATTTAAATTACCCATGCATTTGTTAGAGAAGCCTAGGTTGTTGAAATGATTGATTGGCAATCAAGCACTTTGAGCTGATCCTGTTCTGTGCTGCACAACAGCTTTGCAAGTGATAATAAATGACCGCACTGAATTCTTGCCACTCTGTATCACAGCTTCTTTACATGTTCCCACTGTGCTGGTTGTTAATTAATTGCAGACCCATAATCCAGATGTTCACTGGAGGTAGAAAATAATTTCTTTTCTTTCTGAAAGATGTCAACAGCACTATTTGCAAGCTTCCCAATCATATCCTTTTGCCTTTCCTACTTACAGTAGCTCTCTGAATCAACTTGCCAGAAGAGTTCTTAGAGCTTGCTAACATTTTGAGAGAGAAGGAAGAAACATGTACGTTATCTCAACATCAGATGTGTGTCTGTACCATCAACTTAAAACCAGGAGCCCAGAAGCAATACCCCACATCTACTCACTAGTTGTCTACACTGAATGACTTTCTGGACAATGATTCAAACACTTTCTTTGCTCTTCTAACTCTGCAGTGTCTGCACCCACACTTTAAGTCCTTAGGAGTGATAATTCTTTTAGGACTGGGCATGATTCATGAACAAGAGGGATCAGTACCTACTGCTTATTTCAGTCTTACTGGGCTGCCTTCAAATTGCACTCATTTTCAGAAAATTGGAGTTGAGAATCACATACAATCTTTTTTTTATTAAAGAGTTTTACAAAAAAAGATTTTACAATACATATCCCCAAAACCCACCCACCCCAAACCACCCCACTTCCCCCCCCCACTTCCCAGAGCTAAATACAGGGTTATAGATATAATAATCATATTCTAACTAAAAATTATCCATAATATAAAATTAACCAAATTCATAATGTGCTTTAACTCCCCTTTAACATAGATACATACAAAGTACTAACACTAAAATTAATAACAATATCCCTCTAAAATCTACTCATAAGCTAAATGGAACTTTTTAGTCCCATATTTATTCTGAATATAATCTATCCATCTCCTCCAAACTGAAATATATCTTTCTTGTGAATGATCCTTCAAATAAGCAGAAATCTTAGACATTTCTGCAAGATTCGATACTTTAAACACCCATTCTTCTATAGTAGGCAAACTATCCTTCTTCTAGTATTGTCCCACCAGTAACCGTGCTGCTGTTATCAAATTCAACATCAAACTGGTTTCTTTAACATCACAATCTACAACAATGCCCAATAAAAACAATTGCGGAGAGAACTTTATCTTTCTCTTAAAAATCTTTTGAATGTTCCACCAAATTTTAACCCAAAAAGTTTTTATATTTCTGCAAGTCCACCACATATGAAAATAGGTGGCTTCTAAACTACCACATCTCCAGCATTTAGACTGTAAGTTAGGATACATGTTAGACAACTTTTTGGGATCCAGATGCCATCTATAAAACATTTTATAAACATTTTCTCTTAAATTTTGAGCCTGAGTAAATTTAACATTTCTAACCCAAATTACTTCCCAAGTATCCAACGGAATTGGTTCCTGGATATTTTGTTCCCACTTTATCATACAATCTTTAACTAATTCCGTTTCCGAATCCAATTCAATTAAAACATTATATATCCTCTTTATATGTGCACAATTTAAATCTCTAATTTGTTTTACTAAATTTTCATCTGTAATTGTGATGCCAACCTTCTGATCCAACTTCCACCTAGCTTTCAATTGGGTATATTGAAACCAAGAGTAACTTATGTTTTCTTGTCTTAACTCATCTAATGATTTAAGTTGCCAATCATTCCCTTCCAGTCTAAGTAAGAATCACATACAATCTGATCATGAATATTTTACTGCTTTTGATGTCTGCGAGTGTGATTATAACTAACTTTGGATTAGTTAATTGTGATGCAGTGTACAGGTTTATAGAACAAAATATTTTCTAATATTTAGAATAAATATGTAGTGATGTACTTCTATGACATTAATTTCAGAAGACCCACATTTCAGAAATGTGAAATTTCAATGTGTTAAGATTACAATGTGAAATGCTTGCATATGCATGTAGTGACTTGGACCCACATTAATTCCCATGACAGATCTCCAAACCACCTACATCATGCTACATGTTTTTAACAGGTTTATCTCTGTCACTGTTAGCCTAGGGATTAGGCAGCATCCTTCATATCACAAACCAGAATGAACTACTCTTCCGTGATATATATCACAACCAGCTGATCTTAGTTTGCCAGACTGCTGACTGTGGATTTCTTTATCTTACCTTTAGGCAGACCAGGAGAGCAAAATGGAAGCTATTTCCTTTTTGCAAAAGCACATCTGTGGGAGGACCCCTTCCTGTTGGGATCCTCAGCATTTGAATTTCCTGGGTTGTGGTATAAGTCTCCACATATTACCTGGATGGATGAGCCAAGCTTTCCTTTCAGTAATCTGAATCTTTTGAAGTGGATTTTTCCCCCACACTTACTACATTGTTTGTTCCCAGTGCATGAGAGCTGCCTGAAACTCAGAGCTGATAAGACTAATACAAAAGAGTAACATTCCATTTGCAGAAAAGAGTAAATTTAGACTTTAAGAAGTGGAGAACTGAGATGAATGCCAAGTAATGCCACTCATAGTGTCCCAAAAGAGCTCAGGTAGGCAGATCATAGAATGAGGTGAGAAAATTCATATCTGTGTGAGAGGTCAACATCCTGTTTCCCACAAGCAAAACTGCCTATGAGGAAGTAATATTGCAGCAATAGCAGCAAAACTGTCAAGTTTGGGATGTGGCTGCTTAGTCTGATTTTCTGCAGGTTTCCATTGTGATTCACAAATCTGCTTCAATGAGTGATCTTATCAAAGTTTAATCAGAAAGAGATATCCCTTTGAAGTTACTACTATAATAGCCGCAGATAATTTTCCCATATCAATTACAATTCTTAATACATAGAAATTCAAGGCATGGACAAATAAACCTACATTTGATTGTTGAATTTGCCTAATAGTTCATCTCCTATTTAGCTACCAGATAATTGTCCTCCTCTGCTGCCTTCCTAATTGCTTCCTGAAGCTGAGAATACATATATTGTAACCCTAATATTTTGGCAATTATCTTCAAGTCCACTGTAATTCAAATTTTATTCTTGGAAATGTGCTGACTGTCAGACCTTGGTAGTGCAGACAGCTGATGTGGTATTTTGTTCAGTGCCATACTAATAGTAATCCAAACCAAAAAAAAAACCTTCTGAAAACTGGGTATCTTCAGGACTTTCCAAAAGGTAGACTGCATCTACAAATTTCAAATGGAGAAACTGAAGCTATTTCAAACGTTTTAAACATACTGTCCCAATTCTTGAAAAGTCTGGAAAAACTTACCAGGCTGACACTTGCCAGAAGCACCCCCATCTCCAAAATACTATTGGTTCAATACTCTTCTAGCAATAACTGAGCATCTATAAAAGATGGAGACTGACTCTTACCCAGACGTTGATCCAAACTGGTGCCTGCATGATCTTTCTCTCCTTCTGAGCAAGTTGTCACCTAGAACAATTTTATACCGCTAATTAGGCATTTGATTGGCATTTGAAATTCCTTTCAGGTTCATTGTCTTCCCTGCTGCTTTGTGGCCTCTTTGGGTGACCATATTGGAGGCTCAGTTGCAAGTTCAAACAAACTCCAACCTACACAAAAAAGCTCTACCCAAACCAAACCAAATAATGAACAAATAACTCCCAGCGGATTTGACCCTACTGATAAATCCTTGGAGGAAGACAAATGGAGGTATATCACACATAGAAGGAAACACAATACTCAAAGAAAGAAGTAGCACACAACTAACAACCCCCCTTTGCCCAATCCAACCCAACCAGAAGCCACCCCATTAAAACTGAGCAATCAATTTATCCCCCTAGATGGAAATACGCAGACCCACAACCTCTCCCTCAAAGAAAACAGGCAGACATCTAGCAAAGAAACAACACCAAACATCCCTAAAAGAGTCATATCAACAAACACACCTGAGATAAACAGAAAAGCATCCCAGACTGCACCTCCTCAAAAAAGGAAGGGGAGTGTTGGTAATAGGAGATTCTATCCTCAAAGGAACAGAATCAGACATCTGCAGACTGGACATACAATCTAGGGAGGTATATTGTCTCCCTGGAGCAAAAATCAAAGATGTGGCCAAGAACCTAATCAAAATAATTAGGCCCACAGATTATTACCCTTTCCCCCTCTTTCACATTGGGATGAATGACACAACAATGAACCCAAGTACAATACTGGGAGATTATAAGCAACTAGCCAATAAATTTAAGAAGCAAGGAGCATAAGTAGTATTCTCATCAGTACTGTCAACGAAAGGCCAACCCCCCATTGATGGAAAAAAGAATTCTAGAAATAATTCACTCACTAAATGGTATCGCCAAGAAAACTTTGATTTCCTGGATCATGGACTGCATTTCCTACACGAAGGACTCTTGGCAAGAGATGGGCTGCACATTAAAACAGGGAAAAATGTACTCAGAAAAAGACTGGCCCAACTCATCAGGAGGGCTTTAAACTAAAATTGAGGGGTAGGGTGACCAATCTTTAGAATCTCTAGAACACAAAACCAGTCATAAATCCCAAGAAAACAAACAATGTATTCAGTAGTGATGAGAAAAAAGGAAAACTCCAACAACAATCAGGAGATGCAGGAAACATACCTATGGACTGAAATAAAGGTCTTAAATGCTTATATACAAATGCTCAAAGCTTGGGGAACAAACAGGGTGAACTAGAAACAATAGTACATGAGGGCAGGTATGACATAGTTGGCATTACAGAAACTTGGTGGGACAAAATCCATGACTGGAAATGTACTGATGGTTGGATACAAATTGTTCAAAAGAAATAGGTCTATAAAAAGGGGAGGGGGAGTTGCACTATATGTAAGAGAACACTATATATCTATAGAAATGCACAGGATAAAAGATAAAATCCCTCCAGAATGTATATGGGTCAATATAAAAGAAAAAAAAGTGACATTGCCATAGGTGTATATTACAGGCCACTCAACCAATCAGAAGAAATAGATGAACTCTTTGTCAACTAGTAAACAAACGTATGTAGGAAGCATACCACAGTAATAATGAGAGACTTCAACTATCCAGATATCAACTGGGAGACAAACTCTGCAGTGAGTTGGAGATTAAACAGATTCTTAACCAACCTAGCTGACAACTTTATTATCCAAAAGGTAGAGGAGGGAACTAGAAGTAAAGTTGAAGTTGCCAGAACCTTGGGTGAAAGTGACCACGTCATCTTGAAATTCAATATAATGCAAAGACAAACAATAGAAAATAATCCAACTAGAGTCTTAAACTTCAAAAAGGCTGATTTTAACAATCTCATAGACAACCTAGGAAAGATTCTATGGATGAAAATCCTAAAGGGGAAAACAACTGGAGAAGCATAGGAAACTCTGAAAAATGCTATCATAAAAGCCCAGTCCAGCACAATACCACTAAAAAAAACCCAAAGTCAAGAAGAAGCCAGCATGGCTGCACAAACATCTCTCAGAAAAACTGAAAAACAAAAAGGACAAGTACAAAAAATGGAAAGAGGGACACATGACCAGGGCTTTTTTTTCTCATAGAAAGCTCAGAACGGAGTTCCGGCACCTTTTTTGGATGGAACCTTGTAGGTAGGCAAGGCGGGTTGTATGATGTGTGTGATTTCTGGCACCTTTTTCTTTTACAAAAAAAGCACTGCACATAACTAAGGCTGATTATCAGCAGATTGCCAGAACATGCAAAGACAAAGTCAGGAAAGCAAAGGATCAGAATAAACAAAGACTTGCAACAGAAATAAAGAATTATAAAAAAGACTCTTTTAACATATTAATAACAAGCAAAAATCAAGGAAACTGTAGGTCCAGTAAAAGAGAGAAGATGGCAAGGAAGTAAGAGGCAGTAGGGAGAAAGCAGAGCTGCTTTAGGCAGGAAAAAAATCAAAGATATAAGTACAGATTAAGTGAGACCTGACACAAAAACAGTAACTGGGAGAGGGACCTTGGAGTCTGACTGGATGATCACTTGAATATGAGCCAGCAGTGTGCAGCAGTAGCCAAAAAACCTAATACAGTCCTGGGTTGTATAAACAGAAGCATAGAATCAAGTTCATGTGAAGTATTAGAACCTATTTATAAAACCCTAGTGAGACCACACCTGGAATACTGCAACCAATTTTTTTTTTGGTCACCATACTACAAAAAAGATGTTGAGACTTTGGAAAAATTCAGAGAAGAGCAACTATGATGATCAAAGGCCTGGAGACTAAAACATATGAAGAACGGCTGCAGGACTTGGGTTTGGCTAGTCTAAACAAAAGAAGAAATAGGGGTGACATGATAGCAGTATTCCAGTATTTGAGGGGCTGTCACAAAAAAGAGGGTGTCAAACTATTGTCCAAAGCACCAGAGGGCAGGACAAGAAACAATGGTTGGAAACTGATCAAAGAGAGAAGCAACCTGGAATTAAGGAGAAGCTTCCTAACCATGAGGACTATTTACCAGTGGAACAGCTTGCCTTCAGAAATCGTGGGCACTCAACCACTGGAGATTTTTTATGAAGAGACTAGACAGTCACTTATCTGAAATGATAAAAGTTTATTTTATTAGATTTATTTATTTTATTAGATTTATATACCGCCCTTTCCCGAAGGACTCAGGGCGGTTTACAAGGTATTTAAAACCAACCAATGCAAAAGTTAAAAACAATTAAAAAAGATTAAATCATCCCTTAAAAATAAAAACCCCAGTTAAAAATTCTCAGCCTGGGCTGGAGAGCTCAAAGAGCCAAGTCTTCAGGTCCCGGTGAAATGAACGAAGGTCAGGGGCGGTCCTAAGCTCCACGGGCAGCTGGTTCCAGAGGGCAGGCGCATCCACAGAGAAGGCCCTCCCCCTGGGTGTTATCCGCCGGCAGTCTTTTACCGGCGGCACCCTGAGAAGACCCTCCCTGTGTGAGCGCACTGGACGAAGGGAACTTGATGCTGGCAGCAGGTGTTCCCTCAAATATCCTGGACCCAAGCCAAGGTTCTCCTGCTTCATCAGGGGGCTGGACTAGAAGACCTCCAAGGTCCTTTCCAACTTTCTATTCTATTCTATTCTATTCTATTCTATTCTATTCTATTCTATTCTATTCTATTCTATTCTATTCTATTCTATTCTATTCTATTCTATTCTATTCTATTCTATTCTATATGGTATACACATCTCAGGTTCTGCAGCCTTAACTTCTGGTAGTAGAATTTCTGTAGAAATTACAAATTCCTTCAAGTCACTGGTAGTGCTGAGCTAGCCAAGTGTCTTTATTCTTGTGCATTCAGAATAGAGACATCTCCTCCTGGTTCTCTTACTCTAGCATTCATAATTGGAAACTAATGGTGCATAACAACTGATTATGTGGTTGAAGCTTGCATTACTCCAGAAGAGAATCTTAGCTACTCATAATAGTTGTCTTCAGTCCCAAGTGAATATAATCACAAAACAACTCTCCTCCAGCTCTTCATTTTCTTGTCTGGCTGCTTCAACAGCAGGAAATGAAGCCTAATTTACATTCTCCCTCTTTCTTTAGAGATACCAATGAGCTGCATCTGAATTCTAGTACCAAGTAACCTGGATAGCATAATTTTCTCCAGTTGCCCTATTTTCTCTATTTGTATGGACTTCAGGTTCCTCAGAAGCCACATTTATCAGGCTTGTTCTGCTGAGAGTCCAGAGATGTATTGCACAAAAAACACAATCCCTTGGGGAATGCTATAAATCCTGAGACTGCCATTCCACTTGCTATGTATTCTGAAGAAAGGAAAGGACATCTTCAGCAGGTTTGTTGGTACTGCTTATGTTGCTATCAACAACATAGAAAAAATGAAAAGGAACAGTGAGGGTGGGAATCCTCCGGATAACAAGCTCATGGGGCTTGGGCTATATAACAGGGAAGGAGACAGGAAACCTCCTCCCTTGAACCCCCTCACTGGGTCACATAGCAGAAGAATGAATTAAGACACGGGTGTCAAATTCGATTGCGTCACGTGATGTATCATTATGTTTTTGGCCTTTGTGAAGCCGGGGTAGGCATGGCCTGCGTGTGACGCCTCCAGCCCATGGGCCTCCAGTTTGACACCCCTGAATTAAAAAGTTTGGAAATCCTGAATTCCAACAACTGCATTATTGCTAACTGCTGGATTATTGGTAATTCTGAAAGAAAACTCTTCATCAGGGTCCAGTCCGAGTCGGAAATAAAGAAAATGGAGACTGCTTTAGAAAGAAGGTTGTGGTTTATTGAAGAGCAGAACCAGAAGACATGTGGCTCTGCAGCAGATGACATGTTGCTGGGCGTGTTGGGTTTTTATACCTTCTTGGGCTTTTGTGTTTGGAGTTGTTCCTGTGGCATGAACTTCGACCTGAGGTTCAGTGTGCCCTTTTAGTATTCTGATGGTGGTGGGTTAATCCTATTATCTCCTAAGAGCCTTGTTGGAGCAGTGGGCTAATGCCTCCTTAAGTAACACCAGCTGCCTGCAATTAGTGCAGGTTCGAGTCCCACCAGGCTCAAGGTTGACTCAGCCTTCCATCCTTCCGAGGTAGGTAAAACGAGGACCCAGATCGTTGGGGGCAATAAGCTGACTTTGTAATAATGCCGCTTGGGGGGGCGAAAGCCCTAATAAGCAGCCATATACATAGAATGAAGGCTATTGCTAAGCACACTTGATTTGTGCTTAGATTGTAAGCCGCCCTGAGTCTTCGGAGAAGGGCGGGATATAAATGGGATTAAAATAAAAAAATAAAATAAAAAATAAAGGTCATGTCTGGCTGTGGCTGATGGCTGTCTTGTGTTGGATGGGTGAGGGGTTGCTGGTTCTAGGGATCTTTGTCTTTCTAATGCCATTAACTCCAAGCTTCCTGGCTCCAGTCTTTCTGCACTTCTACAGAGCTGGTTTCTGCTTGGGGCAGAGAGACTTGGGGGGGGGTGAGGGGTTTCTGCCTAAGATTTTCTATTATTCCTTTGGGGAAATATATTCTGCCTTTTTTTAACATCTAGGAGGGTGGGTAGGTACTGACTTCCAACAATAACAAGCTGTGGAAAACCTATATCTGTGGTGAGAAGGGGAAGCTCAGATGTACCAGAAATAAAGAAATTTGATTTGAATGGATTTGGTTGATGGTGGTTGAACTCATAAAGAAAGACTGTCAAGGCCACCTCCCTCAGCTTACTCAAAGAAGATACCAATCAACAAATTCCTTGTCGATCTGAAAGTCTTTTCAAGTTATGAGTTAATAACGTCTGATTTCTTTCCTGAATAGGAGACTGCTAGTTATCTCCTATTGCTAGGTTTCATCACAGTAGAGACTTTTATTTTCCCTACTCTAGTAATATCCAGGACTGGTAACAATCCTATTTTGCTTCTCTGTGGGACAAGGACTCCCAGCTTCCAATAAAAATGCTTTGTTATTTCCAGGAAAAGGCTATATCAATAGAAGCATAATTTAAACCATAGGAAGCCCCTGTTGCACATTATTCTGCATTAATCAAACCCACCCCAAGTATGGGGGGAAGTACATTTAAAAAGATATTAGAAAACTTGAACAGATTCAAAGAAGGGCAATGAGAACAGAGGGACTAGAAACTCTGTCCCATCATGAGAGATTGAAGAAACTGGGCAGATTCTGCACTGAGGAGGAAGAACTGTGGGGGATACACAGGTATAGCCTTCTGCACATTCAGAAGATGACACAGAAGTCAGTGTGCATAAGATTCCCATTTAATATCCCAGGCTTATTTATTGAAAAGCAGCCAAGAACAAATCTATCTTTTATGGTATTCACAGTTGTCCTTTCTGACCTGCTTTTCAGGGTTCAAATTGTCGTATATACCAGTCAAGCTAAAGTTGACTTGAAATAAACATTATTATCTTTGCATTATCCCATGATAGGTTTTCTGCCAAAACAGATCCTTGCTAGGTATGCCCATGCTTCCTTGACTCTGCAACAAAATATCTAAGGAAAAGGTCCCACGAGTGATTTCAGATGGGTAAGAAGACTACTTTTTGTTTATTCTGGATGGAAGGTATTGTGTAGTGGGTCCGACGCAAGGAAGAGACGCCAGCCAGAGTGTGAGTTCAGCTCTTTATTGGAGGGGATGGCCAACTGAGGAATGAGGGT
The DNA here is from genome assembly GCF_947247035.1 of Vipera ursinii. Lineage (NCBI taxonomy): Eukaryota > Metazoa > Chordata > Lepidosauria > Squamata > Viperidae > Vipera > Vipera ursinii. Next base: position 115,660,791 of record NC_139516.1, on the reverse strand, counting down.
TACCTGGCCTCCTTAAATACCTAGCCAGGTAAGCGGACAGCCAATGGGGCTGGCCCTAGGTTTCCCGCCGAAACTGGGTTTCCCGCCAAAAACCATTCAGGCCAACGCCCCCGGTGGCTGTTGCTATGCAGGTGCCTGCATACATAACAGAAGGTATATTTCCATCTTTCTTCCAACTTCCTGAAAATTGCAGTTTCAATTTATATATACGACTTAATCTAGTTGACCCATATGTTTGCCTAACCTGGTCAGGTGGTTAGGAAAGTATGTGCATTTCTTTTCCTTTTCCTTTCCTGTGGGGTATTAAGTCACAGGTAGCCAAGTTATGGCAAATGATTATCTTTGGGTATGGGGAAGAAAGTTAAAATGACCTTACTTCTTTCCTAGAATTTCCTGAGTTTCCAGGTTTGTACAAACACTGGAACCACATGAAGTACAATGATGGAGTGTTAGGTAGGAACTAATGGAGGTAGGTGATCTTAGAACCATTCTTGATTATCTTTGAGAGCTCCAGGAGGACAAGTGAGAGCCCGTAAAACTGGTGGAGAGCAAATTCAAGGGCAGAAAAGGAGACCCAAGAAATTAGAAGCTCATCAGCTTGACATGTATTTTGGTCTTTGAATAGATTATAAAGCCACAAATTTATGAGCACTTGAGCAGATATTCTGCAATTAACAAGAACCAACACTGGTTTGTCACAAACAAATCATGTCAGATTCCTTCTTTGACAGGGTAACTGGCTTAGTAGGCATTGACATATTAAAACCTTCAAATGATATTCTCCTTCAAAAAAGGTGAAATATGGGCTACTATGGTTAGATGCCCTTACATTTGGCTGAGTGACCATGCCCCATTTGATGTTCTGTGTCCATTTACGGGCAATAGAGTTTAAAATGTCACTGACAAATTGGAGTAAGTTCCAATTTATATCTGGAAACCAGGCTGTATAAGATAAAATTAAGGATTGTGATATATTTAGCTTATAGAAGACAGTCAGGGAGGTTAGGATAACAGTCTTTAAATATCTAAAGGATGATCACAGGGAGAAAGGAACACATTTTTATTGTCATAGAGTTCAGAACTGCTGAATTAAATTGCAATGAAGCAATTCAAGCTAGAAATCAAAAGGAACATCCTGACTAGAAAACTGTCAACTAGTAGAATAGGCTGCCACATGAATTCTCCTTCAGTAGAGGTCTTCAGAGGCTGGAGGATCATCAGTCAGAAATGTCCTTTCCAACTCTATATTCTATAAATATTATGTTAAGCCACAAAATGCGTTTTTGTTCTTGCAACATGGGCATACTAATTTTTCTCAGACATTTGAGAATTTCTTGGCAGAAGAAAGCTCATAAATGAGGCATTCTAGCTGTACAATTAGAAAGTATTACATTTACAACTAAAGAATATAGATGAAATATCTTAAATGGGAGGGAAATTTATGCCTTGTTCAACATCAGAAGTACAAACCATGAAAATTACTTCTTAAACCTTACAAAAGTCTCAGCTAAGATTGATAGCTTATGATTAATCTAATGAAAACAAAATGTTACTGAACACAAGTTTTGCAGATTCCATAAATGAAAAGAATGGCAGGGACTTCTTATACTTTAATAGGGCTTGTTGCAGAACCCAATATAAATTTTAATTACATTAAAATTAATATAATTCTAATTCATTGATTTGAGAATGAAATAACCAAACCCTGGGATTCTGCAGCTTTCATGCATTGAGCCTTGAGGATTTCAGCATCATCTACTTTTAGGTCCCAATATAAAACGGATTTCCTTCCACAGCTCCTACAATGCTGCAGTTCTGGCCAGCAATGAAATTGGATGAACTTGTGTTTTTCTTTTTCCAGACAGTTCTAAGACTATAAGTGTATGTGGATTATAAATTTCACAACATTTGCAATCAGGCAAACATCTGCTCTAAGATGTTTCCGCTGGATAAGGCCAGCCAAAGGCTCCAGGACAAAATGTGCAGGGATTGCACCAATTGCCACCTGTCTGCTCCTATCATCAAGTTGATTTTTATGGGCCTGACATCAGCTTTCAAGACATATGATCTATGTGTTTATTTAGCTGTTTTTCCTGGCGTTCCCTAGATCTGAACTCCCATAAATCCTCCCACTGTTGGATTTTTGCACTTGGAAGAGATTACTTTTTTTGACAGCACATTTCTTCTCCTGCCTTGTCTATATGACAACTTTTACTATTTTCAAGTCAGCTTTCCTAGCATCAAACTGCAAGGCCTACAGTGTAGTGTACTTCTTAGTGCTTTCAAGACTTACAGTCTGATTTTGCCTTTGTACATCTGAAACCCTAGCTCTCCTTAGACAAAATTGGAGTAATATCTCCAGTTCATTTGCTGGCCACATGCAATGTTGATGGCTTTATAGATCTTGGGAGACAAAGGGTTTGGCAGAAACAACTACACATATCCCAATATTTTTAGCAGCTTCCTTGCTATAAATGCTGATGCTTTCTTTGACATATGAATGAGATAAAATGAACAAAACCCTAATAAAGAAATAGATTTTGAGGCATTTCAGATCTTTAGAAGAAGCATATGGCTCAGAGCTTCATTGCTGCTAATCATTTCAGAATTCAGAAGGAAATCTGGGATGTGGAAAACTAACTCTGTGAAATGGTTCATTTTATATAAATATACCACTAATGGTACAATCACATTGTTTGTACAGTATTTGGCAAGCCTAACCGCCAAATTGCATTTCTCAGTACAGAATGTGGATCAGAGAGGTGAGCTTTCATCTGAAGTATGTCTGAAACTTTTAAGCCTTCAGTAGTGATTATATTTAGCTGGCATTGCAGAGTTAAGTTTCATATGTTGAATTCTGCTGGTTTGGTTGCTGTTGAAGGCTCAGAAAAAGAGTGCATTTCCTAGTCTGTTGGCCATTTAAATAGACACCATTCTGTTTAATTTCCCATACCATTCTCTCTGTTCCACTTTGAAAACAGCTTTATTTGTTAATACAGCAACTTAAAGGTACAGACCTTGCCAAACAATCAAGCAAAACCAAAAGCAGACAACGCTGGGGTTCTGAAAAAATGAAGTAGGATACCCAAGAAAACCCTGAAAAATTAAGTGTCCTGAGAAATGTATTCTCCTTTTAAAGCAAAAAGACAATGCGAACTACTCTTCCCATCTCTTGCATTTATGAACTTGTTTACTTTTTGTAAAATAAGCAGAAAAAAAGCATGCTTCCTTTGCAAGGATTAGAGGACAGGAACAGGGACAGGAATTAGCTCACATTTACCTCTTTCGTTATTTGGAAATCTCAGCTAGCAAGATGTGTTGATTGCAAAGACATTTGGATTTTTCCTAATCTTAATTATGCTGTGGGCCAAGATGGTGGGTGAGGAAGAAAGCAGGGTAGAGGCCTGGACAGAAAAGGACAAAAGATTTTTTCAAAACTAACAAGATCTAGTGAAGATAAAGGTCTGAGGGAATCTGACAGGGGATTCACCCAGGAAGATTAAACATGAGCATGCTCTTGTTCTATTTTATTTATTTATTTATTTATTTATTTATTTAATTAAATTTTTATACCGCCCTTCTCCCAAGGGACTCAGGGCGGTATATAGTATATAAAGTAACTTTTAAAATAAATGTTATCCAAGAGAGGTAAACTGATAACATAAATTTCAAGTGATCCTGCCACTGAGGCTTTGTGAAGAACCACCTGCTTCTCCAGATGTCTTGGTTATCTCCTGAACCTTATCCAGCTTCTCTTACTACATCAAGACACGAGGCAAAACAAGAACTTACAAATAGTCTCAGTATTTCAATATATTAGTAATGAAATTGCAATCGACATTTTGCCACCACCAAAGAAAGAATGAGCATTATGGGACAGAATGTATCCTGTCAGGGGGAAAAAACCCCCACCCTCATTAAATTAACCATAATTTACAAACTTTTATCAGCAAGAGAAACTTGTTTAGTTTTCATAACAAAACCTTAAAAGAGTATAGCGTAGAGTAACTTTCACCATGAATTTTAACTCTACTTGTAGTTTGCTTACAATGTTTATAGTACATGAATTAGCTTGTGGATATAGGCCTTCTAATAAAATTGATTTTAAAGCCTGTGCAGCGTATGGCAAGAAATAATCACCCAGCTGTGCCTTCCATGCGAACATCCCTTTTTAGTGGTTCCAGCTGTACCTGTCATCATTTCTCTAGCTTCATTAAGAGTGAACAAAGCTAATACCCTCTTGAAAGAGGTTGCTGGATGGTGGTTGCTTTATCAGACCATCAACAGAAAAGAAATTTTGGGGAGAATTTATGGACCAAAAAATGTTAGCAGAGGTGGCCTTCAGGGACTGTCTCCAGGGACAGACTTCTAGGGTAAAGATGGACAGTCCTTCTGGCTTTGAGGTTTGCATTAGTTCTGGAAGGTTCTAGGACAATTTATCATGGCCACCTGCCCATGCCCACTTCACAGCACCACCACCACCACCACAGCCAATCCATCATGGGCATTCTTCATTGGCTAGCCCTCCAATGGTGCTCCTCCCCTGCCACTGGTCTGCTGGCACTCCTCCCCCACTGCCTCATCCCTGGCAATTTGTGGAGAGACATTCACTGCACCTCCCATGTGGTGCACAGAGAAGGCGCCAGGTGGGACAGTTGGAAAAAGTAGGAAAGTATTTTGTATTCAACTCGGAAGAGGGAGAAGGAAGGCAATGTATTCCTAGACAAAAGAAGTCTTAGTTGAGCAAGAAATAATGTTATTTGTAAACAAATGAGACATGAGAAAAAAATGACATTGGAATACAATTTTTTTTAATTTTAATTCCATTTATATCCCACCCTTCTTCTTCTTACAAGCTTAGCAGTAGCCTTCATTCTATGTATATGCCTGCTTATTAGGGCTTTCATACACCCCCCCCAAGCGGCATTATTACAAAGTCAGCTTAATTGCCCCCAACAATCTGGGTCCTCATTTTACCTACCTCGGAAGGATGGAAGGCTGAGTCAACCTTGAGCCTGGTGGGATGCGAACCTGCACTAATTGCAGGCAGCTGGTGTTACTTAAGGAGGCATTAGCCCACTGCTCCACCAAGGCTCTTTTGATTTTTTTCTGGAAAAAAATGTTTAAAATGTTTAGTTAAACCTACATAACTAAGGCTGATTATCAGCAGACAGCCAGAACATTCAAAGAAAAAGTCAGAAAAGCAAAGGCTCAGAATGAACAAAGACTTGCAACAGAAATCAAGGATCACAAAAAAAAAGTTTCTTTAAAACATATTAATAACAAGAAAAAATCAAGAAAATTGTAGGTCTACTAAAGAGAGAAGATAGCAAGGAAGTAACAAGAAATAGGGAGAAACCAGAGCTGCTTAACTCATTCTTTGCATCAGTCTTCACACAAAAAGAAATTATAGCACAACATACCAAAAAAAAAATACTGCAAAAGACAAACTAGAAACAAAAATTAAAATAAGCAAGAAAATGATAAGAGAACACCTATCCAACCCTGACAAATATAAAGCACCAGGACCTGACAGATTACATCCCAGAGTTCTGAAGGAGCATGCAGATGTTATTTCAGAACCATTGTGCCATATCTTTCAAAAATCCTGGAGTACTGGGGAAGTACCTGAGGTTTGGAAAAGGGCTGATGTGGTTCCCATCTTCAAGAAAGAAAAAAAAAAGCAGAACCAGGAAACTACAGATCAATCAATCTAACATCAATACCTGGGAAGATCCTGGAAAAAGATAATGAAAAAAAGAGATTTGTGAACAACTAGAAGCAAACAAAGTTATAACTGGTAGCCAGCACGGGTTTGTTAAAAACAGATCATGCCAAACCAATCTCCTGCTTGGTAAGCTAGAAAAAGGTGGAATAAATAACATCACCACCAGATGGATTTGTAGCTGGCTGACCATACTCAACAAATAGTCCTCAATGGCACTACATCCACATGGAGAGAAGTAAGCAGTGGGGTACCCCAGGGTTCTGTCTTAGGCCCAGTACTCTTCAATATCTTCATCAATGACTTAGATGAGGGAATAGAAAGGAAACTCATCAAATTTGCAGATGACACTAAACTGGCAGGAATAGCCAACACCCCAGAAGACAAGCTCAGAATTCAAAAAGATCTTGAGAAACTTGAACAATGGCCCCTATCCAACATAATGACCTTTAATGTGGAGAAAAGCAATGTTTTACATTTAGGCAGGAAAAATCAAAGGTACAAGTACAGATTGGGCAAGACTTGGCTTAAAAACAGTAACTGTGAGAGGCACCTTGGAGTCCTAGAGGACGATCACTTGAGTATGAGCCAGCAATGTGCAGCAGTAGCCAAAAAAGCTAACACAATCCTGGGATGTATAAACAGAGGCATAGAATCAAGATCATGCAAAGAATTAGTACCGCTTTATAAAACCCTAGTAAGACCACACCTGGAATAGTGCAACGAATTTTGGTCACCATACCACAAAAAAGATGTTGAACCTTGGAAAAAGTTCAGAGAGGAGCAACTAAGATGATCAAAGGCTGGGGGTCACCAATCGGCATTCTTTGATCGGCGGCACCCTGAGTAGGCCCTCTCTGTGGGAGCGCACTGGACGGAGGGAAGTATCCCCTTCCCTTCCTGCTTCTTGTCTTCTTTAGTAGTATGAAAGACAAGTGAAAAGGGATCTCATCACTGTTGGTTTTTTTTTAAAAAAATCTACCCCAGTGTGGTCTTTGACACATGTATGTGTGTATGGGGGTGGGGGGAATCCCCAGCAGTGTTGCTTAGTGCCTCTCTGCAGAATCACTGCCATGCAGCAGAACAGCCCAAGGCAGCAGCAAGAATGCCCCAGTGCCCGAAGGAGGGGTGGCAGCCTTAAGCACTGCCTTGTTTTGCAGCTGGGGCCACATGAACAGGCTGCCTGCCTCCAGCTCTGCATGCCTACAAATACAGCCTGGCTGCAGCAGGAGCAACTGACTGTCATGCTTGCAGGTTTGGCTGCTGCTGAAGTGTGCTTGGCTGCTGTTGTGGGGCCATCATGGGAGGGGCATGACAAGTGTGCATCGCCTCCTCCTTCCCCACCATCTTCTGAAGGCCAAGGGAGACTTGGAGGGCTGGGCTGGGAGGGAGGGAGCTAGCTGTCCTTCTTCCCACCCCCTTTTGCCCATTTTGTTGTTTTTCCAGTTGCCCCATATAGCAATCGCTGAATCTCCTGTCTCCCAGTCCAGTGGCCTGTGGGAAGTGCAGCTAATTGTCCCATAGATTGTACTGGCCAGGGACAAGGGGGAGGGGGAGGAGTGCCAGTGGACTAGTGGCAGGGAAGGAAAGTCAGTGGAGGACCAGCCAAGTAGGAATGCTCACTGTGGGTTGGCTGCAGTGGGGAGGCCTGGGGCGTAGTAGGCATGGCCAGGTGGCCATGATCAATTGTCTCATTCCAGTTCTGGAAATGACTTTTTCCTTTCATTTTGGTGATTCAGCTTGGTTGAATCTGTTGATTCAATTTCTTTTCACCTGGTGATTCTATTCCCTTTTAAACACATATTTCAACACTGTACTAGGAACAATTCCTACCTTCCCACTCATTCATAGAGATTTTAATTGCTTCCAACCCCCATGGACCTTTTGTGCCATTGGACTTTTTGTGCCTCCTCAGTCTTGCCAGTCAACTTCTTTTGACCCTCCAGCCCCTGTTTACTATTGTGTTTTACCCTTCCTGCATCAACAGAAGAAAAAGAACGGCTGTGTGGTGCCATTCAGGTGCAGAATATTTTGTTGATTCTGAATTATTACACTACAAAAGACTGGTTTATATTAATACATACCAGAATATTAATACTAACAATACAATGACCAAAGCACAAATAATGATTTAAATAAACATAGCAGTCTATAAAATATCATAGAATAAAATTATATTATTTAAGTGACTTACAATTTATAATATGAACAAAGCAACTCAAGGAAACTTGAACAAATTGGTGAAAATTCCCCTTCCTTGTCCTTCTGTTGAAATAAGACTAAATCAAATGCTGACAATGAATACATGTTGGCAATCCATTACGGCAATTCATGTATAGATTTAGCCTTCCAATTTTGTGTAATAATTCTTTTTGCTATTCCCTATCCACAAGTATCCATAATTCTTGATATCTTGATAAGTTCCAGATATTGGAATGTAATCAAGAAGAACACATGTATCTTTGACAAGCAACCATTGCTCTAAAGTCATATTGACATTTCTGAGAATTTCAGGCCAGACTATGGCAATTGTTGTTAGGCACAATAATACGATCTAGCTTCGGAACTCCATTCTCTTCCAGAAAGCCAAGAGTAAAGAACTTGAGGGGTTCTTGGTGCTCTCTGAATTTTCTTGTTTTCTTGTAGATGTTTCATTACTCTAACTAAGTAACATCATCAGTGCTAGTAAGGAGTGCTTTTGCTGTCAGTTTATATTCTGGTGTCTATGCTGATCTGAGTGCTGATTACTGGAGAGACGCTGGAGTCTTTTTCTCTTTTGGGCTGGTTGATTTTCTCTTTTGATTTTGATTTTTCTAGATGTTGTTAATGTCTATGTGTCTATTGATGGCTGATTTGTCCATGTAATTTGTAATCAGCACTAAGATCAGCATAGATTAATCCTAACAGCATTCCTTACTAGCACCGATAATGTTACCTACTTAGGGGTAATGAAACATCTGCAAGAAAACAAGCAAGCTCAGAGAGCACCAAGGTCCCATCATTTCAATCCTGAGCTACAAATATTCTCCTTCATTAGTAAACCACTTATTTAACATATGTTTTGTTCAACTTCCAGAAGCTCCAGGGGGTATACATAGCATCCCTTCTTCAAATTTTGAGGAAAGCTTAAGAGAGTATGCAAATGGTTGAAGTCACACATGGCTGAAGGTGGAGTACAACCTTCCACATCCTAGTCCAGTATGTCAATCACTCTACCACCTTGATTCCAAGACCAAGGTAATTGTAATTAATCCTTACTGAACATACTTTGCAATATCCATTACATATAGAATTGTCAGAGCCCTTCAAATATATTTGATTTGAATCCTCTCATTTCTCCCTTTCTTGCTTTTGTCTATGTGTTTTCAGGGCTTGCCATACTGTTGGGGAAGGATGCTTACATGGGGAATATTATTTGCTTTGCTCTGCTCTGTATGAGGTGCCCTCCCTCTAGGCAAGAGGAATGCGACCTGAAAATATCTGCCTTATCTCCAGACAATGGATCCTGGGACCACTGGAAAATGAAACTGAGAGAGACCTTGAGAAGGGCGCTAAATCTCCAGGCTGTCATAACACTCTGGCACCTGTGTATTGGCTGGATTTTGTTGTGATTCAGGGTCAGCCTGTGGGATCGGCAGTTGGGTCGGATGACTCAGAGGAGGAGGGGGGTGTTGAAGACCTTGCTGAGGGGGTTGAAGATCTTGCTGATGAGAGCCCTCAGCCAGGCCCCTCCCACTTGGTCACCATGGAGACCCAGCTGTGTGAGCCTGACAGCGTGAATGAAGATGACCCACAGCTGGCCCTGTTCAAGGACGTCCGACGCAGGAGGCAGTCAATCAGGAGTAAACAGAGGAAGGCAATGGGGCTTCTCGGAAGGAGGCAGAGAGAAGCCACGCCCTGAACTCTATATAAGGGGAATGTGTGGGGAGGGCTGGTTTGCTGAAGGCAACCGCTTGGATAGTTCGTGTTTCTTAAAGCTCCTGTTTCTTGGTTCGTGTCTTGTTTGTTTTTGTAGCTATAAATTTGGCAGGCGTAATTCCAGCCTCTTGCCATTTGTAAAGGGGTTGTCCCTGCCTTTTCTGCAGGGCCGGTAGCAGGCTGGATGGTTGAACATGGGGGAGGGAGGGGGAAGGAGTTTTGAATTGTCTTTTGAGGTACTCTTTCATGTGCCAAATCTTCAGACATTGCTTTGCTCTCTTGCCATCACTAACTCTCAATAAAAAGTTCCTTATGAAAAGATGCCTGTTTCAAGAGTTCTGCTTTCTTGGGAGATCTAGTTGAGGCAGGTCTTTACATAAAGCAAGGTCTGCAGTAGTGCCCAACCCAGAGAAGCATCTGCCCTACCAAGGGGAGCCGTGCACAGCATGTCTCTGCATGGCAGCGAAATGGGAGAAGTTGGAACCAAAGACTGCAGTGAGGCAGCCATTCATATTTATCCCAGAGAAAGCACCTTCACCTGGGTAGAGGAAACTGCTGCCCTAGAAGATGCCTCAAGGCCAAGATGGTCACTTGATGTTGGGAGGAGAGAGGACTGGGAGGAAACATCCCAAAAATAACTCTCACCCAAGGAGGTCGGAAAAAGACTCACAAGAAAAGGACAGAGCTGCTTTTTGATGATGAAGATCTGGACCTGCAGTCAGACCCGATGGAGGGGATCCTGAAGTGAGCCATGCATTACATGGTGGAAGCTTTCGAGGATCTAAAAGCCAAATCCCTGAGCTGCCCAGAAAAAGAGGAAGAACTGACTGAGGAGGTTGGAAGTGGAGAAGGAGAGAAGGTGATAAGTGGAGATGGTAGCAGGGGTTGCGGAGACGGTGGTGGCTACTTTGACAGTGAGGCAGCGAGCAAATCCCTAGAGAGCTCAGACCCCATGACTGCCCAGAAAGAGAACTTCCCCAGAGGAACCAAAGCTGGTTCCATTGGAAGTCAAATTTGATGGGGTTCCTCAGCTGTTGGGCTTCTTCCTGGCTCATGTCCTTACCTACATACAACAGGTGGATGGTGACCCTATATAACTGCAATGCTCATAAGCTTTGGAACTTTAACCACTTCATGATCACACTGAGATGCCATTTTGAAGACCACCTGACAGACTGGAAAGCTAAAGATTGCATAAAAACCATAAAATGGGTGTTATCTGGTAGCCAAATATATGGAGAGGTTTCGAGACTTGGCTTGCTGCCTGAACTGGCTTGAAGACATCCTGATAAGCTGTTTCCAGGATGGGCTAAACGATGACCTGTACAATGCCTGTGTGGCTTGTGGAGCACCTGCTCACCTCTACGAATGGTGTCTTCTAGCTGAAGAGGTAGAAATTGACCAGACCAGAACCTGTACCGTCCCATGAAGTCAGGAGACAAATCCAGCCTGAGAGAAGGAGAGGGGTCAGTAAAACCTCCACAACCCAACCACGTTCCACCGCCTACTTTAAGTGCACCAAGGAATCGCATCATGCTGTGGAATGCTGCAGCAAGAACCCAGTTAGGAAGTCAGATCGCCCCTCTGGGGGGAAACCAAGCAAATCCACCCAGTGCTTGAAAGACACAGTCTTGAAGCCCACAGAGGTTGTGCAGCTCCCCTTAGCCCCAAAGGAGGGGGGTAGAGCTCTGAGTCCACTGGATGATGAGTCGGGGATGTCAGAGAGTGATTACGATAATGATCCATTGGTAAGTGGGCTGATTGACCTCATAACCATTCCCATAGAACTGACAATCCTGGGCAGAGGCAGGAAAATGGCCCTAACCACTTTGTTGGACTCAGGCTACACATGGTGCCTGATGTGTCCCAACTTAGTTGGGAAACTGGGGCCTCGCCTAAGAAAACTCAAAGACCCTGTCGCCTTTTGCCTGTTTGATGGGTCAGTAGCAGGGAGCATCCTGACAAGCTTTGTCACTGAACCCCTGGGAAGCCACTCTGAGACTTTAGCATTCATTGTGGCTCCCGACACGAAATGGCCCCTGGTCCTTGGGCTAACTTGGTTAAAGAAATGGAACCCGCTAATAGACCAGAGAGAGGGGTAGCTAAGGTTTCCAAGGAAGAGAGTGCCTTCCATGGGGTTGACTGGAAGTAGAATGGAGGGTCCAAAACAGGAACTTGCCTCCATGCTCAGCAAGCAAGAGCTTCAGAGCATTCCGAAAGTGTACCAAGATCTAGCTGAGGTTTTCAGTGAGAAGAGGTGGGATGAGCTTCCCCCTCACTGACCTACGGACTGTGCTATTGAGATCATCCTGGGAGCTAATTTGCCTAAGACGAAGCTATATTCAATGACCCCTAGAAAATTAGATGAGCTTTGCAGGTTCATCAACAAGAATTTAGCCCAGGGGCTCATCCAGCCTGCCCGACCTTAGGTAGCATCCCCTGTTCTATTCAGAGAGAAGAAGGATGGGTGTCTTCACCTCCGGGTTGATTATAGGTGCTTAAATGAGTGTCCATGGAAAATGTGTACCCCCTGCCCCTCATGAGGGATATGTTAGCCCACCTGATGAAAGGAAAAGTTTTTTCTAAGCTAGACCTGTAAGAGGCATATTATCACATCATGATTAAGAAGGGGGATGAATGGAAGACTGCTTTCAACTGCCTCTTAGGCTACTACCAATTCAGGGTGCTCCCTTGTGGGCTACAGGGAGCCCCCGTAGTGTTCATGCAACTGATCAATGAGGTCCTTCATGTACACCTGTATAAGGGAGTTCTGGTATATTTGAATGATATCCTGATTTACACTGAAACTAAAGCTTAGCATGTGAAATTAGTCAGGGCAGTCTTAAAGAAGCTTCACACTGCTAAATTATATGCCAAGCTCTTGAAGGGTGAATTCCATAAGGATAGAATTGACTATCTTGGCTACCGCATTTCTCAACAGAGGGGGGAGATGGACCAAGAAAAGGTGCGGGCTGTTATGGAATAGACCCTTCCCTACACCAGGAAGCAACTGCAGAGCTTTCAGGGATTTGCCAACTTTTACAGGCAATTTATGCACTCGTTTGCTCAGAATGCACTCCCTATCACAAACTTACTGAAAACTAAGGGAGGGGGTAATCTGAAGCTTGGCCAGCCACTAAAATGGACAGCTGAATGTCAAGCTGGATTTGAGAAACTTAAGAGACATTTTTTTTTTTGCAGAACCAGTGCTGAAACATTCAGACCCAGAAAAGCAGATGCTAGTGATGTGGCAGTGGGGGCGACGTTACTGCAGGAAAACCAGCAGGACTAGTTACAGCCCTGTGCCTACACATCCAAAAAATTGTTGGAGACTGAACAATAGTGGGCTGCTTGGGAGAAGGAAGCCTATGCAGTGAGATGGGTCCTCTTAACCTGGAGGCATTTCTCAGAAGGGAGTAAAATCCCTTTCCAGGTCTGGACTGATCACAGGAATCTTAAAGCTTTGAAAACCCCCAGGAGATTATCTCCAAAACAGGCACACTGGGCTCAGCACTTCCATTGTTTTCACTTCTCCATCCACTATCTGCCAGGGGAAAAAAACCTTCCTGGCAGATGCTTTGTCACGAATGCCACAATATAACAGTTTGACAGCGGAGGTAGTTTTACTTCTACTTTCCCCACAGCAATTGGCCATCCCAGTCACTGTGAGGGAGCAAACTAAGAAACCCCCACCATTAGACAACATATTGATTGGGGAGTTCAAGAAGGTGCTGGAGAAGGATGAGTGGTTCAGCAGCCATAAAGATCTCTGTTCAGTGCAAGATGGGTTAGCTTGGTTGGAAGAAAGCTGTATGTGCCTGCAAATCAGAGACTGAGAATCATGCAGGCCTGTCATGATTCAGAAATGGCAGGACACTTTGGGTTTGTAAAGACTCTTCACTTGCTTAAGAGGCAATTTTGGTGGCCTTCCTTAAAGAAGGACATTGAAAGCTATGTGCCCAGCTGCCCTACTTGTGCTGCTGCTAAATCTACATTTAGCAGGGAAAAATGCCTGGCCTCCTGCAGCCGGTAGCAAGCCCTTCAGCACCCTGGAGAGAGATCTCCATGGATTTTATTGTGGAGCTACCCGAAAGTGCGGAAACACTGTCATTTGGGTTGTCACCAACTTGTTCTTTAAACAAGCCTATTTTATCCTGTGTCAGAAGATCCCAACTGCAAAGACTTTGGGTAAGTTGTTTGTGCAGCATGTTTATCACCTTCATGGTGCCCTAAAGTGCATAATATCTGATAGGGGTATTCAATTCACCTCTAAGTTCTGGAAAGCCTTTTTGGACCTGTTAGGTTCGGATCAGAGACTGTCATCTAATCATCATCTTCAAATGAATGGGGGGACAGAACGAACGAATTCAGTTCTAGAACAATACCTCCATTGTTTTATTAATTATCAGCAGGACAATTGGACTGATCTGTTGCTGTTTGCTGAAGTGGCTTACAACAATGCAGTACAATCCAGTACTGGGCTCACTCCTTTCCAAGTGGCTAATGGGCAAAGTTTCCTTCCTATGCCTGAATTGCCTGCCAAAAAACCTGCCATTCCTCCCCTTAAGAATTGGGTTCAGCAATTGCAGAACATCTGGCCAGTTGTTAGGAAAGCTTTGGATGAGGCTAGGAAATTTTATAAGGCTCAGACTGACAAAAAGAGAATGGAGCCTAAGCCTTTCCATGTTGGTGACAGAGTTTACCTTTTCACTAGATTTTTACAGTCATTGCAGCTATCAAAGAAGATGGGGCTGAAGTATATTGGTCCGTTTCCCATTAAATCCATTATAAATCTTATTACAGTGGAGCTGGAACTCCCTAAGAGTTTGAGACAAATCCATCCAGTTTTCCATTGTAGCTTGTTGAAACCTGATGTCACCTCCAGACTATGACCTGTCACCACTCCAGCTCCTAAGCCTATTATGGTTGAGGGCAAGCAACACTTTGAGATAAAAAAATATTATAGATTCTTGCAAACATCACAGGTCCACACAATATTTAGTGGTCTGGAAAGACTTTCCTGCTTCACAGAATGAGTGAGTTTATAAAAAAAACATGTCAGGGCCCCTAGATTTCTCAAACGCTTCCATGCACGCTATCCAGATAAACTTGATTAATGTGTTTATTTTTGTTTTTTCCCCTTTTCCCCTTCTTATTTTGCAGATAGATTTGTCTTTCTATTAGGGGGGTGAAATGTCAGAGCCCCTCAAATGTATTTGCCTTCAATCCTCTCATTTCTCCCTGTTTTTGCTTTTGCCTATGTATTTTCAGGGCTTGCCATACTGTTGGGGGAGGGTGCTGGCATGGGGAATATTATTTGCCTTGCTCTGCTCTGTGTGAGATGCCCTCCATCTGGGCAAGAGGAATGTGACCTGAAAACATCTGCCTTATCTCTAGACAACAGAGCCTGGGAACGTTGGGAAAGAAAACCGACAGAGATCTTAAGAAGGGCACTAAATCTCCAGGCTCTCATAACATTCTGGCACCTGTTGATTGGCTGAATTTCAACCAGACAGTTGGACATTGGGGGGAGGAGTTTTGAATTATCTTTTGAGGTACTCTTTTGCGTGCCAAATCTTTAGACCTTGCTTTGCTCTCTTGCCATCACTAACTTGGTGGAGCAGTGGGCCAATGCCTCCTTAAGTAACACCAGCTGCCTGCAATTAGTGCAGGTTCGAGTCCCACCAGGCTCAAGGTTGACTCAGCCTTCCATCCTTCCGAGGTAGGTAAAATGAGGACCCAGATTGTTGGGGGCAATTAATCTGACTTTGTAATAATGCCGCTTGGGTGTATGTGTGAAAGCCCTAATAAGCAGGCATATACATAGAATGAAGGCTATTGCTAAGCACATTGATTTATGCTTTAAATTGTAAGCCGCCCTGAGTCTTCGGAGAAGGGTGGGATATAAATGGGATTTTTTTTAAAAAAACTCTCAATAAAACGTTCCTTTTGAAAAGATGCCTGTTTCAAGAGTTCTGCTTTCTTGGGGGATCTAGTTGAGGCAGGTCCTTACAATGAAATTTTCAGCCAGGTAACATTTTAAAGACCAAAGAACTTCACATTATAAAACAACTTGCCACTGATTTAGAGGAATTTAAAGGAGATTTAAGCAATAGAATGTAATTCCGAAAAGAACTAGTCCTACACCAGATTAAATAATACATTCTATGATTGTGGCAGTCAGTCTTAATTTCCACTGCCCAGATGATTTATTGTATAGTATATTTTTGTCATAAAAAACAAACATTTAAGACTACACAATCATTAATCAATTCCTCTTTTAACTGAGAAAAATAGTAGAAGATACCATAAACTTTACAGATTTGGGGGGAACCATTTTGGGTCAAACATCATGTCAATTGAAAATCAGGATCCATTAACACCAGCTGGCAGTCAAACACCAAAATCGCAAATCCCTAATCTCTGTGCACACTGACACTGAACAGTACCAATTCAATTGGAGCAATACAAGAATCATTGGCCATTCTACCACTCACCACACTCATAGGTTTATTGAAACCTGGCGCTCCATAAGCAATTCCATCAACAGACACATTGACCTACAACCATCCCACAAACCCCTGAGAAGTCAAATCAACTGCACAATTAACCAAGACAGCACAGACTTCAACCAACCCATGAAACCACCACCCCCGCCAACTAGCATTTCATCTCCCAATGACCCTCAGCTGATGTGACTCACACATGACCCATCACAAGACCTTCACCTGATGTGACCCATACCTGACCCATCACAAGACCGTCAACTGATGTGACTCACAACTGACCCATCACAATACCCATCATTAGAGTCTCACCTGATGTGACCTTCCCATCACAAGACCTACTGGCCACATGAAGCTCTTATAAGAAGAAGAACACCAAAACTGACATTCCCTAAATTCTGCTGAACATGTTATGTAGCCTGGTAATGAAATGTTCAGAAACCAACCCATGAGCTCAGAGAACAAACCTCCACTCTCATCGTATACCTGAGCTAAGATATTTGCCAACTTTACCATCTATTCCTGTACTGTGTGTAATGCCAGATCTTTCCACTTTTTTACATATAGCAATTTCACTGCACTTATCACATATAAAAACAGAGTTCCATGGCTTTTTTTCTAACTGTTTATTGATCAAAAGAAAACCTTTGGTTTCAATTGTAGATTAATCCTTAAAATCTTCTGAATTAGTGTATGTATTTGAGTCCAAAATTTTCTGGCTTTTTGCATATCCACCAAATATGATAAAATGTCCCCTCTTGTTCACATTTCCAACATAAATTGAGGTATCTTTATACATTCTAAACCAGGTGTCCCCAACCCCCAGGCCGCAAACTGGCAAATGAGCTGTGTAAATGAACAAAACTCCACCTGAGCATGTATGGGATGCAGGCAGCACGCCTAAAACCAGAGCCCCCTCCGGTCTGCGGGGAAAAAACCTCTGTCCACAGAATCAAAAGGGGGGCACAGTTCTAAACAGTTTCTCCGATGACATATACTAACAATACATAATTCTATTAAAAAATCTCTTTAAGATTATTTATAACATAAGGTAAATTTCAGTCCTTTCAACCCCAAATTCTCCCATTGCTCCATTTCTATATCATAACCAAAATTCTTTACCTGCTTATCATACTACACATTCTTTCATTTGTTCTTCTGTTTCAATTTTCAATATAAATTTATGCATTTTAGCAATAACATGTTTATTGTTTGTACATAGTTTTATTCCAGACTCAGTCTTACACTGCTCAAAACCCAAAATTCTTTGGTCTACTTTAAATATCTCTAATAAACATAGATAAGAGAATCATTAACAAGTATATCCTTCTGCCACCAGATCTTCTCTTAATTTTATTTTACATTTTTCTAGAGAAAATTCTAATATTTATGATTTCTCTTCTATAGTATGCTTCTGATACTGAGAGCTGCAATGGTACTTTCAGGCAAAACCTAGGTTTGTATCTGTTCCATATTCACTTCATAGCACATCTAACAAAATGATTTTTTAAATCTACCCTTAGCCTCATCATGCCATAAAAATCCATGCCAAGTCATGTCTTTCTAACTCTAAAAATTTTAGATTTCTTAGCAGCATTCACACTTTCATCCAAACTTACACAACAAGCTCCAAAATATAATTTCTAATTAGGTAAACCATGTCCTCATCTTTTTTTTTTACATTTTGAAGTACCTTAAATTTAACTCCTAATTTTCCCCTGCCACACAAATTTAGATATATTTCTCTGCCACTGTTTAAATTGATACATCAGTTGTCAAAACAGGTATTGTCTGAAACAAAATAATATTCTGGGCAAAACATTTGTCTTCATCACAGAAATTCTCTTCAACAATGTCTGTTGCATTTTCTTTCATTTTAGCATATCTTTTTTAAATTTCATTCCATGTTTTGACATAATTGTTTTGAAATAACATTCAATTCCTATTTGTCATAGTAATATGAAGGTATTACCTTCTTTTCAATGTTAAAACCTGTTTTATTCATCAACTTTGTTTGCTCTTTTAGCTTCATATTTTTAACATCTTTGTCTTCTGTTTGTTAATCTTGAAACCTAATAATACCCTAAATTATTTTAGTGTTTCCATTAATATATCTGTTATGTATTTGGTTCTTGAAGGCATTGAGCGAGACGAAGTGTTCAAACAGCAACAAGTTTATTCTCAGTCAGAACATAACAGAAGCAAGCTAATAGCTGCTGCGCAGCTATTTATACGGTTGACCTCTAGGTGGCGACCAATAGATTTGAAGGAGCAGTTTCCCACCCCAAGCCTACTTAACTGCCTGGAGACAGCAAGTCTAGCTCAGCCCAGTAAATGTTACAACATACCGAAAGTATGTCAACCATTAAGCAACAGTTAACATAAGCAAGTTATGTTACAATGCCAATACATTACAATACCCATTCCCTTTAACCTGGGGCCCCCCAACCCCAGGCCCATGGCCCACTACTGGGGGCCATAAGCCATTTGGAACCGGGTCACAGAAGCAGAGGGCGAGTGTGTGCACATGCTCATCCCCACTTGCATGAGCTGTGGGGTGAGAGTTTGTGTGCTCCATTTCCGTGAGTGGTGGGTACACGTGCCTGCCACTTGTGTAAGTGGAGCTGCCTGTGCTCATGTGAGCTGGCCAGCCACTTGTGTGGAACCACCCTGGAAAGGGTAGGGAACTCTGTTTTAAAAGATCTTTCAAAACCAGCACTAAATCATCCACAAAAGCTCTTAATTTGTAATTCTCTTTCAAAAATTTTAGTCCCATAATCCTTATGTTTGTATTCAGAATTTCAGGAACCAAAATAAACAGGAGAGGACATAGCGAATAGCCCTATTTTGTTCCTTTTTGAATCTTAAATGGTTTTGTTAGAGCTCGATTAATGATTTATGCTTTTTGTGAAGTATAAATCAATTTTACCAATTTTATAAAACTGTCTCCAAAAATTCATATCTTCCAAAACTTTAAATAAGAAATACCAATTCAAATTATCAGAAGCCTCCTCTGCATCTTAAAAAAAATAGTGCAGCATCTTTTTCTTTATGTTGTTCCAAATAGTCTAGACTTTCAACACAGTTCTATCACCGTCATTCAAATGTTTGGGGGGTAAAACCTACATGGTTATAATTCTTGTAAAATTATTTTCAATCGATCAGCTGAAACTACTGTAAAAACAACTTACAATCATTTTTCGATAATAATATTGGTCTGATTTTTTTTATTAAAATACCTTTGTGTTTATTGTGGTTGTGTAACCTTTTCTGAAAGTTTCATTTGGACCTCTTCTAGTTCTTTTTTAAATTTTCCCAAGAATTGACTCACATTCTGAACAGAATTCAATTGAAACCTCTGCTGCTTAAAAGTAAAAATCACACCATCTAATTTGAATGAAATTAAAACTTTTTCTGCTTTAATCTTTCAGTCAAGAAAGAATATTTTTTTCTCTTATATAAAAAAATATGATAGGAATTTCTTTTAGGACAATTATATTATCAGTGTTTGATTTTTTAATAAGGTATTGTAAAATTTGATCCCGTCTTCTTCTTCACAAAATGTACCAAAATATCTCTTCAAAAAAAATTATTCTTGCAAATCTTGAATTTATTCTATAAACTGTCTTTGACTCTGTACCCCTTTTCCCAATTCCTCAAATTTTTCAAATCTTATACAATTTTTGCTCTAATATTTTTGCCAGAATTATCTGGAATAGCTCTAAATCTCAGACAAAATTGCTTTAATACCAGTAGAGCTAAATTATTCAGTTTTCTCTACAATTGTCTATCTGTAACTTTTTTTTACTCTCCAAATTTCCACTTTATCATTAACTTTTTTTTTATATCTCCAGACATTTGTTTTAGATATTTTTCCATCTTTTTAACTCCTTTCATTGTTTCAAGTCTCTCATCTATTTTTTCCTCAAAATCTGTAAATTTAGTTTCAAGTGACTTAATCAATTTACTGCCAAGTTAGTAAAACATTTTCTAAATCTAATGGAATTGCTATCTCTGCAGACTGTTCTAATGATCCCTTGCCCCTATCCCCCATGCTGCTTTTTGGGTTATTATTATCCAAAATCCAAATCCTAAAATGCAATCCAAAAGTGAAAGTATCTCAAACAAGAAAAGCAACCCCTTGCCGCCTTGCTCCATCTTTTGCCTTTCTTTTATTTGGTGTTGTAATTACAATCAAATGCCACATTGACTTCTCCATAGTTATGGTCAGACACTTATCTACTCATGTTACAATTGCCTTTTGTTTTGTAAATTCCACCAATTTTTGCAATCTTTAGTTAATAAGCAAAATACATTCCCATGGAAAGTCCAACTCAATTGCCTAATTCAATTACTGATATGACAATACAATTTCATTTAAACAAAAATTTTAAAAAATAAGATTTATTAAAAATAATATCCAAATAGTCAAATATTTAAAGAATGATAGCAAGGAAAGGGAATGGGTGTTAATCCTCTTAAAAGAGACAGAAGTAACTCAGAATGCTTAGCCTTGAGAAAGGATGGATATGATTGCACTCTTGAAATAGTGCATGCTGAGTCCAGATTAAATTGTACACCCAAATCAAGTTGGCCCTCTTCATTGCTTCCGTATTGAGGCATGAGACTCTATTTTGTCTCAGAACAGACCGCTCTGACTGTCCAGAGTGAACCAGTGCCTTAAAGGAAAGCAAAACTACTTCACACAAAACTATTGCAAATATAAACAACAACTGGTTTAGTCATCTTTAGGGACTGCTTAAAGCAGATACATCTGTGAATTAGCTGCCTATCTCAAGCCTGTTTTTATTACATCAGTAATAATTTAACTTTGTGTGTATGAGTATAAAAGTCATGGTAATAGAATCTCAAAACAACAAGTATTATTTACTTGGACTTCAGTTAGGCATTTGATAAAGTAGACCAGAACCTACTACTTGATAAGTGTTGTGATTCAGGGTCAGCCTGTAGGTTCAGCATTTGGGTCAGATGACTCAGAGGAGGAGGAGGGGGTGTTGGAGAGGTTGCTGAGGGGGTTGGAGAGCTTGCTGATGAGAGCCCTCAGCCAGGCCCCTCCTACCTGGTCACGACGCAGACCCAGCTGTGTGAGCCTGACAGCGTGGATGAAGATGACCCACAGCTGGCCCTGTTCAAGGACGCCCGACGCAGGAGGCAGTCAATCAGGAGTAAACAGAGGAAGGAAATGGGGCACCTCGGAAGGAGGCAGAGAGAAGCCACGCCCTGAACTGTATAAAAGGGGAATGCGTGGGAGGGCTGGTTTGCTGAAGGCAACCCTTTGAATAGTTCCTGTTTCATGGTTCGTGTTTGCTCTCTTTGCTCTGTTTATGTTTTTATGTTAATAAATTTGGCAGGCTTAGTTCCAGCCTCTTGCCTTCTTGTAAAAGGGGTTGTCCCTGCCTTTTCTGCAGGGCCAGTAGCAGGCTGGTACAGAACAATACGATAGAAAAATGTGGTTTAGACAGCATCACCACCAGATGGATTCATAGCTGTCTGACCGGCTTTGTTCTGGGCCCAGTGCTCTTCAACTTCATCAATATTTGGATGAGGTGATAGATGCGGAACTCATCAAATTTGCAGACGACACCAAGCTGGCAGGAATAGCCAACACTCCAGAAGATAGGCTTAAGAAACAGAAGGATCTTGACAGACTTGAACATTGGGCGCTATCTAACAAAATGAAATTCAGTGGTGAAAAAAGTAAGCATCTACATTTAGGCAAGAAAAACTGAATGTACAGTATAGGTGGTACCTTGCTCAATAATAGTAATGTGAGAGGGATCTAGGAGTCCTAGTGGACAATCACTTAAATATGAGCTAGCAGTGTGCTTCAGCTGCCAAAAAAGCCAACATAGTGCTAGGCTGCATTAACAGAGGGATAGAATCAAGATCATGTGAAGTGTTAATACCACTTTATAATGCCTCGGTAAGGCCACACTTGGAATACTGCTGTCAGGTGTCCAACATATGGCTTTTCAAGTGACTCTGAGGCATTGTTTACCTTAAAAGTCCTTTATTAGCCTAATACACCGGCAAATGCTTGCTCGAAGGAAGCTGGAATCTAAAATCTCTGCTCCTTGAACAATATATTAAAAAACAATTCTCCACCTTTCTAATGTTGTCATTAATCATACTCTCCAATTAATTTAAAGAATCAGTTTCCCTTCCATTAGAAAACCTACTAACATCTAATGTTATTGCTTGACAACTGCATCCAGTTTTGGTCACCACGATGTAAAAAAGATGTTGAGACTCTAGAAAGAGTAGAGAGAAGAGCAACAAAAATGATTAGGGGACTGGAGGCTAAAACTTACAAGGAATGGTTGCTGGAATCGGATATGTGTAGTTTAATGAAGAAAAGGACTAGGGGTAACATGATAAGAAGAGGGAGTCAAGCTATTCTCCAAAGCAGCAGAAGACAGGACAAGAAACAAATGGATGGAAACTAATCAAAGAGAGAAGCAATCTAGAACTAAGGAGAAATTTCCTGACAGTTAGAACAATTAATTAATGGAACAACCTGCCTCAAGAAGTTGTGAATGCTCCAACACTGGAAGTTTTTAAGAAGAGACTGGACAACCATTTATCTGAAATGGTATAGGGTTTCCTGCCTGAGCAGGGGGTTGGACGAGAAGACCTCAAAGGTCCCTCCCAACTCTATTAGTATTATTGTTATTATCAACTGATGTATATATTCCAGGCTATAGCCAGTTATAGGTTATCTAGGACAGATAATGGTCTTGAAAAACAGATAATGGTCTTGCAACCAAATGTAACTGAAGCTAAAATATGTGGATTGATCAAGACATCAATTGTATGCTATTACATTTACAAGGCAGATGAAGGCATTAATTAATTTTATATTTTACAATATATTTGTTGGTCTGAGAACCAACTGGCTGATTATTCAGCATTGCAGAACTATAGAAATATATGGAAAATTTGCTTTGAAATAAGTCAAACATATACATGCACTTATCTGTTATCCAACAGCAGTGTGCAGATGTGTTTGGGTAGAGGTGTATGCAAATGGCTGGTTCCTGTTTTCTCTTGTGTATTCAGTGAAGCAAGTGCATGAAAGAAAGAGAACTATGATTGATCATTGCACTGTAATGGGTGCTCTGCTTCTACTGAAGGAGCTCAACCTTTGTGCAAAATACAAGACCCTCCTTATTAATGTGCTGTTACTACTAATAGCTCAGGGTACAGCAGGTTGGACTCACAGAGAGTGCATTAGAAAGCAAATTCACACACACTTACTGAGAAATATCTTCCCAAGAGATAAGAAGTTGTCTGGTACATGCTTAGCTTAAAAGATAAGCAAAGTTTAGTATAACACAGAGAATGCCTTGTCTGTAATATGACCAAATGAGTATTAAAATACACTGCTGAGGACTATTAACTGAATATATGCTTGCATATTCCTAAAATCACTAAAATGGAAGGATTTAGGAGATGTAGAAAACATTGGGCGAAAGCTGATGGAAAAGTAAATCTTAGCCACAAGAAATATCACTTCCACTTTGTCAGTAAGAAAATAGATTTTAGGAAGAGGTTAAGGCTCTTCCAGAAAGGGTTGTACTTTTTCTTAAGGAGCAACTTCTCAGTCAGGGATAGTTCTTGATTTTATTTTATTTTTTGCTATCAATTACAGTATACCTATGGCAGTTATGAAGAGGACTATTTTTCCCACTACGCTTGGGGGGGAAGGGTAGTTTTCGTTTTTATCATTATTTGTATTGATTGTTGTGAACTGCCCAGGAACATTATATAAGAAAGGTGCCCATAAATGTTCTCTAAATAAATGAATAAATTTGAATAATTAAACTATTATGCTTGCTGCAACCATTCTGAACTGATTGGATTTGGTGAGAAGAGAACCAGTTTGGTACTGTGGCCAGAAACCAGGAGACAGTAGTGAGTTGTGGTCCTTCCTTCCTCTCTCTCTCTCTCTCTCTCTCTCTCTCTCTCTCTCTCTCTCTCTCTCTCTCTCTCTCTCTCTCTCTCTCTCTCTCTGTCTCTCTCTTCCCCCCATCCCAATGCAAGACAAGTTGAAGGGTTGTTGTAATGGAGACAGAAGCATTTGATATATCTATGCTGTTGTGGATTGACCAAAAATCAAGGTAGGTAAACAATCTAAGAAATAATAGAATTATCGATGCCTTGATGACTTTGCATTTTGGATATTGCAATGTGCTCTACACAAGGTAGAAATCTTGAACTAAAAAAATGTAGGATAGGTAACTGGTGCATAAACTAGCAGCTAGATTTTTAATCATTGCAAGATATAAGGATTGTATGATGCCCACACTGCAAGATCTGATTGCAAGTTGTTTTCCCATTAAATAAACCTTTAAAGTCCTAAACAGCTGAGGGTATGACCACATGAGACACTGCCTCTCCTATTACAAACCTGCCCAACCAATTAAATTTGCAGGTGATGCCTTTTTGGAAAATGCTCCTGCTGACATACATAAGAGAGCGCTCTACCGCATCATTCCCCCTCCTTCCACCTATAGAAGTGCAGACACAATGCACCACTTTCTCCAGATATTGGAGCAGCAATGTTTTTATTTTTGTTTTACTTTTGTCAGCCTTTATATTTTTTAAAAATTCTATATCTTGGCTCTATAGGAGTTTGGTACTCTTTAACAGAATGATACTGAATAAATATACTAAATAAGAAAATAAAATCAGTAATAAGAATCATAGAATCATAGGGTTGGAAGAGATTTTGGAGGTCTTCTAGCTTCCACCCATCGCTTCTTGTCTTGCCTTCAGGTGCTTTGGAGAATAAGTCAGCCCCCTCAGATACTGGAAAACAGCTATTATGTCACACCTAATCCTTTCATTTGTTAAGTTAGACATACCTAGTTCCCTTAACCGTTCATCATATTGTTTAGCCTCTAGCTCTCTTCTCACCATTGTTGCTCTTCTTTGCATTCTTTGTAGGGCCTCAGCATCTTTTTTGTATTGTAATGACCAGAATGTAAACAGTACTCCAAGCATGGCCTCACTTAGTGCAGTATAGTGCAGTAGAGAGCTGTATTGTCACTTCTCATGATCTCGATGCTATTATTCTGTTGATGTAGCCTAGGACTGCATTGGCTTTTTTGGCAGTTGTAGCACAAGTCTGGCTATACTTAAGTGGTGGTCCATTAAGACACCAAGATCCATCTCACTGTTATTACTGTTGAGTCAGATACCACCTAATCTATACCTGTGCATTTAGTTTATCCTACCTAGGTATAGAACCTTGCTTTTCTCATCACTGAACTCCATTTTATTGGATATGGCCCATTCCTCTAGTCTGTCAAGATCTTTCTGAATCTTGAGTCTTTCTTCCAAAGTGTTAGCAATTCTCTCCATGGTGTCATCTGCATGATGCTCCTAGAATGTCATGATTTATTCTGAGTGTTTTGGATAATTGTGGATGAGAATATAAGTGATTCCAGCCCCTCCCCTCCACCAGTCTTGATAAAAGCTATTTGTGGGATCTTTTTGTGTTCAGTATAGACATTACAAGTCAGAGTTAAAAATCACCATAAAAGTAACAGAGATGTGCCCTGCTTCTTCCAAATTACACTAATTAAATCTAATGTAAATCTAATCTAGTGTTTCTCAACCTTGTGAACCCAAAGATGTATGGACTTCAACTCCCAGAATTCCCATGCTGGCCAGGAATTCTGGGAGTTGAAGTCAACACATCTTGAGTTGCCACAGTTAGGAAACACTGATCAAACTTATACTTACAGGTTGATATTTGATGAAATTTACAATGAGGAAGCCTTAATGAAGAAGTAAAGGTTTCCCTATCAGCTCAAACTTGGAAGGTGTAGCAGTTGTTCCCCCTCTCTAGGCTACTTTAACTCTTTTTAGGAAGGGCCTATATGAAAACAGTCCATAGTCAGTTTTGCCAACTGCCAGGATCTGATTACAATTTCTATGGCAGACTAACATGGAATACCAAGGCAGAAGGCTATTGTGAAATGTTGACAAATGTCCTGGAAAAATGAAAAACTACTGCAATCTGAAATTAGTATTTTGTTTTTCTGTCTCAAATTCAAACTACATTTTCTAATTTCATACCTTAGTTCTCAGCAGCATAGACAAAACTCCCAAGGTGACAGATAATGTTAAATGAATCCTAGAACTGAATTTAGAACTGAAAAACAGTAACTTCTTGTTTGGTTTATGTGTATCAGTCTGGTCAATTTGCACTTCTTATTACATTCTCTGTGGCCACTGCTTTTTCCCCGCCAGCTGTGTAGTTAAAAAATAATGAATATTGTTTGTTAATGGGACATGGAAGAAATTAGAAACTGTACATAATATGTAAGCCAAACTGTACATAATATGTAAGCCAAAAATCAGAGTGGAACGAGAAGTCCTGTACATTGGCATATTTTTGTTGGTCTTCCTTGCTATGTGCTTCTTTAAAGAAGGAAGAAACCAGAAGTTATGGCCTTTCCTAATTAGAGTAACTGTATGTCTAATTACTATATAGCTTTTGACATAATCAGAAGGGAGGATTTTGGGGACTTCTTGTTTTGTACCATAGTGCATGTCTGAGGGACTGCAGAGCTCCGCACCCCATGGCTGGTTTTGTCCTACCAGGGGACCCTAAATGGGTCTAAGTCACCCTGGAGAGGTAACAAAGAAGGAGCCCCCCCCTGTGGACCATGGAAAGATGGTGATTGATCCATATGATCCAGGGGAAGCCCTCCAACCCAACAAGAGAAAAGCTAGCTGCACATCCCTGACTAGCCCAAGCTACCAGCACCCAAAGTCCAAAAGCACTAACCAGAGCTGTGAACAGTGTGCTTGGAACTGGGTGAGGATATTAATCTTCTCTCTTTTATCTTGTAACTGATTTCCTGAAAAGATCCCCAAGAAGCAAAATATCCTCCGGAAGTGAGAAGAGAGGGGATCACACCTCCACCTTTTCATAGATGGAAGTGGCGATTTAATTTTTTATGGGGGACAGAAATATATTGAAATGAAGTTAATAATACTACAGTTGGGATAAATCTGTAAATTATGAAAACCATTAAGATTAGAGTATAGAACAGCAGTTTCATTGACTCAGAAATTGACATGATGCCCAGAAATAAAAAAACAACAACAACAACTTGTTCCTTTGAACCTCAGTGACTTCTAGCCAAATATAGAACAGCTGAGAACAGAGGAAAGAAAACACTGGGCCACATTCTACAGATTGAGAACTATATTTGTTTTAAAAATTGCTGACCTTCTGGGATTATGAACACTTATTGAGCTGTGATCTCTAAGCTCAAGAATTGTTTGCAGAGAAAGAAAAACCTTGACTTTTGGCTAATCTTCTAGGAGAGAATCTACTGGAGATTAAACATTCTAGATTGCAGTTTTGCCTGGCTGATAATTGTAAGACCCCTGAATAGAAAAACTGTTATAAAACACTGCCTTCAGTGGTGCTTTGACAATTGGAAATGCATTGAATTATAAAAACCATAAATAAAGATAAGAGCTATATAAGATTTGGTTGTTTGGATTTTAAGATTGGCTGGTTTAACAAGGCTAATCACAGAGACTATGGTACCAGTGACAATGGTGTCAAATCATAATGAGATTAAAAACAACTTTGACAACATAAATGAGTACATCTTTAACCTAAACTTACAATTAAAAACTCTCAGAAAATGATGACAAAAAATGAACAAACAAACCAGATAACAGAACATAAACCAGAGGACAATGACCCAAAGAGCAAAGGTACAGATGAAGAGAACCATAGCTTGATAAAAACAAAAGAAAACTTGCAAAATTTTGCGATAACATTGAAAATGGAAAAGATATCTTATTTTTCAGGGCTTCAAAACAAACTTGAAGATAGGAAAGAAGATCTAACAAAATGGATCATACAGCAACCAGGAGAATCAATAGAGTTTGGAAGACAAAAAAACCACATGTCTTATTTAACTTGTCTCTTCTATTCCCAACATTTACAAAAATACAGGAAGAATCCCGTGGCAAGTTGAGCACACTGATTTGGAAAGTTACTTGGCAAAAGAAGAAGGCTAGAGTTAGATTCAAGAGATTTGATTCAACTTACCAGATGGAGTATTATATGATTAAACACTTGTTTGAATATGGTTAAAAGAATAGATAAATTATGGATATAAAGGGGCCTTACAGTAAGAGGGACAAGATACACAAGTAGTATAGGATTTTTTGTAATATATGAAATGTAAAAATATTGGGATGGTGTTTGTGAATTGAAAGTTTGGATATTTAAAGGTAATTAATTTTGAGAAAATTATGACCGATAAGAATAGTTTGAATACAGAGGGGAAACAGGACATATAGTGACTTAACAAGATGACTTTTATAAATACAATTGAAACAGAAGCTGATCAGAAAAGATGTTATATGCTTATGTTACTATTATTTGTACAAACACAAGAAAAATGTTTATATCTAACTTTGTATGTATCGAAAATATTAAGAACTATATTTGTTTAATGCTGACAAAAGGAGAACACTACTGGAAGAAGAGAAGATCAAAGCAGTATAGCTTTAATCAATATATTGATTATGAAACTATAGAAATTAATTATTATTGATTGTTTTTAAATATATGAGCCCAGATTACATGCAGTTTACCAAGCACTAAAGACTGTTATTGTAAAACAAAAATCAATAAAATATATTTTTAAAAAAGAAGGGAGAATCTTAATGGAAAACTTTGGAAGGAGTGGTAATGAATATGGAATAATGTGAAACTAGAGGACAGATTTAATTTTGGACTCAACTGAGATCCAAGTATAGATGGTTTTTTAACCCAAGCTGTCTTATTTCCCAGCAATTGGATTGAATATATGACAAAAGTCTAGCTGGATAAAAATAATATGTTTTGATTGTACAGAGTTACACAATGGGTGTGAGTCAACCTTTTGAAGTTTGCATACAAATAGGTGCTGCTTGGTGTGTGGGGAGGTGAATACCACTGACAAGGGAATTTTCCCTCATGGCTCCTTTCTGGTCCAAATATATTACTAACTATAGCTCAGATCATCTTTCAGATAATAGATGACTTCTATAATATATATTTCTGTGATAAAGTCTGAATAGATTCAGAATCTTTTCTTCCTAATACCAATATGTGAAATTCTGAAAATATTTTTTGCTCTGTTTAATCTGATTAGTTCAGTGTTCCCAATATCAAACATACACTTCAAAACTACTGGTGGATTCTTAAAGTTACAATGTGCATAATAACTTCAGAAAAAGACATTTGGAATCCTTCAGTTGTATTATCTGCAGACTGCAAGATCTATTGTGAAACTGCAAAATTTACTGTTTACAGTAATTTACAAAATTATAAAATTTACAAAAATACAGTAATTTACAAAATTCACCAGAGAATCCATTGCAGACCAGAACCACAAGATCCTGGCATAGCTTCTCCTACACTTACTTCCAATATGCAGAAAACTATGGTACATCAAGAACTTATTCGTGCGTGCTTGGATGGAGAATAGAATAGAATAGAATAGAATAGAATAGAATAGAATAGAATAGAATAGAATAGAATAGAATAGAATAGAATAGAATAGAATAGAATAGAATAGAATAGAATAGAATAGATCCATGATCAACTTCAGCCTGTCTGGGCAGCATGCTGGAAACAAGAGAGTGTTTTTATGCTCCACTATCAGGATGTGTTCCCTGTAAGAGTTAAATAAGCCATCTAGGAATGGGGCAAAGAGATGCTGAAGGTACACCTTAAATCTGCAAGTGGTCAAATTATATTGTTTGTGCGAATGCAATCATTCAATACTGTTAAGTTTTCCATGGCACCCAAAAAGCCCAACCAAGCTGCAGCATCCTGGCTAATTTGTTCGAAAGAAAGGCCCAAGATCTTTACTCCCAATGCCGATGGGATGGATGGATAGATATAATTTTCCAGTGATATCGGTCTAATAGAATATCTTGGTCTACTATTATGATTACTTTTGCCTTCCAACCCCAATCTAGGAGCATTTTGCAGGCTCAAGTCACTACTGCGATAAACTATTGATTTTGTCAGCAAAATCTAAATAGATAGATAGATAGATAGATAGATAGATAGATAGATAGATAGATAGATAGATAGGTAGGTAGATATAGCTGTTTCAATAAACTCTGCCAAACTCACTGCACAATCACAAGTTCTAGTATCATGAACAAGAGGAAGAAAGGGACAAAATTTGTCCACAGGACTGAGAACATAGTAAATTTGAATTCTACTTTTTCCTAAACCAAAAAGCCACAATCCTAAGGTTTTCCATCTTACCAAAAAGTGATAACAATTTACAATTATTGATGTGTTCACCAAAAGAGTCCTGGAATTTGGATGGTATTGTGAAGTGCCAACTCAGAGACCATCAACTTCTTTATTTTCTGTATTCTTTTCCATTTGTCAAATGGTCAATTTAAACACTATTTAATTTTGTGTTAGCTGAGACAGATATTTTTTTTAAAACAATCCAGTTGAGCACATCTCACTTCCCCCACAAATTCTACTCTCCACCTCACACTTCAAGGGAAGCATATTTTCTTGCTGGTTTAGAAGGAGTGGAAGTGCATGGAAAGGCTCTGCTGTTGGCCAACATCTAAGTGCAAGCTCAGCGAATTAGATGATGATGGATGAATATGCAGGGAAGAGGTAATAAAGTGGGCCGTAGTCATGTAATCTTCGATTAAAATGAAATGCATACTAGGAACATGGCATTTCTGCATGCCCCATCTCCCAGGGGAGATCATGAATAAATAAGACAATCGTTCCGCTGACACGTGCTGGGACATATAAAGGACAGTTATTTCAGAAAAGCAAGGCCTCAAGTAACAGATGAACTAAAGATATAGGATTTAACTAGCTACATTATTAATAAAATGTCATATTTTGAATCCAGGCTTAGGTTTGAGACCCAATTGATGGACATGCTTAGGTCCCAAAATTCTGTAGGCACCATGCCTATTTTGCCAAAAGGATAAGGCAGGCATGCTGATAATACATCCAAAGCTGTTCTTGAAATCTCCCAAGTCTAATGTTTAATTTGGATTTTTTAAAGAATCCAGTATGTCAGGTCATGAAACCACTACTAAACACTGAGTCACGTTCCCCGTGAGAGGTCCCCACCTTGCCTCCTGTATCTCCCATTTCCCAATACCTCTGAAATAGATTTTCCTCCTCTGCCTTCCCTGAAAACCATTCCATCCCCCAAACAGGGACCTCCTCCAACTGACGAACAGGGGCACTATAGGGACACTATAGCACTTGCTCTCAGTGCCCTCAAGCTCACATCACCCTTTCCTCACTGCAGAGAGGGATCACATCCAGCACCCCTTTATCCCCCAACACACTCACAATACATCTACTCAATGCACAAACAGGACCCTGCCCAATCACTTTCACCCACCAAGCAGGGATCCACTCCCCCCCACCCCAGCTCTCATCCAGGGAAAGGCACCAACACACTCACCAGACTCTTACCCAACTTTCCCCTTCATCCCATTTCCTGGAGAACCTTTTCTTTGGATGATACAACAAAAATGATTCCCTTGCTACAAAAGCATGCTCACATTTTTTTCTTATGTAGTGCA
Source organism: Vipera ursinii (assembly GCF_947247035.1). Classification (NCBI taxonomy): domain Eukaryota; kingdom Metazoa; phylum Chordata; class Lepidosauria; order Squamata; family Viperidae; genus Vipera; species Vipera ursinii. The sequence goes on along the minus strand of NC_139516.1, from coordinate 115,629,000 downwards.
AAACTGTTGTTGCCTATTTGATTTATTTAATGTTAGCTAATCTAAATGGGCTATCTTAAAAGTAAAATGGAAGTTTTCTTGCAAATCCTGAAGCAAAGTTAACGATTTCCTTTAATAATCAGAATTCATAAAAGTTTAACACAGGAAAGGAGTTCCTACTGTATACTGGATTCCCTAGCTTTACTGACTGAGCCAGAAAAAAAAGACAAATCCAAGAACACATATTCCAGAACTTCTTTTCTGAACCCCTCCATGGTCCATCCGCTCATTCCAAGATCAGGGAACATTTCCATTGCCACAGTTCATGATCTTCTTTCATTTACAAATCTGTTTCCTCCCTCTTTAAAAGCATAAGGATGATCAAGGCAGTTCATTGGGAATACAATCAATTTTTAAAACCAGTGTTTCTGGATTTGGGGAACTTTAACATGTGCAAACTTCAAGTCCCAGAATTCCCCAGCCATGCCATGCTGGCTGGGGAATTCTGGAAGTTGAAGTAACACACATCTTAAAGTTCTCAAGCTCAAGAAACACCTTTACAGACTATTGTAACCAAGTAAGTTGTCTACAGACCAACTTCTGGGACAAATCAATGAAGGTTCATCCATACTACTTAATGATCAGGCTAGCTACACAAAAGGCAAGTTTATAGATCCCCACTGCTAGCACTAATTGTCACATATTTCACATGATAGTTTGCAATACAATACAAGATGCTTCATTTATGAAAATAATTGGTACAGTTTTTGTTTTTGCCGACACGAAGTATAAATAGTGCAATACTACATTCTGTTGAGTAAAAGGGGAAATAATTTTATTCAGTACAATAAAATCAGCTTGCATGGATACTAAAGTTTTTTTGAGGACAGGTTAATGACAAGATCCCCTGTACCAACCTTTTGGGCATGAGGGACCAGTTCCGTGGAGAGAGGTTTTTCCGTGGACCAGAGGGGGGGGGTCCTGTTTTTGGGTGCTGCCTGCATCCTGCAGATGGGGCCTCTCTGGTTTGTGTTGACTGGTTTCTGGCATGCTGTGGACCAGTGCCATTCCACAGACTGGGGGTTGGGGATCCCTGCCCTGTACCTTGTAGTTAACTGCACACACCTAACCCATCCAGAAGCAGAAAAAATGCCCAGCCTGCCCTTATTTCTCCTAGATGCAGTTGCCTTTCAGTACATAGACTGAGTTCTTTCTCTGCCACTACTTCCAAACTGTTGAGGAGAATTCTAGATAATGGCTTCCACTATTATTATGTCAAGGGACGCGGTGGCTCAGTGGGTTAGGACGCTGAGCTTGTCGATCAGAAGGTCGGCAGTTTGGCGGGTCGAATCCCGAGTGCCGCGTAGCAGAGTGAGCGCCTGTTACTCGTCCCAGCTTCTGCCAACCTAGCAGTTCGAAAGCACGTAAAAATGCAAGTAGAAAAATAGGGACCACTCCGGTGGGAAGGTAACAGCGTTCCGTGCGCCTTTGGCGTCTAGTCATGCCGGCCACATGACCACGGAGATGTCCTCGGACAAGTGCTGGCTCTTCGGCTTTGAAACGGAGATGAGCACCGGCCCCTAGAGTCGGAAACGACTAGCATGCATGTGCGAGGGAACCATTATTATGTCTCCATCTACTCATTAGTGATACTACTAGAAAACCTAGTGTTTGCATTGCTTTGCTGTTTCATGGATATTTTTTTCTAGTGAGGCCAGGAAACCTTGTTGATTTTGTACCTGTGGAAACACAAATCTGAACATTTTGTCAGATTGGACCAGGACAAATATTTATCTTTCTTATCTCTTCCTGGCATCTTATCAGCATGGGCGGATTGCAAACTGGGTCCTATCCACAAAGTTTTCTTCTGCTTACAAAGAACATTATATCTGCATTGGGAACATGCAGGAAAATTGCCAACATGGATTTTAAAAAAGGGATGATAGGAAGAGCCCTGTTCTCAACTTCTCCTCTTTTAAATAACAGAAAAATACACGTGTTTCTCTACACTACACTAAAGGCAATTTGATGTCACCACCATTTCTCCAGCCCTCAAAAATTGTCTAAAAATGCTTTCATTATTATTAATCCTTGAAACTCATGAGCCAATCAAAGTAAGTTCTCTGCATTGTCTGATCAGTTGGAGAATGCAAAAGGTATCATTCAGTTAATGACTTCACCCTCATCTTTCATTCATTTTTGGCAATATTTCAAAAAGAAAAAAAAGAGCAGCAGCAGCAATTTGGGTGTGTGTGTGTGGGGGGGGGTGTTGTTGGGCTGCAAAGCTACCATTCTTTAAACAGACGGCTGCTTTATGGGATGGAAAAGGGACTGAGTTCAGCAAGGGACCTACAAGACAGGCTGAGGTAAAGAGTTCCTTGCAAAGGAAAGGAATGGGCTCAATGGACTAACTGAGGCAATGGAATAGGTAGGTGTAGCCCTGATTTGGAGTGGTGTCAAGTCCCCGTGAAGAAGTGCTCTGTGTGGAAAAACTGAACAGTTTATGGGAGCTGCAGAAAGGAGCCCTATTTCATCAACGACAACTCTCACACAACGCGACTCTGCTGGAAATTCAGGCTGGCTTTGAAGAGGTCGTAGTTTTTTATTCCAAAGAAGGAGCAGAGACAAGAGGCAAAGATCAAGAAAGTTTGATATCAGGAACCAGCAGCTGTTTGGTGTAGATTGTGGCTACTCTCGTTTTGGAGGTGACATGTTCTCTCTGTCTGCAGGCTGATGATTAATCACTTATGTCAGCCTCTAATCCTATTCAGGGGAACAGAGACACAATGGCATCCAGCCACACCTTTAACTCACATAATTAGCAAATTTTATATCAGCTGGGCACATGGTGACAAAGGTTGGCCCAGAGGGCTGCTGAAAAAGCAACCATCATGGTCAGTCTCTAATGATCTTTTGTCCTCAGATGTTTGGCCTCATAACAGCCTCCAAGATTTCCTTGTTCTACTGCCTGGGGGACCATATTCTGTTCTTGATGAAAGCAATACATGGTCTTCCCTGCAACGCACGAATGCTTGCATTCAAGAGGCTTTCCTATACTTGTATTCCCACTAAAAGAGACTAAAATCTACCTGATCTCAAGAATCCAGAAGCTGAGTTTCTACCAAGACTTTTGATGAGATTAGCTATACCAATATTCTGCAAATATTTTATAAAAGAAAAAAACTAATTTGAATGGCAAAGCTTTACATTCCTTCAAAATCTTAATTTTAAAATGTACAAGATGTAATACCTACATTGCAGGGAGAATATATGCACATATAACCTAACCTAATCTACTTTTTTCATACAGAAGATGTGGGTTTTTAAAAAGCTTTCTTGCTTTTTAAGTGGTCAGTTTTATATTCATAATTATAATGTGAGTTTTTAGGCTAATAAGATAAAGTATAGAAATTTAAGTGTGTTAACTGCTTAAGACTGTATAAAAATGAATAAATACAATTCACCAGGAAGTGGGTCAAAAGATGACAGAAGCACTGAGGCAGAACAAAGCCAGACCCTTTGTACACAAGCTGGTCATTTGTCCAGTTGTCTGCAAGGAGTATAAATCTTTCCATTCCCCACCATCCAGTCAGAGCTGAAGAAGCTTCTTGGATGAGAAACAAAACATCTTTAAAAAAAAAGTCCAGTTCCCTTATGAAAAAGCACCTTTAGGATATTGAAGGGGTAGACAGCTTCTGCTTTTTAGGATCAACCATTAACAGAAAGGAACAAGCAGTTAAGAAATAAGCCATAGATTTGGTAGAGTGGTGGGATTCAAATATCTGAACAACTGGTTCTCTGTGTGGACGCCACTTCCAGAAGTCCATTCTGAGCTGGGGGAGGCCTCCGGGCTCAGAGCAGACTTCTGGAAGTGGCATCCATGCACTTCCAGTGGGCCATTCTGAGCCTGAGAGGCCTGCCCGGCTCAGAATGTACTTCCAGAAGTGGCATCCATGCGCTTCCGCCAGGCTGGGTGTCAACTCCCCTCCGCCCTGTGCGTGCCTACAGAGAGGGCCTCCTCAGGGTGCCTCCGGTCAGGGAATGTCGACTGGTGGCCCCCAGGGGGAGGGCCTTGTCTGTGGGTGCTCCGGCATTATGGAACCAACTGCCGGTTGAGCTCCGGATGGCATCGGACCTTCGCTCCTTCCGCTGCGGGCTGAAGACCCACTTATTTGAACTAGCTGGCCTGGCCTGAAGGGGGGATATGGGTTTTTTAATGGGTTTTTTACTATTTTATTGTTGTTGTATTTTAATTGGGCATTGGTTTAATTTCTTTTTAATTTTTGTACTGTTATTTATATATGCTCTGTGAACCGCCCTGAGTCCCTCGGGAGAAGGGCGGTATAGAAATCAAATAAACTTAAACTTAAACTTAAAAGCTATTCAGATGTCAAAATAAGACTATGCCTACAAAAAGAGGAATAGTGCAGACAGTGGTATTCTCTGTGAATTCTATGGAAGCAAAAGTTGGGTTTTGAAGAAGCAAGATAGCAAAAGTATTGATTCTTTTGAAATTTGGTGTTGGAAAAAACTCCTGAGAATATAATGGATATCCAAGAAAAAAAATTGAGCAAATCAACCCAGACTTTTCACTCAAGATAGGCTCAGATTATCCTACTTTGGACACATTATGCAAAGATCTAGCTCTCTGGAGAAGGACAACTAGCAACAAAGTGGATGGATGTTATAGTGGTGATATATGCATTATTGGAAGACTTAAAGATTAAGGAAATGATCAGGAAGAAAAGTCCATCTATATAGTCACTAAGAGACACCAGTCTGATGGAAATATGTATTTATTATAGAAAGAGTTTTATTCAGAAATTTGAAAAACAATTTATTTGTCTTAAACTGAAAATAAAAATATGGAAAACATTTTGGAAACTTGGACTTGCAATATAAATTCAACCCTAGGAAGCTGGCAATGGTAAGACATTTCTGAAATCTTGCCAAGAAATCTACAGGGAGTGCATATTGCCAGGATTCAACACTGACTGGAAGGCAATAATAATCACTGGGCTGGGCTCATTAGTAATACCATGTGGGTTGCTGGAGCAGCTAACGGCTCTCCAGCAACCCAGACTACAAGTCTCCAGTGCTACTATTGGCTATCCCTAGGCGGCAATGGTTGATTCAAACCTATTGGCTGCCGCCTAGGGGCTAGACTATATATTGCGGTTAGTTGCAGCCATTTCCTCAGTACAGATTCTTCAAGAAATAAACTATGAGTTTCCCTGTACTCAGTTACCTCGTCTTCATTCCTGCACCAAGGAACCCGTTACACAACACTGGCGATGAGGGTGGGATCCTGCTTCCCTGAAAAAGAGCTGAAGTCTACAAGGGGAAGGCAGCACACGCCGGAGGGAAAAAGACATTTCCCTCCCCCTCTCTCAAGGTCAGCTAGTAAGCTACGCTAGCGACCTCGTGCTCAGTGGACTCATTCCCTGAGCCTGGGAAGCAGGATTAGGAAGAAAATGCAGGAACCAGCAAAGACAGAATGCCAAAGGTCAGGAGACTTTGAGAATTTGACGTGAAGCACCGAGAGCAATGGCCATCATATGTGTCCCAGGTAGAAAACTACCTCCGGGCAAATCAGAACCTTTTCACTCCGACACCGATAGAATCGGTCTCCTCCTCAGAAAGAAGCTAACCAAACATTTCCAGCCCAAGATGTCTGAAATGGCTTGGAGATTCAAGTTCGACCAGAGAATGCAGCTACCCAGTGAATCAGCTTCAGAATTCATCGTGCGCCTGAGGCAGGCCACTCGCCTATGCAAATTCTCAAACTTAGAGGAGAGACTTCGAGACTGGCTCATCTGTGGCCTATGGAACCGAACGCTTCAACAGAGACTCTTTGCCAGACAGAACTTAACATTTTCAGAAGCACAAGATGAAGTAATGGCCGACGAAGCCACTGGAAGCGTAGTTCAAACAGTACAGCCCACCCAAAAAACAAAGCATGAAGAAACGGTCCACAATGAGGATGCCAAACGCACTGAAGAATCTTCCGAGGAAGAAGAGCCTGGAATCAACAGACTCCAAAAACAACCCAAAGCGCAACACTGCAACAGCCAGCAGCAAGAGAACATTTACAAGGCAGTTCTCTTTCCTAGATGTAAAGGGTGTGGCGGCAACAATTTTCGCGCCGATTGCAGATTCTGATCAGCCACGTGCAGAGCTTGCGGAAGGACAGGCCACATTGCAGTGGTTTGCAGAGCCCGCCAGAGAGACCAGCCACCCAAACACCAGTCAGAAGAACCGACTAGGAGAGGTACTGGGGCCCAGGGTCCAGTTTAGTGTGGGGGTTTTCAGAAGCCGAAGAAGCATGTGCTGCACCAGGGCCCGATGCCCCCTCAAACCTAAACTCAGACTCGTGGTAGAGCTACAAGGAGTTCCATGTAAGATGGAATTGGACTCTGGCTCTGCAGTCTCAATTATTTCTCAAGACACTTTTAACTTCGTGTGTAGGCGCAGTACCAATTGGGCCAAATTAAGGCCCTCAGACATAACCCTAACTGACTTTCAAAATGCTCAAGTTAAAGTTAAGGGAGAAGCCACTTTGATGGTAAAATTTAAGGGGTTTTATGGGCAACTGGATGTCATAGTAATAGGGGGCCAGAGAACGAGTCTCATTGGACTCAATTGGTTTGATGCCTTAGGTATTCAGATTACTGGTATCAACCGGACACAAACTGTAGCCCTTGCGTCAGTATGCGAGGACTATGCAGATTTTTTTGATTCAGCCCTAGGAACATACACAGGCCCACCTATCTCATTTAAGCTAGATCCCAACGTAGTCCCAATCAGGGTTAAGCCTCGTAGGGTCCCCTTTGCCTTAAAACATAAAATTGATTCAGAAATTGATAAGCATGTAGAAAAAGGGCATTTTACAGCCTGTTGATGGTGGGGAGTGGGAAACTCCTATAGTCACTCCACTTAAAGCCAATGGGGAAATTTGCATTTGTGCTGACTATAAATGCACTCTAAATAAAGCCCTCAAGCAACACGCTTACTTGGTACCTGTGGTCAACCACATTTTAGCTTCCTTGCAAGGGGGTACTATCTTTGATAAACTTGATTTATCACAGGCCTATCAGCAATTTCCAGTTGATGAGGCCACAGCTGCGGCTCAGATGGTCATGACTCACAGGGCTTTTTTCAAAGTTAAACACTTACAGTTTGGAGTCAGTATTGCACCTGGCATTTTCCAGGGAATCATGGAGCATACACTTAAGGGTATTCAGGTCATCTGCCCTTATTTTGATGATGTTCTTATTGCAGGGGAATCCCCAGAACTGCTATCCAGTAGGCTCAGAGCTGTTTTGCAGAGGCTTCATGAAGCAGGTCTCAAATTTAAAAAGAGCAAGTGTAGTATTGGGGTTCCTTCAACAGAATTCCTGGGTTTCTGAATTGATGGTAACAGCATTCACCCTGCTGATTCTAAAGTGAAGGCTATTATAATGGCTCCTGGTCCCAGATCCAAAGGAGGGCTACAAGCATTCTTGGGCCTTCTAAACTTCTATCACACATTTCTACCTCATAAGGCTGCACTAGCAGAGCCCCTCCACAGGCTTCTAGATAAGAAAGCTCCATGGAAATGGACTAAATTACATGAAAAAAGTTTCCAGGACTTAAAATCACTTTTGTCAGAAAGGTCCACTGTAACTCATTACAAACCAGTATGTCTTGCATGTGATGCATCTCCCTGTGGGGTGGGGGCAGTTTTAAGTCACATAGAAAGGAATGGAACACAGGTTCCTATAGCATTTTACTCAAGGATATTGTCCTCTGCTAAGCACAACTATGCTCAGATTGACAAAGAGGCCCTAGCCATTGTTGCTGGAATAAAAAAACATTGCATGACTATTTATATGGCAGGGACTTCATGGTCTTTACAGACCACAAACCTCTGTTTGGACTTTTGACAACAGACAAACAAACCCCCCACATACTGTCACCAAGAATGCTGAGATGGTCTATTTTTCTATCTGCATACACTTTTAAATTGATTCACAAACTGGGGAAAGAAATGGGCCATGCTGATGGCCTCAGCAGACTACCACTGCCGCTAATGGAACGAGATCTGACTCCAGCTGCTAGAATTCTGTCCATACAGGATCTACCTGAATTTCCCCTCCATGCTGGGGACATTGCTGCTGAAACTGCCACAGATAGAAAATTTAGTAGAGTATTGTCATGAGTATACATGGGCTGGTTGGATAAAAGCCCAGGTTCTGAATTTCAGAACTATTTTGTCAGAAGGCATGAGTTATCTGCTCACAAGGGGTGCATTTTATGGGGAAACAGAGTCATAATTCCCTCTTCCCTAAGAGATAGGGTTTTGCAATCATTACATGAAGGCCATCCAGGCATTTTCAGAATGAAAGCTTTAGCTAGAAGCTACCTTTGGTGGCCTGGCCTTGATAAGGACATTGAGGCACAAGTCCATGGTTGTTATGCATGCCAGCAATCAAGGCCTGAAATGCCACAGGGTCCAGTTCACAGGTGGGAGGAAATGCACACTCCCTGGTCTAGGATTCACATAGACTACGCTGCGCACTTTAAGGGAGAGCTCTTCCTTATAGTAGTGGATAGCCACTCCAAATGGCTGGAAGTAGTTCCAGTTCCTAACATGACTACATGACCATCCAGGTGCTGAGAAAACTCTTTGCCACACATGGGCTGCCAGATGTCTTAGTTTCAGACAATGGGGCCCAATTCATTGCTGCTGAATTTCAGGCCTTCCTTAGAGCTAATCTCATCAGACATGCAACGTCTGTGCCTTTTCATCCATCTTCTAATGGTCAAGCTGAATGCATGGTGAGGACAACAAAGGAATCACTCAAGCGCATTGTCACAGGTGACTGGCATCACAGATTGGCAGATTTTCTACTCTGCCAGCATTCTGGTGGAGCAGTGGGCTAATGCCTCCTTAAGTAACACCAGCTGCCTGCAATTAGTGCAGGTTCGTGTCCCACCAGGCTCAAGGTTGACTCAGCCTTCCATCCTTCCGAGGTAGGTAAAATGAGGACCCAGATTGTTGGGGGCAATAAGCTGACTTTGTAATGATGCCGCTTGGGGGCCGAAAGCCCTAATAAGCAGGCATATACATAGAATGAAGGCTATTGCTAAGCACATTGGTTTGTGCTTAAATTGTAAGCCGCCCTGAGTCTTCGGAGAAGGGCGGGATATAAATGGGATTAAAATAAAATAAAAAAAATTCTATGCCCTGCACTGCTACAGGGAAAAGTCCTGCAGAACTACATTGGGGGAGGCGTTTGATCACTAAACTGGACAGGTTGCATCCAGATAGAGTGGCAGCAGAAGCTTCTTGACCAAAACCCCTGAGGGGGCTGCAAATGGGCGATTGGGTTTGGGCCAGCAACTATGGTCATGGGAATCTGTGGGTTCCTGGTCAAATTACCAAAGCATCTGGGCCCCATCTTATGAAGTGGGGTTGGAGGGAGGGCACATTGATCAACTCAGAAAACGGTTTCCAGAATGGCCACTAAGTGAGGACTGCATCATAAGTCCCTCCCAAGGTCCTCAAACTTGCGGCCAAGCCAGTCCTCACATGGACTCTCAGGACTTTTCCTTCATAACTGAGGAGGAACCAGAGGGAGAGGTGGGGAGTCCAGGAATGCAACATGGATCCCTTGAAGAAGCAAGCCAACCAGACTTCAGCAACCGCTGTGCCTACTCTGCTGATCAGTCTGACTCTGGGGTGGGCCAACCTGGAGAGGCCAGCCAGAGAGCATCTAATCCCCTTGATGCAGGAGCACCAAGGGACTGGATAAGCTGGTAGACCACAAAATGACTGGAACTCCAAGATGTTCCACTAGAGCACAAAAGCCTCCTTCATACCTTGCTGATTACATTGTAAAATAAAGAGCTATAATATTGTTTCATTGCAGCTTGCCACTGTACTACAGAAACTTGCGTTATGATGTTAACTGTCTAGTGTACTGTCAATGAAGGCTTATTCATTCAGGTGCTATGATGTAACTGTCTAGTGTGCTGTTAATGAAGCCTATTCATTCAGACATTGTTTAATAACATTGTAACCTATATGGTTTTTTTTCCTATTACTATTATTTAAGTTGTTTTGATATTGAGTCTTGAAAATTGCATTAAGACTAACTTGTGTTAATATTGTCTGATCTAAGAGGGGAGGGGTGTTATGTACTGGGCTCATTAGTAATACCACGTGGGTTGCTGGAGCAGCTAACAGCTCTCTAGCAACCCAGACTACAAGTCTCCAGTGCCTGCAACAATATCTCTAACACCATCAAACATTCACATCTGCCTATTCCAGGTCCTTAGTAAAGACTCGATAGGCAGACAAAAAAGCCAAATCTTTTCTGAACATCTGGCTGACTGTTTGACATTCTTTAAATAATAATTTGAATCTTGCAAAATTTCAAAAAGATGCAGATTTTTTTTATTCTCACATGAATATCTTTGGTTTTGTTGAGAAAGAGAATCACAAATAACTTTTTATTAGATACACAAATGTATTTTGTACAAAATCAGCATTTACATTTGGAAGTTTTACTTCTGAAAATATGTTTCTTGTCCTATTTTTAGTTTTATTTTTGCATGCAATTAATTATAAATAGAGGAGGATTAACTAACATATCAGCAACTTTTCAGAAGGATAGTTGCAGGGATTCTTGTAGCATGAGAATGTTCAACTTTGATTGATGGGAAGAGTAAATTCATATTTTAAGTGATTATCCACTAGGACTCTGAGATCCCTCTCACAGTTACTACTTTTGATCAAGGAACCACCTTTACTGTACTTGTGCATTTGGTTTTTCTTGCCTAAATGTAGAACCTCTTCCCTTCTGTTCTGGTTCACAATTGCTATGAAATGGTCTATAGCAGGGGTCTCCAACCTTTCTCACTTCAGGAGGGAGAGAACAGTTTTGTGCAAGTGGCAGGCACACACATTTGCGCTTGCAGCTCCATTTACGGTGTTCCACCGCTTGTGCAAATGGAGTTTCCCGAGTGAGTGCCTGCCGCTTGTGCAAATGTAGGTGTGCATGCTCGCTTGCTACTCATGTGGCCTGGTTTCAAACAGGCCAGGTCAGGACCCGGGGTTGGGAACTCCTGGTCTATAGGATATGATTTGGATGAGGGGATAGATGGGGAACTCTTCAAATTTCCAGAAGATACCAAGCTGGCAGGAATAGCCAACACTCCAGGAGATAGGCTTAAGATACAGAAGGATCTTGACAGACTTAAATATTAGGGACTATCTAACAAATGAAATTCAATGGTGAAAAAAGTAAGGTTCTACATTTAGGCAAGAAAAACCAAATGCACAAGTACAGTAAAGGTGGTTCCTTGCTCAAAAGTAGTAACTGTGAGAGGGATCTCAGAGTCCTAGTGGATAATCACTTAAAATATGAGCCAGCAGTGTGCTGCAGCTGCCAAAAAAGCCAACACAGTGCTAGGCTTCATTAACAGAGGGATAGAATCAAGAACACTTGAAGTGTTAATACCACTTTACAACACCTTCGTAAGGCCACACTTGGAACACTGCATTCAGTTTTGGTCACCACGGTGTAAAAAAGATGTTGAGACTCTAGAAAGAGTACAGAGAAGAGCAACAAAGATGATTAGGGGACTGGAGGCTAAAACATATAAAGAATGGTTGCTGGAACTGGGTATGTCTAGTTTAATGAAGAGAAGGACTAGGAGTGACATGATAGCAGTGTTCCAATATCTCAGGGGTTGCCACAAAGAAGAGGGAGTCAAGCTATTCTCCAAAGCACCTGGGGGCAGGACAAGAAGCAATGGATGGAAACTAATCAAAGAGAGAAGCCACCTAGAACTAAGCAGAAATTTCCTGATAGTTAGAACAATTAATTAATGGAACAACCTACCTCCAGAAATTGTGAATGCTCCAACACTGGAAGTTTTTAAGAAGAGACCAGACAGCCATTTGTCTAAAATGGTATAGGGTTTCCTGCCTGAGCAGGGGGTTGGACTAGATGACCTCCAAGGTCCCTTCCAACTCTATTATTGTTATTATCAACTGATGTATATATTCCAGGCTATAGCCAGTTATAGGTTATTGTTGTTGTTATTGAAAACAATATTGGGAAAAATTCATAAAGGCTGGCTCAGGAATGACAAAGTTTAATTGGTTTTTGTGTTCTGTTGACCAAGGTCACAGAAAATGTAACAACACATGGATGGATGATGTAACAACGGCTGATGGAGGCAGAATTGCTTAAATCTCTTTCACTATGATTTGATTTAGCTTTAATATTTTTCTTATGATTTAATCTTAAATTGTTTTATTAGACAATTTTTGTGTCAGCAGTGTACCCCAACCTCATAAACTTTTGTGATGAAGTACAGAATATAACTTAAGTAGATTAACAGTCCCACATTTTCCAAGCAATTATATTTGAGAAATAGTTAACCTCTTTTGAGAAAGAGAATTGTTTTTTTTAGTATGCTTCATGTTTATTCTTCTCCAAAGCCACTAGAGGTCCTGTTGCCATTTCTGTGGATTTCTGTTTACTGACTTTCCATGGCTGCCAAGGAAATATCCTGTAGTTACAGAAGTGATGAACAATTTTCTTGTCCTGCCAGTTTGTGGGAAACAAGTTTAGGACCCAGACAGGTACAGAATATCAAATGGTTACTGCAATGAAACAATGCAAATTCCATTACGGGGTACTTTGCACTTCCGTTATTAGTGAGAATTACAGTAATGCTGTTTGTAAACTGGAGAGTACTATCCCAGTCTAAAAACACCAACTTGAAATTGGCTGACTTAAATTTTGGGTTTTTTGCCTGTTTTTATGCAAAATAAGTTTCTTTGGAGTAATGCTACTTGTATGCCTCCCTTCCTCCCAAACCTCTCCAAAAAGGAATTTACTGATTTCAAAATATTTTTCTCCCACACATTTTTTTGTAGCAAAATATACATAGTTCCACTGATTTTATAATGTTGGTCTGGTCATGAATATCAGGCTGTCAAACAATATTGGTTTGAATAAAAATATGCTATAATAAAAGTTCACTGTTTGGAAGCAATTTATTGGTCCCATGAAAACTTATTTGATTGAGGGAAATTTATTTGTTTGGAGAATTGTTCATAATATAATGTGTCTTGCAAAGGTTTTTCCACATACAATTCCTTTAGCTTCTTAAAGTTGTATCTTTTGATCGTGGCATGCAAGTGTAGTAGAAGAACTGAGTTAATTTTGTTTATTCATTCATATCTATTCTGCCTTGTACCATGTTTCATGGTTAAATAATGACATGTTGCACTTTAAACACTGTAGCCCATTTTGAATTAAGAAAAACATTATAACATTCAGAACAAAAGCCAATAGAAATATGAATTTCTAATCTGTACATTTACTCAGTTGTAAGTCACTTTTGTATCAGAGATCATAGAGAGCAAATTATCCTCAGTCACTGGCACTTGGAAAAGAGAAGTAGCAGAAGAAGAGAAAGAAAATCTAGATCTTTTTGTGCGTGGAGATAATGGTTAGAAAATGACATGGCTGTGGAGACAGCTGTTATAGTATAGGTTCCCTGACATATGTGAGGTAGGAATTTAATAGGCCTAGTGTGCACCTTCCTCTTACCCTTTTGACATGCAAATGAGCTGGTTCCACTCCAGCAGGTATCTGCATTTCCTATGAGCCCAGAGCAAGAATAGCATTAAAAAGGAGCGATGGTTACAATAAAAATCATTGTTTGTATTTCTTTCTTTGTAAGAATTGTTAGCTGCTCTGGATATTGAGATCCACATTGTTCTAGTGAAAATCAACAGAGACATAATTACAACTTTGTAATGTTGTCATTATTATTTCTAAAACATCTCAAATGTGTAAAGTCTAACAAGCTCACTCTTATGCAGAAAGGAATAATTTACTATAATTTCTACTTCATGTAAATGAAGTAGGTAAGAGTGAAGGGGAATAGAGAGAGAAGAGGATTGGGAGAAATAAATATTCTGAGATCTTTCATATGTGATTAGCCTAGTATCCTTCCTGGATTGATTTGAATCAAAGCAGCTCATTGTTATCACATGTTCCCAGTCATATTGCCTCATTGTAGGCAAAGGTAGTCATAGGGCATTACTTAAAGGTTGAACTTGCCTCTACAAATGAGGAGTGCCATTAAGAGAGTTAGTGTTTTAAAAAACTAAAATGCTTTTCACATTTCAACCAAAGACATAGTAGCTTTTAAACACAGGCTAAGATTTAAATCTGAGAGTATAAGTTTTATTTTAAACAATGGGATTTCTAAAGATATGTTGTTACAGAGACTGAAGAAGTGCAACTGAGTCTAGACTGAATGTTTGGGAAATAATGACAAAATAGAGAAAGGTAAATAAAATCAGAAACTTCTGTTGCTAAATGAGAAATGTATTCTATGATTGTGTGTGTTTATTCTGCTATCAAGAATATAACACCATATCCAAAGTTTTTAAATATTTTAAATAATAAAATTTGTTTTTTTAAAAAGAATTTAGACGGGGAAGCAAGACTAAACTAATAGTAATAGTAATATAATATGCACAAATGCATATTAGGTAACCTCTGAACGGTGAGTATGTTTTGTGTACCATCTTCAACCCACATCATGTCTCTGATGAACCCTCTTGCATCCTGATGCACCATTCCCAACCCTGTAGCAAAATAAATAGGCAAGTTGGCAGGCAGGCAGGCAGGCAGATTCAGAGGTTACTGGGCTATTTCCAAAATAAGTGAGATCTCAGACTTACTGATATAAATTGTAATAAACTGTCTAGCTATTTCATTCATAGGTTCATTAATCACTATATTATTTACATATGGCACATTGTATAAATAAAATATGATTGTTAACAATTGTCTGTTGATCATGATGATGTCCTACCAGCATTCTGGACACTGAGTAATTTTATTAGAGGAGTTGCAGGACAAGTAGCTGAAATAGTCTCTTCATCAAGGCCAATAAAGAAACTAGTGGTGTCTTAAAGAGTCACAAGTGTATTAACATAAAGGTTTTTGCAGTTTTTAGTTCATTTCATCATCTAGAGCAGACATGTCAAACTCACGACGTCACGTGACGTATCGGAGCTTTTTTGCCACTGCCGGCAATGGGGTGGGCATGGTTTCTTCATGACGTGTCTGGCCCACGGGCTAGCAGTTTGACACCCCTGATCTAGATAAAATATAGTCCTGAGAAGAGAAAAAGAATAAAATGGGACATGAAAGACAAGGGAAGACTTCCAACAATGTTAAACATAGTATGGTTTGTAAATCATATTTTGCAGCTTCTTTATGATATAGACCCTGGCATTTGTTGTTGACTACATAAGCAGATCATGGTTTAACACAGTATGCAAATCAAATCAGTGGAAATTATCTATAGTGGTCATGAACAAGTAAATAGGTGTGAATTAAAAATTCTTGCACTGATTGAAACAGTTACTAAGGAAAGAAAGACTCATTTGTGGAATCAAGAGGCAAGCTTTATAATTTAACTAAACAACCTGTACCCTATTGGGTCATTATTTCAGAGATATTTTCTTATCTAAACAGAAAAACAGAATAACCACGGGGAGCAAAGAAACATTGGGAGCAGGAGCAACTTACAACTTCTTGGCAGCTTCCTCATTGAGTTTCCTTGTAGGAAGCTGGCAGGGACCATTGAAAACCAATCTGCCTGCCTGCCTGCCAACTTGCCTATTTACTTTGCTACAGGGTTGGGAATGGTGCATCAGGATGCAAGAGGGTTCATCAGAGACATGATGTGGGTTGAAGATGGTACACAAGGATATAGTGCAAGTTGGGGAGGGTACACAAAAGTGTGTCATGGGCTGGGAATTGCATAGTGGTGGGGCATGTGTCAGGAAGGGTGTGAGGAGATGGTTGACACAGCCACCTTCCCTGCTGACTTTTCCATTGACTTGTAGAAAGCTCTCAGGAAACGTTGGAAATACGAATTGTGTGACCACAATTGACTGTGTTGGCACTGAAGCAGAAGCAACACAGTGGCACTGAAACAGTCACAACATCTCCCAATATCATTCCTAAGGAAGTAATGAATCTGTTAACCTGTTTTGAGATACCTTGGTTCAATATTTGTTGCCCCATGACACACTGTTTTGCCCAACTGTCTGTTAAAACAGACAGGAGAGTATAAAGATTATATTGTGCTGAACAAGAATAAATAAGAGTTCTTTGATCCTAACTTATATTACACTCTTCTGGAAAGAAACAAAGATTATAAACTGAAATTTAAAACTATAAATAACAGTGCAACAGCTATTGGGTGGAACCAATCATAGCTCTATATTCACTGTTTTGGCCCAAAGAATGTTCTTTCCCGCTGGTTAGAATGGAAATTCCAAATCTGTTGGAAATTCTGTATTTCAAATATTAGTAACTAAGCCTTCTTATGCATCTTTTAGCCAGTCCCAAAATTCCCTATCAGCATGTTTTGTTTATTTATTAAACATATTCGTATACTATTGCAGTCAGATTTATTCTTGGTGGCTTATCTAAAAAGTATTAGAATTTGGAAGTCTTGATTAAAGAGATCATGCACAATTCCTATCCTTTATAGATCGTCTTCTGCTGTGCTTTGCCCTTTAATGACACTCAAAATCTGCCTCCAAAGACAAACACCTCACTCTACTTGAGCAGTGGGCTAGACTAGAAGACCTCCAAAGTCCCTTCCAGCTCTATTCTATTCTATTCTATTCTATTCTATTCTGTTCTGTTCTGTTCTGTTCTGTTCTGTTCTGTTCTGTTCTGTTCTGTTCTATTCTGGCCATTTTTAGGCCTTATTCCTATCAGGTGGCTGCATTCAGGGATAAAACGAATACAACATTAAAACTTATAATGCTGCCTTAGAGAGGATTAGGAGAAGAGCCAGCGTGGCATCACCTGAAATCCACCTAGCAGATTTTTCATGTAAAGCAATCAACACATGTTTGCAGTGGGCTTTGCTTTTATTACAGGCCAGCTCTGCTATTTAATCAGCTTTCCGATTCCTTCTGTTTGCACAAAAAGCTGCTAACCCAGATTAAAGAGGAAGAGCCTGCCTAAGAAATGTCAGTGGCATACTGCCATTGCAAACATGCTCCAGCTAAAGCAATGAGGGAACGGTTCTCTCTGGTTAATGTTAATAAAGGATTACAGCTGTGCTTTTCATGATCACCTTGCTTAAGACAGCTAGAGACAGGAAAGGAACATTACACAGAGAAGGAAAATAAATGGTATATATGGCACTGACTAATCATGTCATCAGAGAAGAATTGAAAGCAAATCTTTGTTTTGAATGAGCCACAAGGCTAAAAAAAATGCAATCCATTTTAGGATTCTCTTTTAGCTCTGTTGCAAGGTTAGCTGGCAGAGAAGAAAATAGAAGTCAATACCTTTAACTTTCATAACCTGATGACCTTCATTTATGTCTGATTTCAGTCCCCAATCACGTTTGGCCATGTTGGATAAGAATTATGGAGAATGAAGTTTTCTATAGATGAGGGTGATGGGCTGGATGCCAAAACAAAGCAAGGTTAGGCATACACTTAAAAAGAGTCCAGGAAGTCTGTACAGTAATTGGGGGGTTTGTCTGGTAAGAACAAAGAATGCTTATTCACAGGGAATATGCATGTGTAAAGGTTGTAACAATTCTAGGTGTTTAGAAAGCTCATGAAAGTAACAAAGACTTAGGCATCTTGCAAGCTCAGCTAAAAGTTAGGAATAGAGATGGCCTGGAGCAGGGGTGTCAAACTGCCGGTATGCGGGCTGGATGCGTCATCCCAAAACTGCACCCACCCCATTGCCAGCAATGGAGACAAAGCTCCGATACGTTGCGCGATGTCACGTGACGTTGCGAGTTTGACATGTCTGGCCTGGAGCAAATAGAATGCATATTAGATAACTCCTGATGCATTTATTAGCCAAAGCTTAGGAATAAGGATAACTAGAGACCAATAGAATAATTGTTAGATTATTACTGAAATGTTTACTAGATGATATTTCTTATATATCCCACCTTATCCCGCCTTCTGCTTTAATGAAAATGTATAAAGCTTTCTTAATTCTGTGGTTCGAGGTGCCTTGGCATTTTGGCCAGGATCCCTTTTCTTGGAGCACTTCAGTAAAAGAGAAGAAAACCTGCACCTCGTATCTGGTGTTCTTTATCAGCCTCAGCACCAGGCTGAGACCTAAACTGAGGACAACAATTGAAGGCTGCTAAATTCACCCGAAATGATTCAGGACAGAAAGACAATTCTCTCCATTTGAAATTGTCTTTGGAGGATTCTAAATTATTTGATATATTGGCAATAATTTAGCGACAGCATAATCCCCACTGCCTTTTAGGGTATTATAAATGAAAATATGTGAGTAAAATCATAGAACAAAAAAGAAACTACATTATTTTTGTATGAATTTGATCAATATGCCTATCTACCAGTATAACATACAAAAAAGCAATTAAAAAATTATAGAATACTATTTTGAGTATGTTGGTATAAAGTATGTCTACCAATTGAATTAAGTTCCACAAAAACATTTTTGTTAATACGTGTGTGATTCTTTAAGACTGAATTTGCTATTAGAAATTCTCTGAGTTAAAACAAAAGTCAGGAAAAGTTAAACATGGTTGGACTTCATGGAGCAGGGGAAATCCTCACCTATCCAGGTAACAACTTATTATTTGTTCTTTTACCGAATGCTGGGAAATAACTACAGCTGTGAGATATGGCATACCCTTCAGTAAATTCCCAAGTAGACTGTATAGGAAGAATCTACAAATTAGACATTCAAGAAAGCTGTCCCTTTGTGTTGATGGTCCATTTTCGTACATTTTATACTTAAGTGTGAGCAAAAGATAGAAAGTAGCTGCAAAAAAGTAGCAAGTACATTTTCATTTACATCATTAGACTTCTGTATTACTGGCAAATAATTTGATGAGCAGAGTAATTTCTGATCTCAGCTGCATAGTCTGGACATATCTGTAGTCTCAGCAGCCAATCAGAGGCAAAACATATGTTGTGGAGCTAGCACATTAAACCAATAGACACCTCTCTAACACCCAGGGTAACACATCCAACATTTATCCCTCATGCTGTGGCATATTGACGATGCCCCACTTCAGCTACATGTAGAAGAAGCCAATTTGCACATAGTTATAGCGTTATCAGCATACCTCCACAGCAGTCTTGTGGTCCACTGCATAGGCAAAATAAGACACAACTCAATAAATCATCAGAGCTACTTCTCCAGAATGAACCTCTCTCATAGGCCCTATGATTGACATGCTCCACAGATCCTTGTAGATACAAATAGCGATTCCTTTATTCTTTTCAAATTCTAACACCAAGAACACTTGACTAAAAGAGAGAGAGAGAGAGGAGGAGCACTCCTCAGATTGTCTGGAAAGAATGTCTAGAAAAAGTAGGGATACTCTGGAAAAAATATTCAAATGTCAGTGCATCCACCATAAAAAAGGGGAATTGTAGCACTTTGACAGTGGATGCCATAATGACAACTTTATTTGGGCAAAAGTCCCTTATGGCTTTTCTTATAATTTAATATAAACTAGCACTGACAAATATCAGAAAATCAGGGGACCATCTGCCCTTGAATTTGTGATACTCCTTACCAAGGTTTTTTATTTTAATAATTAAAACCTTTTATTCTCTTCCTCAGAATATTTCCACTCCTCCTTTTTTGGCATTTCTTTCACTATCTGAAAACCACAAGTACATTATCTCTCTGTTTTTTTTAATAAACATAACCAATTGTTTCTTTCTTCCATTACACTGTGTGCTGTCATTTACTCATGAAACATTATTATAAGACCAGCATATCAACCTCCTTCTTAAGCTGAAATGACCAGAACTGGTTTAACACACTCAGTGAGATCTAGTCATTCCTGGAAGGAATAATGATTTAATATCAAACAGAACAGAAGACTGACTTCAGTGAATTGATATGAGCATAATGATGAAATATATATGTTCCTCGCAGGCTTTTCAGCTCAGAATAAAGCTGAAAAAAAAACCTGCCTGAAGGGTCAGAAAGTTACTGAATTCCAGGAACGAGTGGTCAGTCTTTGGGTAAGGCAACTTTGTACTTGTGTCTTCTGAAATCAGCTCTATTCTAACAAACAGAGGAAGATAAGGGATTATTCTGTCCAACTCACTTAAAGCAAGCGTACTATGCCACCACATGTCTTTCTGCTACCCTAGAGAGCTCTGCAGGGGAAAAAGCCAGGCAAGACATAACCTAATCATTTTAAAAGCTCCCTTAAGAGGGTGGCAACAGGACTGCATCACATGCTAATATTTTAGCTAATCCTCTGCTAATTTATTTTATCAAATTAAAAAATATGGCATTCTCTAAACACCAGGGACATCCCATTCTTAGAATCCCAACAGAAAACCACATGTTCCATTTGTAAAGAGGACTTTTCTGCCAAGAATATAAAATTAATAAAGTAGGATTAAGTGGAGATAGGATTTTAACTGATTCCTTAATCCCAGTGAATAATTAATGATGGCAATTCATGATGTGGTTGTGAATTCATTCCATATTTGAATAATAAACAGCCTCAATGAAACTACAGTGGAGACCACTTTGTAGACCCCCCCCAATAAAAATCCTTTTCTATTCAGTTACTAAAGTGCCATAAAGAAATATAACAGTCATCAGTGCAGATGGTCTGCCAATTATATAAAGGTTAAGATCCTAATCCAATCATGTATTATTGGTATTGCTACAATTGTTATTAAAATTATATATAACTGGATTAAGCGTTCTAGCAGACATCCTCATCATTATACAAACACGACAAAATAAGCACCCATCAAGTGGCTTCTAATCTAAGGAAACAGAGAAGCCAAAATGTGTGACACAATAACATATTGTTTCAAACTGATGATTTAAAATATTTTTTAAAATATTACTATTTCAGAGTGTTTGAATCTTATTTTTGTTCTCAAAATGTAAAATCTCTTTCCATCTATCTTTATTAAAGCTGGGACATGCTGCTCACATGTACATTCCTATAACTTTTATCTTCCCAAAGTGGCAAATCTGAGATTCAGTGACATACTACATCATCTATGCCATAGGATATCAGCTCTGGTTTGAATTTTGCTGTCATGCCAAATTATGGTGGAATTCAAACTTGAAAATAGCAAGACAATCCTTTTGTTGAAGAACATGGATGGAGTGTGGAGAATATGGGTAACATGAATTAAAAAGATTAAATTATTGATTTTTGTCATTTAAGGAGTTGCAATATAAGAATGATTTACTGGAAAGTTCAATGTGATGTTCTTCACTTAAACCAAATTTTTATCTTGATAATATCTATCTGAAGCTATCTGCTTCAAAAATAAAAACAAACTTTACTAAAAAGGTAATGTTCCTAACAAAACAAAAAAGCCTATCATAACTGTAAACACACATTATAATATGTAACATTGGATGCTTAAGAATACAGGAAAGCCTACAATTCAGAAATTGTAGGGTCCCATACAGTGGTGGGATTCAAATATGTGAACAACTGGTTTTCTGTGTGGATGCCACTTCTGGAAGTCCATTCTGGGCCTGGGCAACAAAAAATTAGCTACCATGCCTGCCAAAGTGGTGCGAACTGGCTGAATCCCACCACTGGTCCCATACTTGATTTTCAATGAATGATCTTTTCAGTCTTCCTATACCATATTTCTCCAGATTTAAAATTACAATAAATTCAGGAAAAGGATATTATTTTAATTTTCTTAATGCTAACCATCTTTCTAGGGAGAAGTTGATGGATTGGGAAAAGAGTGGTCAAAATGTATCATTTAGTCATGAATTTTGCTCTGGAAGACTCAGTGGTTGTTTTTAGATGCTCATCTCCTTTTATATCCAACAACATTCTGGAAACTTATCAGATTGACAGTGGAGATAGATATTGTACATGTCTGTGGCTTCAAAATTAATAATGAGAGGTTTGAAAATTATGTTCTCCATGAAATATACCCTGTCTAAATAATTCACCTTGTTTTCTGTTCCTGTACAAACAATTTACCACTCAGAATCAGAATCAGAATAGAGCTGGAAGGGACTTTGGAAGTCTTCTAGTCCAGCCACCTGCTCAAAGAGGAGATTCTGTACCATTTCAGACAAGTGACTGTCCAGTCTCTTCTTATAAATCTCCAGTGATGAAGCACTCACAACATCTGAAGGCAAGCTGTTACACACTGGTTAATTGTTCTCACTATTAGGAAGTTTCTCCTTAATTCCATGTTGCTTCTCTCCTTGATTAGTTTCCATCCTTTGTTTCTTGTCCTGCCCTCTGGTGCTTTGGAAAATAAATTGTGACAGCCTCCCAAATACTGGAATACTGCTATTATGTCCCCAGTCCTTCTTTTCTCTAGACTAGCCAAACCCAAGTCCTGCAACAGTTCTTCACATGTTTTAGTCTCCAGACTTTTAATCATCTTAGTTGCTCTTCCTTGCACTTTTTGCAAAGTCTCAACATTTTTTTTTTGTAATGTGGCCAAAACTGGATGCAGTATTCCAGGTGTGATCTTACTGAGGTTTTATAAAGTGGTATGTGATTTTGATTCTATACCTCTGTTTATACAACCAAGGATTGTATTAGCGTTTTTGGCTGCTGCCGCACACTGCTAACTCTTGTTTAAGTGATTGTCCACTAGGATTTCAAGGTCCCTCTTACAGTTACTGTTTTTTAGCCAGGTTTCGCCTAATCTGCACTTGTGCCTTTTGTTTTTTCCTGCCCAGTTGTAAAATCTTGCTTTTCTCCACATTAAATTCTATTTTGTTTGATAGGGCCCATTGTTCAAGTCTTTCAAGATCTTTTTGGATCCTGAGCTTGTATTTTGGGATGTTGGGTATTCCTGGCAGCTTAGTGTCATCTGCAAATTTGATAAGTTCCACTTCTATTCCCTCATCTATGTCATTTATTATGATATTGAAGACGGAACCTTGTGGCATCCTACTGCTTACTTCCCACCATTTAGATGTAGTACTATTAAAGAATTTTTACTTGTTGAGTATGGATTGTCAGCCAGTTACAAATCCATCTGGTGGTGATGCTGTCTATCCCATGTTGTTCTAGCTTACCAAGAAGTAGGTTGTGGTCTACTTTGTCAGATGTCTTGCTGAAGTCTAAATATACTATTTCCACAGCATTTTGCTGGTCTACTAATTTTGTCACTTTGTCAAAGAATGAAATAAGATTGGTTTGGCATGATCTGTTTTTAACAAACCCATGCTGGGTTCTTGTTATAACTTTGTTTATTTCTAGATGTACACAGATCTGTTTTTGATTATTTTTTCCCAGTATCTTCCCAGGTATTGATGTTAGGTTGATTGATCTGTAGTTTCCTGGGTCTGTTTTTCCCCCCTTTTTTGAAGATGGGAACCACATCAACTCTTTTTCAATCCTCTGGTCATTCCCCAATGCCCCAAGATTTTTTAAAGATATCATACAATGGTTCTGGGATAGCATCTGCCAGCTTCTTCAGAACTCTGGAATGTAATCCATCAGGTCCCAGTGATTTATATTTATCAAGGTCAGACAGATGTTCTCTTACCATTTTCTTGCTTATTTTAATTTTTTATTTCTAGTCTGTCTTTTACAGTTAGTTTTTGGGTAGGTTGGGCTATAATTTCTTTTTGCATGAAGACTGATGCAAAGAATGAGTTAAGCAGAGCACTGCTTTCTCTCTACTGCCTGTTACTTCCTTGCCATCTTCTCTCTTTAGTGGTCTGCCTGTTTTCTTGACTTGTTTTGTTATTTATATGTTGTATTGTATATTGCTTGGTGCACTGACCATTTTCAATTTTCAGCCATGGTCCAATTAAGCAATTTTAAAACATATTAATTTTATTTTTCCCAACTTTTAAAATTAACATGTTGATAACTTTTAACTTTCTCATAATTTCTAAGACAGTTATAAGGATATACAATTGCTTCAGTAATCAGTTTCAATAATCAGTTTGGAAGCTAAAAGTGAAAATGTAGTAAATTTTCAACTCTGCAATTTTTCATTCTGACCATAAAAAATATATGTAATAAACCTAACTATGGAGAAAAATCATTCTTATATTAGTTATATGTAACATCTTATTGATTTTTCCCCCAAAATATGAAACTTTATCATACTCCCACCAAAGAAAAAAGAATGTTCCATTCAATTTAAAGCATATTCATTTTGGTTGGAGACAATGTACTTGAATCTCTGATTTTACAATACTTAAAATGAATTGGCTCATGCTGTTTATGTGCATACAAAAGCAGAATACATAATGTTTCACATTTAATAAGAATTATGCATTCCTATTGCTTATAAAATATATACCAGCTGTGGGACAAAAGGAATATAAATTTATATTGCTTCCATTTAAAGGAAGAAAAGGCATCAGTGCTTGGATTTTGGATGACAAAACTAAGAACTAAGACTTAAAAGGAAATCTCATCAAATACAGTTTTGATTTCCTTTAAATACTGTTGTGTTGTGGGTTCTGAAGAGTAGGAATGATGCCAGGCAGATGAGTACAGTCAACAGCTCTTTATTTGGTGACCAACTGTACTGAAGCGTTAGGGGGTACTTGCACTCTTTATATACCTTTCTGAGTATACAGCCAACCAATCAGATTGAACCTAAATCTCCCGCCATAATTGACTTCCGCCAAAACGGTTACAGTTCAAATGCATACTGGTAGTGACTGTTATACAAGTGCTTAGGTGTTTCTTTAAGCCTTAATACACAACACATACCAAATATGCTTCCACAAAATATACATCTACTGTATATATACATCTACTGTACTTCTAGAATATTGGACACACATCATTGGATATGTCTTTCCCCTTAGCAGATCTAAAACAGGCTCTGATGGTCAAAATTTACTCAGAGCTCTCCTTTGCCCAAGTTCACTGTGAAGCAGCCTGAATCTTCTAGGAAGGCACAAGCATGCTGGTGCAAGGAGTTATTTATTTATTTATTTATTTTAATTCCATTTATATCCCGCCCTTCTCCGAAGACTCAGGGCGGCTTACAAGCTTAGCAGTAGCCTTCATTCTATGTATATGCCTGCTTATTAGGGCTTTCACACACACCCCAAGCGGCATTATTACAAAGTCAGCTTATTGCCCCCAACAATCTGGGTCCTCATTTTACCTACCTGGGAAGGATGGAAGGCTGAGTCAACCTTGAGCCTGGTGGGACTCGAACCTGCACTAATTGCAGGCAGCTGGTATTACTTAAGGAGGCATTAGCCCACTGCTCCACCAAGGCTCTTTTAATTGAGTATTCATATTCTTTGCAATTGAGTATTCATATTCCAAGGGACGCGGTGGCTCAATGGGTTAGGACACTGAGCTTGTCGATCAGATGGTCGGCAGTTTGGCGGGTCAAATCCCGAGTGCCGCATAACAGAGTGAGCATCTGTTACTCATCCCAACTTCTGCCAACCTAGCAGTTCAAAAGCACGTAAAAATGCAAGTAGAAAAATAGGGACCACTACGGTGGGAAGGTAACAGCGTTCCATGTGCCTTTGGTGTCTAGTCATGCCGGCCACATGACCACGGATTCGTCCTCAGACAAGCGCTGGCTCTTCAGCTTTGAAACGGAGATGAGGACCAGCCACTAGAGTCGGAAACGACTAGCACGCATGTGCGGGGGAACCTTTACCTATTCATATTCCATATGCTTTCACTGGGATCCTGAAGTCAAATGTCCATGTTATTCTTGACATGCTGAAATTCTAATTTCCAACCATCCAACCCCTCCTATAAGCCAGAAATGGCTGTTGAGAAAAGTCTGTTCATGGAAGATAGGGCTCATTGTGCAAGAACTGTGATGTTGTATCGTGGCGTTTCTGGTGAACTGTTTGCATCCATTATCAACAAAAATTTCTAGGATTGTTTGTTCAAAATGAATGGTTTCATTGTGCTAAATGTGTGGGGGGTATCACTCAGAGTTATGCAGTGTTTAAATATGGAGAGGGGAAGCTCTGCTGGGAACTATGAGGTAGCAATAACATTTAAATAAACAGCCATGCTTGACAGGTGAATATATATTTTTCAGTAAGTTGTGGCTCCTCCCAGTTAATCTAAGTGTTAACTGAAACTCTGTCTTTGTTAATGTTTGTTTATCACTCTGAAAAAATGCTAGTTTGTGCTTTAAATCCATTACAAGGCAAGAGCTTTAAAGAAAATATCATGCATTAATTGTGCATAAAGAAGCAGGTAAGGAGTAGGGTATCACAGACCTGCCTCCCTTCACACGTGATTCTCATCTCAACCAGCATGAGGCTGCGTTCTTAAAGGTCTGGTCAGTGGCAGCTGTTGCTGTCTAAAGATGAACAATTCTTTAAAAATGGTCAACTGCAACAAAGGGAGGGGAGGGAAGTAAACAATAACTTCTGCCCATTGCATTTTTTCATGTGGAAGTCTGTGCAAATTGTGTTTCACTGTTGTTCTCTTCTTCAAAACTTTGGCTTTGAAGAACAAGCCAGACAAAATGTTGGTAAATGTCTTCAAAAGGGACCACATTTCATTACTGGTAGTTAACAGAGCTTCAAGCCAGTACTCTGAGGTAACTTTGCAGAAAATGGGTAGTTATTTTTTGTATTAATTAGACAGGGAGAATATTTGTTGTTGCTGAATTATTATATTTTTAAAAATTCTTGCTTCGTCAACTGTTAAAATATGATGTCTTATTAATTAGGATTTATATATTTATTTGGATTTATATACTCAGCTTTTTATAAGTCTCAAATAAATAGTTTTTTTCTGTTAACCAGAGCCTGTTAATTCCTGTCCCAAATATACTTGGTTTCTATTGGATGGCTGCTAGCATCTCTGCCTTTCTGAGATGAACTCCTAACATTAAAAAAACAAGGGCTAATCAGCCAAATCACTGATGTCCAATTTGTTCTGTCATATTAGATATAGATAGCTTCTGCTCATCCCTCAAATCAAACATTCCACTAAGATAGTTTCCAACTCCTTTTTTAAAGTCGTAGATAGATGCAAAAGTTCATAAACAAAAACCTGGAAAGGGGGTTTATCCAACTGGTAAAGCCCAAGACCACAGCCCCCAAGCTTTTTTGAGTAAAGAAGGACGGGACTCTTCACCTCTGCATGGACTATAGATTTCTGAATGGAGTGAGCGAGAGTAACCTATACCCCCTCCTTCTCATGAAAGACATGGTAGCACACCTATCAAAAAGAAAAAATCTTTTTGAAACTGGACTTAAGGGAGGTGTATTACAGGATTAGAATTAAAGAGGGAGATGAATGGAAAACAGCTTTCAATTTCCCCTTAGGATGTTAGCAGTTCAGAATTCTACCCTTTGGCCTTCAAGGGGCACCTGCAGTGTTCATGCAATTAATAAATAACGTGCTCCAAGAGTGCCTATATAAAAGGGTGTTTGTGTACCTGGTTGATATCCTTATATTCACTGAAAGAAAGGCAGAGCATGTGAAGTTAATCAGAGCTGTACTGAAAAAACTCCAGGCAGCTCACCTGTATGCCAAACTGTCTAAGTGTGAATTTCATAATGAAAAAGTTGACTACTTGGGGTATCTCATCTCGCCAAATGGCATAGAGATGGACCCTGAGAAAGTCTGAGCTGCACTAGAATGGGTTCTGCCTCGCACTAGGAAGCAACTGCAAAGTTTCCTTCGATTTGCTATTTTTTACTGGCAATTCATCCCCTCCTTTGCGCAGATTATGCTACCAATTACTAACTTGCTAAAGACCAAAGGAAAGGGGAAGCCAAAGCCAAAGCTAAGTCTGCCATTGAAATGGACAGTAGAATGTCAAATCGCATTTGAAAGGTTAAAAATACTATTTTTCACAGAACCAGTTTTAAGGCACCCTGACACTGAAAAACCTTTCATGATTCAGGCTGATGCTAGGGATGTAGCTGTGGGGGCAGTACTACTACAGGAAAATGATGAAAGGAAATTACAGCCTTGCGCATACACATCAAGGAAACTCACAGACAGAGCAAAGTGGGCAGTTTGGGAGCAGGAGGCTTATGCGGTCCGATGGGCCTTTCTAACCTGGCAACACTTCCTGGAGTGGAATAAAATTCCTTTCCAAGTGTGGACCAACCACAAGAACCTGGAAGCACTAAAAATGCCCAGGAAACTGACCCCAAAACAAGCAAGATGGTTGCAGTATTCCCACTGGTTTAATTTCACTCTAATGCACTTACCGGGGGGGATTTCTTAGCGGATGCATTATCCAGACGGCCCCAGTACAATAACAACAAAACAGAGATAACAGACCCACTTATGCCATCAAAACAATTAGCAGCACATGTCACCACCCGAGAACAAGCCAAACTCCAAAAGTCCCTAGCGAGCCAAGCAGGGATTAAATTCAAAAAAGTGCTAGAAACCAATGAATGGTTCCTAAGCCAAAAGAATCTACGCACCATAACCGATGGTGTACATCCCAAAAAGCCAGAGACTGACAGTCATGCAGCTATGTCACAATTCAAAATCAGCTGGTCATTTCAGATTCATAAAAACTTTACACCTGGTGAAAAGGCTGTTTTGATGGCCATCAATAAAAAAAAGGACATTGAAAGTTACGTGGCTAGTCGTCCAATTTGTGCTGCAGCTAACAGAAGGCAAGGAAAGACCTCAGGCTTGTTGCAACCAGTAGCGGCCCTATCAGTACCTTGGAGGGAAACTTTAATGGACTTTATTGTGGAGTTACCGGAAAGTGGGCAGAACAGTCATTTGGCTCGTGACGGATTTGTTCTGTAAACAAGTACATTTTATCCCATGCCAAAAAATCCCCAACGCAAAGACACTTACAAAACTCTTTGTCCAGCATATTTATCAACTTCATGGAGCCCCACAATGAATCTTATCAGATAGAGGGATACAGTTCACATCAGAGATTTGGAAAGCATTCCTAGGGCTGTTGGGGACCACACAGGGGCTGCCATCTAGTCATCATCTGTAGCCGAATGGTGGGACTGAATGGTTGAACTCAGTACTGGAGCAGTATATAAGATGTTTCGTTATCTACCAGCAAGACAATTGGACCGACCTACTCGCATTTGCAGAATTCACTTATAACAATGCAGTACATTCCAGCATGGGCTACACTCCTTTCCAGGTGGCAATGGGACAAAGTTTTAACCCGATGCCAGAAGTCCCCTCAAGTGATCCAACCATCCCTTCCCTGAAGGAATGGATTGCACAATTGCAAAATACCTGACCAGTTGTGAGAAAGGTATTAGATGAAGCTAGGGAAGTATATAAATTCCAAGCAGATAAGAAGCGAAGTGAACCCAAGCCATTTCAAGTAGGAGAGAAGGTTTACTTGTCAAGAAAATACCTAAAATCCCTGCAGCCCTCAAAACAATTAGGACCAAAATTTGTGGGACCATTTCCCTTTAAAATATAATCAATCTTTTCACAGTAGAATTGAAGCTCCCAAAGACACTCAGACAGGTTCACCCAATTTTCCACTGCAGCCTTTTGAAACGTGAACTGCAGTCACCCTTAAGGCCAGCTGCAGCTCCTTCTCCTCCTCCAATCATGATAGAAGGTGAACAGCATTTTGAAATAAAAGAAATCCTAGATTCCAGGAAGCATCATTGTTCCACCCAATACCTAGTAGTTTGGAAACAGCTGCCACCTTCCCAAAACAAGTGGGTTCAAAAATGTCATTCAGCCCCCCCCCCCGACTACTTAGTAAGTTTCATACTGCATACCCAGATAAACCAGACTAATCCTTGTCTCCCTTTTTTCTATTTTATTTCTACAGATGGATCTCTCTTTTTTCTAAGGGGAGCAGGTTGTCAGAACCCATTCTTTCCCTGTGGGGGAACCTATTTCATTTCTTCTTCATTTCTTTCTGAGGGTTCTGCCATTCTCCTGAGGGAGAAGGCTCTGTGGTATGTTTCTCTGCTCTGCTACAATGTATCCTTTCCGCTGTTTCTACATACTTATTCTTTGAATTGTCTCTCCCTTGATGTTACCTTGGGGTTAGAAAGGAATGTGCCTCCTGCCATATGGCTTATCTCTCACTGTGGACGGGAAGGTGTAAAGACCCAACAACATCTTCACAAGCATGGGAACAGACCCCATTATCAGCTCCTTTCCCACAGCGGACTTAACACCTGAGGATTGGCCCATTCAAACTGACTGGATAAACTATTGTGGTGAGGTTTACTTGGGACTCTTTTAACCTATTGATCTGAGCAGGAAACCCTCAGATCCTGCCTATTATGCTTGCTATCAGCTTCTCCTAATAAAAGTTCCTTTTGGAATGAAACTGTTCCAAGAATCCTGCTTTTTTGGGATAAGGTTTTGAAGTGGACCCTGACAGTTCCAGTATTTGAGGGGCTGCCACAAAGAGGAGGGGGTCAACTTTTTTTTCCAAATCCCCAGGAGGTAAGACAAGAAACAATGAATGGAAACTAATCAAGGAGAGAAGCAACCTGGAATTAAGGAGAAGCTTCCTAACAGTGAGGACAATTAACCAGTGCCTTCAGACATTTTAGATGCTTTATCACTGGAGATTTTAAAGAAAAGACTGGAGAGCCACCTATCTGAAATGTTATAGGTCTCCTCAGTGCTTTTTTTGTAAAAGAAAAAAGGTGCCGGAACTCACACATGTCATACAACTCACCTTGCCTACCCTACAAGGTTCCATTCAAAAAAGGTGCCGGAACTCCATTCTGAGTGTTCTGTGGGGGGAAAAAAGCCCTGGGTGTCCTGCTTGAGAAGGAGGTTGGATTAAAAGACCTGCAGTGCACTGCTGGCTCATACTTAAGTGATGGTGCACTAAGACATCTAGATTGCTCTCACAGGCACTACTCTTGAGTAAGGTACCACCTAATCTTTATCTGTGCATTTAGTTTTTCCTGCCTGAGTGCAAGACCTTACTTATCTCACCGCTGAAATGCTTCTTGTTGGATATGGTCCAAAGCTCCAGTCTGTGAAGATTCTTCTGAATCTTGAGTCTACCTTTCAAAGTGTTAGCAATTCCCACCAGCTTGGTGTCATCTTCAAATTTGATGAAATCCCCTTCAATCCTTTTATCTAGGTCATTTATAAAGATGTTGAGGAGCACTGGGCCCAAGATAGATTCTTGAGGTACCCCCACTGCATACGTCCTCTACACAGATGTAGTTCCATTGAGGACCACACACGGAGGGGACACTACTCATTACTGGACAGCAAATGAACACTGATTGACTAGGACATCTCTGCACTCTTCTGTTTGATAGAAAGATAAGCAGAGACTAGCATTCATTCTCTGTAAGCACTACAGAATCATAAAGATGCAGACACATCAATTTAAGTAGTGTCTTGGTGTCTTAAATAGTCAGCATCAGTTCCTCAAACCTGCTTTGCAATCAGAATATTTTGGGCATGGAAAGGGTGGCTATGTGAATGACTCTGAACACAACAACACACAGTAATAGCATTTAGAAATTTCTGTTTTGCAGAAAACACTGTTTTTGTTTTTTTGAAAGTCCATCTAGAAATGTGTCATCCCCTTCTTGAAAGATTTGAGGAGAAAGTCTACAAATGTTAGAATCTAAATGATCTGTGTGCTGAACTAAAACTAGTATAGTTTGTGAGACATTCCCAAGTTAGTTATTTGCCACATGACACCACAGCGAGCTGAAATTCAACCTCCTTCTCTCAATCTTCTTGAAAGAGTTAGTATGTAAATTGCAGCCTATTTTAAGGGTTATTTTCACTCAAGTGAAATCTATTAAGGAAGCAGGTTATTTTTACAGTGCACAGACACTGCTGGTCACCATGACAACAAGCCTGTTGAAATGCAATAAACTATCCCTATGTTATTGTAAACATAAAATAAAACCTCAGAAATTTAAAAGAAAGGCAATTATTAGAGTAGGGAGGATAAAAGTGTATCTTCAACATCACATGGCTTCTTTTTGCTTAGAAAGTTATCTCCAGCATGATTCTCCCACATTTCCTGACACAGAAGATACTGTTGTATAGTGTTTGAAGAAGTGCAATAAATAAATAAATAAACTTTTCTTGAATAGCAGAAAACGTCAGGATTGATTGTCCCCTTTGGTTACTATCTCTGGGCCAATCCACCCCATCACAGGGATTGGGAAAAGAGTGTCCTTTCTTTTATATGCAGGGCCAGCATATTTAAAAAGGATCTTCATATAAAATCCAATATGTATAGGCCCCAGCCTCAAAGGTGTTTTTTTCAAAAGGCAAGGGGGCTTTCTTTGTTTTTTTCCTTGAAGACATTTAACTTCTCATCCAAGAAGCTTCTTCAGTTCTGATGATGAGAATTGAAAGTCTTAAAGAAAAAACAAAGAAAGTCCAGTTTATTTATTTATTTATTTAGATTTATATACCGCCCTTTCCCGAAGGATTCAGGGCGGTTTACAGGGCATTTAAAAGAGAGTCAATACAAACGTTAAAACAAATTTAAAAAAGATTAAATAAAACCCTGAGAACAGTAAAAAAACCCAATTAAAATTAAAATTAAAAATTCTCAGCCTGGGCCAGAGAGCTCGAAGAGCCAGGTCTTCAGGTCCTGGCGGAATGAAGGGAGGTTGGGGGCAGTCCTAAGCTCCGCAGGCAGCTGGTTCCACAGGGCAGGCGCACCCACTGAGAAGGCCCTTTGAAAATACACCTTTGGGACAACAATGACCTGGATGACTGAAAATCTCCATGGACATATAGCTCCAGACTTATGGTCACTTCCACTGAAAATATCTGGGGAATTAGTCTTGAGACTAAAGTCAATGGGCGTTGGACACTATGCAGACACAAGAGCCAAACTGAATGGGCATGTTGCATTTTAGATTACACATGTTAGGAATCAAGAGGGAAACTCACATCTTAGAATAAATACTATACTATTAAGTAATCATGGGGCAAGGTATTCTCATTTTGTATCTCTGATAGTCCATGCTGAGTCTTATAACACATGGTGAATTTTCCATATGCATTGCAGAGCATAAAATGACAATGAATATCACAACATGTTGCTGGCATATGCAAATGTCTGAACTTCTGGTTCCTGATTCTGTTTGAAGGTGCACTTTTTGTTTTCTTCCTGTGCTCTACTCTTGTTTTTGTCGAAACTAGCAAATACATTTAAGCAGCCTGAGTGACTGCAAAACCAATTCAAAACATAAGAGTGTTCTTTTAGAAATCTTCTTTTCATTCTTTCTGATTTTGGCATGGTAAATGCCAGGATGATGTTACAGTTCCTTGGATATAAAATAGGTTGTGCTGGGCTCATTGTCTTCTTCTTTTCACTTAATATTACACTTGTTTTACTTCTACTCTTTTATTTCTACACTGCATGTGGTATCACATAACTCAGAAATAGAGGAAACCCCTTTATCCCTCCAAGTAATACCTGCTTTCCTTAAAAGAGGTGAACTGGAAAGGAAAAGGCCTTTTCCATCCATCTCCCCTTTGTCCCCCCCTTACCCCCCCCGCAAATAAGACCTGATAGACAAAGGATGCCCCAGGGGAGCAGATAGCTCTCTGGCTTTGCAGTCTTCTCTCATTCTCTCTTCCACTGTTCAATGTTAATATAGCCAAGCTCGTATCCTCCAATAAAATAAACACAACTAGGAGTTTTTACAGACATCTTAGAGTTTAGTGGGCAGCTGCCATTGAATTTCTGTCATAGCTGGTTCCCTTGGGTACCTTAGCAATCTCTGCCTGTAGCTTCATCTTGTAACTCTCTTGCAGAAACAAAGATTGGTCTTTTTATTTTGTTGTTGTGGTTTTCTGTCCTTTTTCCTTCCCCCACTGGCTTGAGAGCTCACAAATCCACCATCTATTCTATAGTTTAATATACAACAGGTATTATTTGATATTATATTATCCCCAAAGTGCTTTGATGTCTGCAGGTTAGACAGATGACAGACAGAAATTAGATATGCCTAAGTATTCAAGTGAGCTGTCATCCCAACACAGCTGGAGTTCACAAGGCCGGGGAAGGCGGCTTTAGGGAAAATGAAGGAAACAATACATTGGTGCCTATGTATAATTTTTGAAAGTTTGATATGAAGATAAGTTTCTTATCTGTTTTACTGGGATGGTAGTAGCATTATGGAAACTACTTTCAAAATGCATGAATTGTTAATTTGATGTTTCCTCATAAAATACTTTTATTAACTTTTTGTTTCAATGCCTTTCATAGATGCTTATTTTTTCCTCATAATCTTGTAAAACTGCCTTGTTATTCATCTTCCCACTGTGGAATAAAAGACTGTATGACAGTACCCCACCCACACAACCATTTTTTTGTAATCTGCTCCATTCTGAGCCATTTAGAAAAGTATGATTAAGATCCAGGGCCTTGGACAAACTCATTTAGAAATTTTTCATTTTTCTATTATTAGATTGAGATCCATTCCTTCAAGGAGGGGATGGTGGGTTCATTAGATGGCAGTCTAGGCATCAGATTGAAGCTTTGTCCCATCATGACTTGGAAGGGAGGGTAGCCAGTGCTGGAGTGCACACTGTTATTGTAGGTGACTTCTACAAAAGGAAGTAGGTTGGTCCAGTTGTCTTGCTGATAATTTATAAAGCATCTCAGATATTGCTCCAGGACTGAGTTGAACATTCTGTCCCACCATTTGTTTGTGGATGATGACAAGATGACAGTCCTTAGGTGGTCCACAAAAGGTCTAAGAAAGTTTTCCAAACTCTGATGTGAACTGCACCCCCCTATCGGATATGATCCATTGTGGGACTCTGTGCAGCTGGTATATGTGTTGTACAAACATTCTTGCTAGTGTTTTTGCCGTGGGGATTTTCTGACATGGGACAAAATGCACCTGCTTTGAAAACAAGTCTGTTATGACCCAAATGACTGTATTTCCCCCACTTTCTTGCAGCTCCCCAATAAAGTCCATAGAGATCTCCCTCCACAGTGTTGATGGGGTGGCTATCATCTGCAACAATCCTGGAGTTTTCCTCTGCTGCACAAACAGGACAGCTGGCTACATAGCTTTCAATGTCCCTTTTTATTGATGGCCACCAAAACTGCTGCTTCACTAGGTGAAGGATTTTCATGAACCCAAAGTGTCCAGCTGCATGGACAGAGCTGCATGAAGGTTAGTTTCAGGCTCTTTGGAATGTAAAGTTGTTTTCCCCACCCACAGTAGTCAGTCATTCATTGTGCACAGGTTCGTATGGCTTAAGAACCATTCCTCTTTTTCTAATGCTTGTCTGAATTCCAACCTCACCGGGCTTACTAACAATTTGGGACCTTTTGCTTGTGCTCACTTAGTGACTGGTGTTGCTAATTGTTTCAATGGCATGAATGGGTCTGGTGCCATTGTATTACGGTAATTGTGAAAGCGCATCTGCCAGGAAATTTTTTTCCCTGGCATGTGCTTAACTGTGAAATTGAAACAATGGAAATGCTGGGACCACCTCACATGCTTAGGGGATAGTTTCCTGGGCATTCTTAAAACCTCTAAGACAGTTTTTATAGTCAGTCCATACTTTGAAGGAGAGTTTGTTCTCTTCCAGGAAATGTCACCAGATTAGAAGAGACCATTGAATGGCAAAAGTTTCCTTTCCCCAGACTGCCCATCTTGGCTCAGTTTCCATCAGTCTCCTTAAGTAACACCAGCTGCCTGCAATTAGTGCAGGTTCGCATCCCACCAGGCTCAAGGTTGACTCAGCCTTCCATCCTTCCGAGGTAGGTAAAATGAGGACCCAGATTGTTGGAGGCAATTAAGCTGACTTTGTAATAATGCCGCTTGGGAGTGTGTGAAAGCCCTAATAAGCAGGCATATACATAGAATGAAGGCTACTGCTAAGCTTGTAAGCCGCCCTGAGTCTTCGGAGAAGGGCAGGATATAAATGGAATTAAAAAATAAAAATAAAAAAATATTGCTTGTGCAAATGTCAAACATTCCTTAGAAAAAGCCACAAAGATTCAAAAGGAGCAGGCTGATAAGAAGCAGTACCCCCAGAAACCATTCCATGTAGGAGAGAAAGTCTACTTCTTGACTGAATACCTAAGATTAAGACTATCTTGTAAGAAGCTGGGACCCGCATTTATTGGTTCTTTCCCCATTGTAAAGATTATTAATCCTGTCACAGTTGAGCTAAAGCTCCCACAACTATTTGGGGAAAATACATCCAGTTTTCCATTGCAGTTTGTTGAAACCACTGTTACAGACTCAACTTTGAGACCAATACCTCAAACCTCTCCAGTTCCTATTATAGTGGAAGGTAACACCCATTATGAAATAAAACAAATTCTTGACTCTAGGTTGTATAAAGGGAAATTACAATATCTAATTGTAAGAAGCTATGTGGGTGAAGAGTAGAGATGTAAAGGCAGATTAATACAAAAATTCCGTGGCAAACATCCCCAAAAGCCTAGGGAGTCATCAAGAGATTAGCAAAACATTAATGTGTATCTATGCCTATTATCTTTCAGGAACTACTTTTCTTTTTTTTTATTAAAAAGTTTTAAAATACATTTTTTTCTTTAACCAACCAAAAAAAGAAGAAAAAAACCCTCCCAACCCCCTCCCCCCACCCTCTTCCCCCTCCCCAACCCTCCCCAACCCCTCCCTCCCTTTCCCCTCCCCCCCTCCCCACTTCCCAGAGCAAAATACAGGGTATAAAAATACAAACAATCATAATCTAACTTACGCAAACAATCCTAAACTATTTAAACTACCGAACTTTAACTCATATAAGAAAACTCCAAACATATATATATATATATCATATCAATAATTATACAAATACAAAATAATACTTTCCAATCTAATACCAAAACACAGGGTATAAAAATACAAACAATCATGATCTAACTTACGCAAACAATCCTAAACTATTCAAACTATCAAACTTTAACTCATATAGGTAAATTCCAAACATACATATATATATCATATCAATGATTATTCAAATACAAAATAATACCTTCCAATCTGATATCCAATAAAAACAATCTCAAATAAACCAATTTATATCAATTGTCTAAAACTATTCCTCATTCCAACTAAGCTTTAAATTCACATTATCCTAATGTGTTATACAACTTAAAATACCATAGATTACTTTCCAAACTTAAGAAATTTTTATATAATCACATCATTCTTATATTCTTATATTCTATTACCTATTCCAATACTACTTTTCTTTAGGGGAATCCGACTGTCAACTTCTGAAATAAGCCTGGCTGAAGCCATCTTTGTTGTTCTAAGTTGCCACATAGACTGGGGGGGAAGGGGGGGAAGGAAAACGAAAGTATTGCTAGACAAAACACAGAGCAGTCCTGTGGGAACCCAGGTCATTCCTGCAGGTGCTGGAAGGAGGAGCGAAGACAAATTGAGAAGCCTGCCAATTACTTTTGTTGGGTAGCATGAACTATAGCATAGTAGAGGGGAGGGAAATGTTACTTTTACTTACATTGAATCTCTAGGGTTGGTTTCACTTTTGATTGTGCTGATATTATGTATCCAATAAACATGTGCTTTGAGGAAACTTCAAGCCTTGGAGTTCCTTTTTATCTGGTTTCACTGATTGCAACCTTGACACTGTTTTTAACAACCCATGCTGGCTTCTAGTTTTAGCTTTATTTGTTTCTAGATGTTTGCAGATCTGTTTTTTTATTATCTTTTCCAGTATTTTCCCAGGTATTGACGTTAGGCTGATTGGTCTAAAATTTTATTTTATGACGGTAACTTGGAATGATTTAAATTTAATGAGTTAATTGGAGTTAGTTGGAACTCTATTGGTTTAACCTAAAATGAACCTTAAAAAAGGAAGTTAAAAATGTATTAGAACTTTATGATCTCAGAAATGTTTTTTAAAGAAAAGTTTAGTTTTTTAAAATAGATTTTTTTAAAAAAGTATTTTTTTCCATTTAAGGATAAAGAATCTGGAAAAATTCAGTGAATTTTCATTAATATAAATGGTGATAGTTTATAAAAAATATTAAATGCAAATAGAAATCTACCGGTATATTATTTTCACAGCAAGGAAGAAAAAGCAGAAATGTTTAAACTGATTGCTTTATTCAAAGAGTAGAATATATTTAATTATGTTTTCTATTTGAAAATCATTTATGAATTTTGTGATTGTGATAAAAAATGAAACTGATTTTGCTGATTAGATAGATTTGTTGTTATAGAAATGGCTAGTATATACTAATGTGTAAAAGTAAAAAGTTGAGGCTATAATGTTGTTATCTTCTACTGTGCTAAAAAGAGTTGGAAGTCAATGTTTTTTTTTTCTTTTTTCCCTTGTACTCCATATTTTCTTTCCCCCTTTCTTTTTCCTTCCCTCAATTTCCTATTTTTATTTTCCTTTATATTTTACACTTGGATAAAACAGTAAAAGTTGGAATTAAAAAAAAAACCTCTTGGATGTAATCAGGGCTTTTTTTGTCATAGAACACTCAGAACGAAGTTCCGGCACCTTTTTTGGATGGAACCTTGTAGGGTAGGCAAGGCGGGTTGTATGACATGTGTGAGTTCCGGCACCTTTTTCTTTTACAAAAAAAGCACTGGATGTAATCAGTCAGCTCCTGGTGATTTATATCAAGATCAGACAGCCGTTCTCTAACCATTTTCTTACTTATTTTAATTTTTATTTCTAGTCTGTTCTTTACAGTTATGTTTTTGATAGGTTGGGCTATAGTTACTTTTTGTGTGAAGACTGATGCTTTTTTTTTTTTCCCCGGCGCTAGCGGCCGTCTTCAGGTGAGCTTTGAAAATGGTCCGCTACTCACTCGACCCAGAGAATCCCACAAAATCCTGCAAGTCCAGGGGATCCAACCTTCAGGTCCATTTCAAGAACACGCGTGAGACGGCCCAGGCCATCAAGGGGATGCACATTCGGAAGGCCACCAAATACTTAAAGGACGTGACTCTGAAGAAGCAGTGCGTTCCCTTCCGGCGTTACAACGGTGGTGTCGGCAGATGCGTGCAGGCCAAGCAGTGGGGTTGGACCCAGGGCCGTTGGCCGAAAAAGAGTGCCGAGTTCCTCCTGCACATGCTCAAAAACGCTGAGAGCAACGCTGAGCTGAAGGGTCTGGATGTTGATTCGCTGGTAATTGAGCACATCCAGGTTAACAAGGCCCCCAAAATGCGCAGGCGCACTTACCGAGCTCACGGGCGCATCAATCCGTACATGAGCTCTCCCTGCCACATCGAGATGATCCTCACAGAAAAGGAGCAGATTGTCCCTAAGCCAGAAGAAGAAGTTGCTCAGAAGAAGAAGATATCCCAAAAGAAATTGAAGAAGCAGAAACTAATGGCTCGGGAATAAACATTGATGTAACTTACAAATAAAACTAGTGAAGACTGATGCAAAAAATGAGTTAAGCAGTTCTACTTTTTTCCTACTGCCTGTTACTTGCTTACCATCTTCTCTCTTTAGTGGACTGCCTGTTTTCTTGACTTTTTTCTTGTTACTAATATGTTGAAAGAAACTTTTTTTATTATCCTTGATTTCTGATATTCTGCCTTAGCTATGTGTGCCTCTTTCCATTTTTTGTACTTATTCTTTTTGTCTTTCAGTTTATTAGAGAGAACTTTGCACAACCATGCTGGTTTCTTCTTGGATTTCTGGTTTTTCTTTTTCAGCAGGATTGTGCTTTCAGAATTTCCCAAGCTTCTTGAAGTGTTTTCCCCTTTAGGATTTTCATCCCTGGAATTTTTCTTAGGCTCTCTCTGAGCTTCTTAAAATCAGTTCTTTTAAAATTAAAGACACTGGTTGGATTATATTCTATTGCTTATATTGAATTCCAATATGATTCGTGCAACTCATGTCCAGTGGTGTAGCATGGGTTGTCAGCACCCGGGGCAAGGCAAGTAATTTGCGCCCCCTAACCTGTGGATTTTAGCACTCGAGTCTCTTCCACTAGCTCAGGAATTCTGGGAGTTGAAGTCCATGAGTCATAAAAGAGCCAAGGTTGCCTACCCCTGAGTTAGGTTCAAGGCAAAAAAGGGTCTCTGGAGAAGAGGGAAAATGCTAGTTTAAAACTGAAACAAGGCAACTTTAAGGTGCCTCAGCTGTGATTTAGGATGAGACAAAGAGAGGACATGGCGTTGAAAATGGTTAATGGGGCATGTTTGTTCCACTCTTAGTGGACGTCAGGATAAACCCCACGAGAGAATGACCTTACAACAGATGTGAATAGGCTTGGACTACGTTTGTAGATTGAGTGCATACATCACATGGAGCGATGATGGGCTTCATCAAGATTTATGATCCCACAATTGGCTAGTTTTCTCCATCTTGTCCTAAACCCTGGATACCAACCACGGTTTATGGCTTAGCATGTGGCGTGGGGTTGACCCAACATGTTAGGCGACAAACAATGACTTCCAACTTACAATGCCTCAGCTTCCCAAGGTTATTCCAAAGCCGGAAAAGCCAACCAACCCACCCTGCAGCTTTGCCTGCTTAGGCTGAACCCCAGGAATTCATACTTGCTGCGGCGCCCGACCTATTTTCTGCCCAGACGCTGCTTATCCACGCTACGCCACTGGTCCTAACACACCAAGCAGACAAAGGAGGTCCGATTTACCCCTTCCCCGCGAGGTTAGAAAACTCCGCCACATTCCCTAGAGCAGTGTTTCCCAACCTTAGGAACTTGAAGATGCGTGGACTTCAACTCCCAGAATTCCCCAGCCAGCTGGCTGGGGAATTCTGGGAGTTGAAGTCCACGCATCTTCAAGTTCCTAAGGTTGGGAAACGCTGCCCTAGAGGAAGAAATGTCTGCTTGGGATTCTGCTGCAATTATCGCAGGAGAGCCACCAGCTACGCAAGGCAGGCTCAGGCTGGGGGGGGGGAGGGGGCGGGGCGGGGGCGGAACGGAAGCCTTGTCCTATATTCCACAATTAGAACAAGGCGCATTCCATCAGGCCGCCCCTCCCCCTCCCCGGTTCCCTTCGGAGATCTCTTTTTTTCTCTCTTTTTCTTTTGCGCGCGCCCGCGCGCAGCGAAAACCAGCTCAAGGAAGATTTAAGTTTGCCTTCGGGAGACGCAATTCCGAGCAGAAGATACACCCAGGAGCGACGCCCTTTTCAGCCTTCTCGCCGTCTGCGGGCCTCATTCTTTATTATTACCAGGGGTCTTCAAGCTTGGCCCTTTTATGACTTGTGGACTTCAGCTCCCAGGAGACTTGTGGACTTCAGCTCCTCTCAGCCTGGCTGAGAAATTCTGGGAGCTGAAGTCCACAAGTCATAAAAGGGCCAAGTTTGAAGACCCCTGTTTATTACAAACGGCGAGCAGCGCTGGACACTCCGCCAAACAGTTCCGAGGGCTGGTAAACGACGAGGTGTGCTGCAGCCCCCCGCCGCGAGTCTACTGCAAGCCACAATCGAGACCACGTGTCTCTCGGGACAAAGGGGCGGGGTGTAATTATTCCTGTTATTAAGAGAACAAAACGGCTGTTACAGATACGATTGCACGCTGGGCAGCGCGCGTGCTTTTAGTGTTAATATGGTGTTGCTGTCACGCCAAGCCAACTCTGTGCAGCCCTTGGGGCTCCCTGAGCAGCTCAGTGTGAGCGCGCCCCCCCAGATGTTGCGCCCGGTGCGGCCGGCCCCCCCCTGCACCCCCCACGCTACGCCACTGATCATCTCTATCAGCCACTACATATGAAATGGTATGGGGGACAAGAGAGAACTTATGTAGTTGTAGCCCAGCTTCACTTTTTGGATATTTTCTGACAGGAAGGGCCAGAATGATGGCAGAACAATGCCCTTTTGTTTCTCTCAACAACCCCTATAATAATTCTCAGCAACTTCACATGGGCAAAGAAAGGTCCTCTAAGCTGCAAGAGGATCACTCATGTTAAGAACTTTCCTGGAAGTGAATGTGAGTGCTGCATAATATTTTACTTCCTTTTTTTACGTGGGAATAAATATATATCAGAGAATTCAGGATTTATTTTTTTTAAAAAAATAAATACTCTAGTTAAATTAAATAACAAAAAAAAAAAAATTCTTGACAAAAATTCTCCTCCTCCTCCTCCTCCTCTTTCTCCTTCTTCTTCCTAGATGCACTCTGAAATTGTGAGCTGTTGTTCCAAAAGCCTCTATAACCTGTCAGGTTATAAACTTCACAGATTCTTACTCCCTAGGTCAGTATATGAAAGAATGTCTTCACTTGATTATTGACGAATATACAGTAGGTTCTTTTTCTTGGAAACTTCATTGTAGTAGCACTAGCAATAGACTTAGACTTATATACCACTTCACAGTACTTTACAGCCCTCTCTAAGTGGTTTACAGAGTCAGCATATTGCCCCCCAAAACCTGGGCCCTAATTTTACCAACCTTGGAAGGATGGAAGGCTGAGTCAACCTTGAGCCAGTGACACTCGAACTGCCAAACTTCTGGCAGTCAGCAGTGTCAGCAGAATTAGCCTGCCATATGCATTCTAAAAGGGACGCGGTGGCTCAGTGGGTTAGGATGCTGAGCTTGTCGATCAGAAGGTCGGCAGTTTGGCGGGTCGAATCCCGAGTGCCACATAACAGAGTGAGCGCCTGTTACTCATCCCAGCTTCTGCCAACCTAACAGTTCGAAAGCACGTAAAAATGCAAGTAGGAAAATAGGAACCACTACGGTGGGAAGGTAACAGCGTTCCATGCGCCTTTGACGTCTAGTCATGCTAGCCACATGACCATGGAGACGTCCTCGGACAAGCGCTGGCTCTTCGGCTTTGAAACGGAGATGAGCACCGGCCCCTAGAGTTGGAAACAACTAGCACACATGTGTGGGGGAACCTTTACCTTTACCTTTATGCATTCTAACCACTGTGCCAACACAGGTCTACAAAAACTATAGACTGAACCCAGTAAATACCATTTCTAAAGTAGCTCGCAGAGTTTGTCAGGTAACTTACATAGTTATGACTATAACATAAGATACAGAAATTGGACAGGATAGTAAAGGTTTTCCACAATTAATCTATGACCTAAATCATCTCCTACCCATATATGGGTAAGTGGTTAGCAACCTCTTTTCTGTCAGATAGCAAAAGCTCAAGGTTATCAAGCTTTTGTCCATTTTAAGTTGTTTAGATCTATTTGGTTTAGTGACACAAAAGTCTGGACCTGCTGTAACAAACATCAGACGAGGCTAGACACATTTTTTTTCCTGGCTGTTCCATGCTGAACCTCAGCTGTGAGTGACAGCCGAATTTGTCCCCTGAGAGCTTTAATGTGAATGTTGCCTTTCATTCCTAGGCTAGAGCCACTTAGCTCTGGCTGGCTGTTCTGGGAGTTAAACACAAACCTGTTTCTGAGGAGGGCGGGAAGTAAGTCATTATAACATCTGGCTGCTTGAAAGAGGTGTTGCTGAGAACGGTGGTACTTGAGATTGACTAGAGCATTTGGGGGGCGGATTCATAGCAGGATGATATCCCTCAAATACAATACCTGCCCCCCTGAGTACATGTTGGCAGACTTGGCCCAGATGTCTCTTTGTTTTCATAGGGGAAACTAATTGCCTTTCTTGTTTCAGTCTTAGAAGTTTTTCTATCTTACTCTCCAAATAATGGGAGACAGTTCTGAAAGTTTTCCAGGTGCTTTCTCTCTCCTGGTAGCTTTTGTACACACGGTCTTTCAGAGCACCTATTGTTCAGCGAAGAAGCCCCTCTTTTCTTGGCAACCTTTTATAGTTTCTGCAAAATGTGATCTTAGAAATGTTGCCAGTTGTTGAATATATTAACTGAAAATAAAAAAAATGAGAATTTTAAAAAGTGTAGAATATTTCATCTATCATTTTACCTCAGGATACCTATATTTGAACTTGGTACTTCTCAGATATATTGTGCTATATGTATTTATTTCCCAAATTACTCTGCTGACAAATCAGCTCAATTCATAGAAACTTACAA
This sequence comes from Vipera ursinii, assembly GCF_947247035.1. Classification (NCBI taxonomy): domain Eukaryota; kingdom Metazoa; phylum Chordata; class Lepidosauria; order Squamata; family Viperidae; genus Vipera; species Vipera ursinii. The sequence goes on along the minus strand of NC_139516.1, from coordinate 115,585,125 downwards.
CATACTAAAATACAATAATATTATACACAGTAAATTAGAGTTACACAATACCTCATAAGAACAATTCAATAATATGACAAATAAATAGCATCCAAGTTAAAAAAAATGGTGAGTAGTAATTCCCAAATGGCCCTCCACAAAAGAGTTTAGTTTTTAAAAGCTTCTGGGAAGGCATCACAGAAGAGGCTAGGCTAATTTCTTGCTGGTGACTGTTTTATAACATTGGCACTATGATGAAGACAGATGAGAACTGTAGTATAATATATTTCAAGAAAATCAGGTTGGTGAATGCTATCTTAAAAGGAACTTGTAATTTAGCAACTTGACTTCATATATAAGCAGACCACCACAAAATACTTTAGTCATACTTGTCCTTCATTTTGTATTCAATCCTTATTTATCCAGCATCCATATACCATATATAATACTTAAGCACCCATTCCCTCTGCATCCAACTTGTAGGTTTCTCCTGACATACCCAGCTTTCACTTCCACATTATAAAGTGAACAGAAGCAGACTCTTACACACAGTTTTTACATGTTTTGGCAAACTGTCTCAAACCAACTATTTACTCATTATTTTTCTAACACTATTCCCATACATTAAAATTTCTGTATGTGTGCATCTACCCTGGTGGCGCAGTGGTTAGAATGCAGTACTGCAGGCTACGACTGCTGACTCCTAGCTGCCAGCAGTTTGGCAGTTCGAGCCTCACCGGCTCAAGGTTGACTCAGCCTTTCATCCTTCTGAGGTCGGTAAAATGAGGACCCAGACTGTTCAGGGAATATGCTGACTCTGTAAACTGCATAGATAAGGCTGTAAAGTACTGTGAAGCAGTATACTGTAAGTCTAAATGCTGTTGATATTGCTACTTTCCCTAATTTTTCATCATTTATGTATTACTTCATTTGTTTCATTTTCCTTGTCAAGCACAACTTGGATAAATTAATTTTCAAATTGTATCATATAATTTAACATTACTGGAGATCATTCAGCTTCTCAGCATTATCTGCAAGCAACAGTGCATGTACATTCAGGTGCCTAACCATCACAACTTCTAACGTTACCATAACATTCTTTATATGATTAATTGGTTATGTGTCATCAAAGCAATGTCGACTCTCAGCAACCACATGTACAGATTTTCTTCAGCCTTTGTTCTCAACCTGGCCTTTCAGATCATCAGCAAACTTTTTCCCCCCAATCCATCTTCACAGAAAACATTATATAATTGAAGCTCTTTTACTGTATCATATTGTTCCTTTAAATTAACAAATGTATAATAACCTTTCTAATATTCATGCATTACTCAGTGAAAAGCTAAAGAGCGAAACTTATTTGAATACTGTTGTCCCACATAAAACCACACTGCATTTGCAAATATTATTGTACTTCTGTTAACTGGTTATTTTGACAGTCTTACTATAAGAAATATACAAACACTACTCTGATTCTTGCTGGGTTGGGATAGTATATAAGTCCCAGTAAAGAGATGATAGAAATAGAGATGGAGATAATGATGTAAACATTGAATAGACTTAGGTTGTGTATGTAAAGCAGCTTGATTCAACCCACTGCAGGATGAAGTCCTCTTCATCAAAGGTTATTGACTATAATCTACCACATTAGTCTAGGGTGGGTTGGCAGGTATTTTTTGACTTCTCAGCATATAGCCTAGAGACACTCATCTAGCTGGCTTTTATGCCCAAGAGGACCAGAATATGGGTTTCCCACATATTCACCACTACTCTAATAGGATCTCATATTTATATTATATAGCATCTTTCATCTTTATTTTTTGTAGCATTCTTTTATGTTTTCCTTGTGCACAGCTTCTTACACTCTCTTATTCCTTAGATCTATACTTCATAGTCTCATACTTACCCATCCATTCATGATATCTAACAAAGCATCCCCCCCTCTTCCACAACTGGCATTCAGTTAGGATGCTGTACAGTTTTCCCCCAAACCCATCTCTAATTCTTTCATCATCATTATATATTGGATTCTAACTCTCACCAAACAATGCATAGCTAGGTTCATATGCATCTTCTAGAACAATCTAGATGGCATCAGTTCCTACCTTCTGAAGTATATTTTAGCTCTTTCATTTGTAATTAAACTCACACCTTCATTCCCTGCATTTAATTATCCATTCTATTTCACCAGATCAGACCACCTTCATTCGCATCTATTACATCCTTCCCCTTTCTCTTAGTTTCAGATATACAGCATTGTTTATTTTTCTTTATTTTCTTTCATTAATCTATGCCATTTACTTACAATCCTTGTACTAATCTTCCATATGCCATGGTCACCAGAGTTGGGGTTGTAAATATTCATCTCTGCTGTTCAATATGGCTTTAGATAATTATTCCTTTCACACAATGCTTTTTAGTAATATGTTGTAGACCACATCACAGTAGTAATGCCTATGCCACCATGGAGTGTTCTCTGTTAATGATAGCCGAGAGAATTCAAGTCAGGTTCAGCACACTTTGGAATACATGTACTTAGGCCCATTTTCATCCCATGCATGGCCGTGCTATTGTAAAATTAGAACTAGGATTTCTAATCTACAGATTAGTTTGCAAGCAAACATACTGTTGCTTATATCCCAGCAACTAGGAGGTAGACAGTACATTCACAATACTTGAATTTTATTAAACACCTTAATTTGCTACAGGGATCAAGATTAATATTAGTTTCCTATAAATTTATATTTATTGGAGTCAGTTGTAGAACTTTAAGTGACCTATATATTTTGATATATTAAGCAATCTGATATCCTCAAATGTTTTCAAAAACAGTCTCTGACCATTGGTTAGCCAGGAAAATGCTGAAATTCAAATACCCAGGTTCCCTGGTCTTGATCTAGAGTTTCTAAAATTGTAGGTCCAGCTACATCTTTATTTTACCATCAATGTACTATATATACATTATCATGGGGATGGATGGTTAGAGGGTTTGGATGGATGGATGGATGGATGGATAGATGGATGGATGGAGATAGATAAAACCCATAAACAGAACCAAACACCAGTTGATCTTAAATGGTTTGGAGGGGGCTTATGGAAACTGAAATTATTAAAATACAGGATATGCAACCATAAGCTGGGGAACTGAGCACTGCATCGAGTTTTGGTCACCATATTGTAAAAAAAAATTAGAGATTCTGGAAAGAGTGTAGAAAAGAGCAACAGAGATGATTAGGGGGCTGGAGGCTAAAAGCTATTGTAATCCTTGGTTGTATAAACAGAGGCATAGAATCAAAACCACGTGAAGTATTAGTACCACTTTATAAAACCTTAGTAAGATCACACCTGGAATACTGCATCCAGTTTTGGCCACATTAAAAAAAAGATGTTGAGACTTTGAAAAAAGTGTAAAAAAGAGCAACTAAGATGATTAAAAGCCTGGAGACTAAAACATATGAAGAATGGTTGCAGGATTTGGGTTTGGCTAACCTAGTGAAAAGAAGGAATAGGGTTGACATGATATCAGCATTCCAATATTTGAGAGGCTGCCATAAAGAAGAGGGAGCCAACCTATTTTCCAAAGCACCAGAAGGTACAAGAAGAAACTCCATTGGAGACTTCCGGGTTTGACATCATGGCTTTACAGGTGCAGGAAAATAAGGCTCTGTCTTCCACGTCCAATTTTGCTCTGCTGGGGACCCTAAAAAGGGTCTAAAGTTGCCCCAGAGAGGTGACAAAGAAGGAGAGGACCCTTGGCAATCGCGGAGGGTCAACAGCCCTTCCGTTTGATCTGAGGAAGTCCTGCAAACCAGCAGGGGAAAGAGTGGCTGCATTTATGTGGCCAGTTAGAAGCTACTGACAACAGAAGATAAGCACTAATTAGCAATTTCTGAACAACATGGATGGAACTGGGTGAGAATGTAATCCTCTCTTTATAACTTTAAAATCTCTTCCTGGAAAACAGAATTCCCAAAGCAAAGAATACCCCCGGACAGAGAGAAAGGTGAATTTCCACCCCATACCCTCAGGAAAAGAGAAGTGGTGAATAACTTTCCTTGGGAGGAAAATAGAGAAAACTATAAGATTAATTTGGAATTAATACAGAGACATAGCTTTGACAAATTTGGGGACTAAAAGTACTTTTAAGACTTTCTTTTTGAAAAGATATTTGGAAAGTTGGTGAAATAAGTTTGAACTTAAAAGCTGGAAGATGGATGTTAATGACATCTTGTGGTGAGCTTTGGCATTACAATTTATTATGCTTAAAGAAAATTTGGCATGAAGCCCGGACATAGATAAGGCTCTTTGTTGTTCCTGGAAACTTTCACTTTTGCAGACTGCAGCTGGGATTTGGGCTGTTTATCTGTATGAAGGAGACAATAAACCATTTTGAAATTGGCTGGTCTGGATTACAAATATTGACTGACTCTTAGATTCAAGAATTATCAAGAAATATTAAGAAACAGTGCGAAAGTTGTTTCTGGACTATTTCTCTTTGGAAGAAACATGGATAATCAACAAGAAAATGTAAATGAACTTCAGAAAGAAATCCTCTCCATGTTGAAATCAAATCAAGAGACAATTGTTTTAAATCATGATGAGACTAAAAATAATTTAAATAACATAAATGAATAACTTTCCAACTTAAACTTTAAAGCAGAAAACATTCAAAAAATGACTACAAAGAATGAACTAGCAATTCAGAAAACAGAAGAATAGAAGAAACTGATACAAAGATGGAGGATTCGAAAGAAGAAACCAACAGACAGGTACAGATAAATAAACAATTGGAAGACCCAGATATAACACCGGAAATGGAAAAGACATTTTACTTTTCAAGATTTCAGAACATACTTGAGGACAATGAAGAAAAATTGATAGAATGGATGATAGAGCTGTTAGGAGAAATGCTGAAAACTGGGGAACAAGAAATTAAAAGAGAAACTGAAGGAGAAAGAAAATGAAGGCTGTTTAATGAATATAATGGATTAAGCGTTTTTACAAAAATACTGTAAGGACCTGTCTCAATCCCTCTTCCCATGAAAGCAGAACTCCTGGAACAGCTTCATTCTCAAAAGGAACTTTTATTAGGAGAAGTTGACAGCAGGCATAAAAGGCAGGACCTGAGGATTTCCCATGCAAATTAATAGGTTAAAGGAGTAAAAAAGCAAACCCCACCCCAACAGTTCATCTGGTCAGTTCAAACGGGCCAATCCCCAGGTGTTAAGTCTGCTCTGGGAATGAGGCTGATAAGACTTTGTTCCCAAGGCTGTGAAAACATTGTTGGATCTTCACACCTTCCCTTCCACAGTGAGAAATAAGATGGCTGGAGGCACATTCCTTTCTCACCCCAGGTTGGCATCAAGGGGGAACTAGTTCAAAGAGCAAGCAGATAGAGGAAGTGGAGAGGATACATTGTAGCAGTTAAGTGAAAGGCCAATACACATGCAATCCCACAAAAGCCTCCCCCCTCCCCCCAGGAGTTTGGTAGAACCCATGGAAAGGAAAAGAAAAGGGAAGGAAAAGGAAAAAGGGCCCCCCACCAAAGAAATGGGTTCTGACAGAGCCACTTGTCTGGAATGGTATAGAATCTCCTGCTTGAACAGGGAGTCCAAGTCCCCCCCCCTTTGACCAATGACATCTTGGTGTGATGTTTGGGGAACTGCTTTGATGTCAGAAGAGGTTTCACATTCTTTCCCAGGCCAGGTGTCCTTAGGTGGCTGGATTATTCTGCTTTGATACTTCTGGTTCCTGTCAGTGCATTTCCCTCCCCCCTTACATTTTTCTCCCTTCCTCCTGCCCAGCTTCCCCAAATTCCTCTACCCCCTCCCTCTGCTTATGGCAGGATGCAGCAAAGCATAGTGAAGTGGCTAAAGCAGAACTGACACCTAGAAGCAATCATTCTGTGTCACCTATACATAGAATAAAATAGTGTGTGTGTGTGTGTGTGTGTGTGTGTGTGTGTGCATTTGCCACAGAAAGTTAACCATTGCTTCCAATCTCCTCCAGCATATAAAAGAAACGGCTACACTTCCACTGCCCCATCACTTGGTATACTGTGCTATTTCCTTACTTAGAGCTTGTTACATAGCATGCACAGAGTAGACAAGATGTATTCTGATACTGGATACAGGCCTGGAAAAGAAGGTTGTAAGATCAGATTTTACTCCTGCCTGTTCTGGTACATAGTCCTTACATTATAAATGATGGAACTTGGTTCTTTCAAGAAACTGACTCAGATCAGTGTAGTTCCTGCAGCATCCACTTGAACAGAGCAAACTTGGATTCTGTGACTATTCTGTATATAAAAACCTAATGAGGAAGAATATCAGATTATATACTGTTTCTCAATTTGTTCATTCTTGCCTTGTAAATAGAGCAGCTACAAACTCACTTCTGAAAAGGCATGGCAGTTTTGACCGCTGCCATCAACACTGCATTTAACGGACATAATTACTCGTTGTTTCAATCAATGGGCATTAGGTTATAGCTAAATTACAGTCTCAATCCCAGGGAAGTGCCTTTTACAATCCTTTGAACAAAGAAAGTTTGCACATGATTAACGCTGCTGCTGCCACCATGGGGCAAAGGCAAAAAGAATTGAGGAGGAGGACATGTCATTTATGCAAAATGCTGCCAGATTACAATCTCAGGTATGATGTACCAGCTGTTAAAACTAAAGAAGTCAGGCTGTATCTCCGATTGCTACACTGACGGAAAGGAAAATCTTATTGGCTGTTTGATTCTAATAACCACAAGGGTCAGAATCACTAAGCAAGTATTAAAGTGGAAATCTACAAGCTCTTTGACTTGTCTCACTGTAAATCTGAGGTGATAAAAATGTTTGCAATATTACAAGTAGCTCCTCTGCATGTAGTGCCGACCTATTTTGTTTTTAAAGTGATTTATTTAAGATAAGACAGAATAACTTTATTTCAACTATTTTATACAAAGCACATAGTATATGAATTTTCATAGCACTTTCAAATATACTAGTTTCTCAATCCTGAAGGAACTATATGAATTCAATAGTTTTCAAAACATCTTATACTTAAAAGGATGTGATGGAATGTGCACCTGGAGGAGAAGTGGGGGAGAGTTTTGGCAACAGGGAGGTTTCCCAGAAGAGAGGTCCTGATTAAGAGACAGTCAAAAGTTGGATGGGGAAGAGAGAAAGAGGTTCATGGTAGCCACATCCTAGAATCTCTTAGGATGTATCTGGTAGGTTAGAAGGTTATAGCTTTAATTTGGCAAGATTCTGTCCATTAGGTGTAAGCAAATAAGCAAATGAAAGATTGAACTCAATTGGATTTCTGACTAGAACCTGTCTTTTGACAAAAACCCTCAAATTTAATGAAATAAATTTGCACCATATCTTTCAAAAATCCTGGGACACTGGGGAAGTACCTGAGGATTGGAAAAGGGCTGATGTGGTTCCCATCTTCAAGAAAGGGGGAGGGGAAGAAACGGACCCAGGAAACTACAGACCAATCAGTCTAACATCAATACCTGGGAAGATCTTGCAAAAGATAATCAAATAACTGATCTGCAAACAACTGGAAGCAAACAAAGTTATTACTGGTAGCCAGTGTGGGTTTGTCAAAAACAGATCATGCCAAACCAAACTTATTTCATTCTTTGATAAAATGACTAAATTAGTAGACCAGCAAAATGCTGTGGACATAGTATACTTAGATTTCAGTAAGGCATTTGTCAGAGTAGACCACAATCTACTGCTGGGTAAACTACAAATAGGTGAAATACGTAGATAACATCACCACCAGATTGATTTGTAGCTGGCTGACAAAATGTACTCAATGAGTAGTCCTGAATGGTACTACATCCACTTGGAGAGAAGTAATCAGTGGGGTACCACAAGACTCCATCTTAAACCCAGTGCTCTTCAATATCTTCATCAATGACTTAGATGAGGGAATAGACTAGACTAGACTAGACTAGACTAGACTAGACTAGACTAGACTAGACTACAGCTGGAAGGGACCTTGGAGGTCTTCTAGTAGAGGCCCCTGCTTGAGCAGGAGAACCTATACCATTTCAGACAAGTGACTGTCTAGTCCCGTGGAGGTGACTAGTCCTAGCCCCAGTCCTAGGCCTTCAGCTGGGTTTTATAAAACCCAAGGCTTCTGCCGTGTGCCAAAAAACAAGTTTCAATCAATCAATCAATTTCAACTTCTTGTGGGGAAAAAAAGATCTCGCAAAGTTGGAATTGATTGAACGTTTTAGTCCCACCCAGTCTGCCATTACCACCGCAGCCACACCCACCCAATTGGCCACACCCACCCAATGGGCAATGCCCACTCAGCACCCGATGATACCTAAGTGGGTTTTGGGTTGCAGTTTGGGCACTTGGTCTCTAAAAGGTTCGCCATCACTGGTCCAGTCTCTTCTTAAAAACCTCCAGTGCTGGAGCGCCCACAATTTCTGAAGGCAAGCAGTTCCACTGGTTAATTGTCCTCACTGTTAGGAAGTTACCATAATTCCTGGTTGCTTCTCTCTTTGATCAGTTTCCAACCATTGTTTCTTGCCCTACCCTCTGGTGCTTTGGAGAATAGTTTGATGCCCTCTTCTTTTTGGTAGCCCCTCAAATACTTGAATACTGCTATCATGTCACCCCTGTTTCTTCTTTTCTTTAGACTAGTTAAACCCAAGTCCTGAAGCCACTCTTCATATGCTTTAGTCTCTAAGCCTTTGATCATTTTAGTTGCTCTTCTCTGAACTTTTTCCAAGGTCTCAACATCTTTTTTGTAGTATGGTGACAAAAATTGGTTGCAGTATTCCTGGTGTGGTCTTATTAGTGTTTTAGAAAGTGGTACTAATACTTTCCGTGATCTTGATTCTATGTCTATGTTTATACAGCCCAGGATTGTATTAGCTTTTTTGGCAGCTGCTGCACACTTTTGGCTCATAGTTAAGTGATCATCCACTAGGATTCCACGGTCCCTCTCACAGTTACTGTTTTTGAGCCAGGTCTCGCCTAATCTGTACTTATACCTTTGATTTTTCCTGCCTGAATGTAAATTTTTGCTTTTCTCCACATTAAAATTTGTTTTGTTGGATAAAGCCCATTATCCAAGTTTGTCAATATCTTTTTGGATACCTTGTCTTCTGGGGTGTTGGCTATTCCTGTCAATTTAGTGTCATCTGCAAATTTGATGAGTTCCCCTTCTATTCAATGGTGGAATTCAGCCAGTTCGCACCAGTTTGGCAGAACTGGTGGCTAATATTTTGCTGCCTAGGCCCAGAATGGACTTCCAGAAGCGGCATCCACACTTAGAACTGGTTGTTCACATATTTGAATCCCACCACTGCTTCTATTCCCTCATCTAAGTCATTAATGAAGATATTGAAGAGTACTGGGCTTAAGATGGAGCCTTGTGGTACCCCATTGATTACTTCTTTCCAGCTACAGATCCATCTGATGGTTTTGTTGTCTATCCCACCTTTTTCTAGGTGACTAAGCAGCAGGTTGGGATTCTTTTTGGCTCAAGCCCTGAGCTACATGCATGAGTATGGCTGGGAGATCCCCAGTAAGAGTGTGCAGGTCAGAATTGTGGACGTCGCTGCAACACTGGCACAGGGGAATGAAGCTCTGTTCCCCAAGCCTGATTTCTACCAGCTGGGTGGGTCTAATAGGACCGGAAGTTGCCCCGTAGAGGCGACTGGCTAAAGGGTCAAACTTTGTAGATCACGGGCCAGTGGTAGCTGACCCACTTGATTCAAAGTAGCCCTCGAGACCGGCAGTGAGAAAGGCTGACTGCACCCATGCAGTCAGCCAGAAGCAGTTGATTGTCGGAGACAAGAATACTAACAAGCGGAAAGCAAACCAGCTGATCCGGGTGAGACTACTTTTCTTACCTCTCTACAAGCGAAAAATACCAGTTCTGGGAAAAAGCACTCAAAAGCAAGAAATCCCCAAGTTTTAGGGAGGGGGCGATTTCTTTTGCTCTACCCCTCCTCCTGAACTATAAATGGTGGTTTAAGCTTTGGGAAAATTAAAACTGACTTATAATAATATTGTGAAGATAATTGAGGGATAAAAGGATAATTTGGGAAACTTTTGCATTTATAAATCTTTTTTTATTCCTTGTTTGGAAACCATCTGATTTTACCTTTTTACCTTTTTAAACTTTGGTTGGAATGGGCATTTAGTGACATCTAGTGGCAAAACTGAGAACTACATTTAACCTTACTTTTTTTTAAAATCTTACTAAGTTATTTTGACTGGAGCTCTAAAACTTGGCTAGATGCCCAGGCACAGCTTATAATTTAAACTTTTTGATGACCTTGGAATTTATAGTCCTGAACATTGTGGCTGGAAAAGAGAAGACTCTTTTTGGATTGCCCTTTTCTACAGGTTGGATTACAATTATAAATAAAAATTGTTTCTGAAGTCATCTGACTTCCATGGATTACAAATACAGCTTGACCTGGAATTTTTACAAGCTGCTTTGATAGAGTGAATAACAAGAAACTTCTTCTAACAGAACACTTTGGATTACAGATTTTGGTATTTTTTTTCTTTTTTCCCTTTTGTTCTTTTTTATTACTTTTTATTTTTTATTATTTACCTCTCCTATTTGTTAGGAGCCTATTGGATTACAAATTCTGATTTACTTGGGGGATTATAAAGTATGATTAAAAGATAAAGATGAGTGTCCCCAATCTATCTAAAGTTGGGGGAAAATGAACTTCTGCTCCCTCTTCTGCTTCTGCAAGTCCAGTTTATCAGAGATCAGTTGATACAATGCTCCAACAAGAAAAGGCTAAAAACTTCAAAAGAAAACTCAAGCAATGTTACAAGCAATTCAAGAGGCAATCACTACTGACATGGCAACTACAACGAGAAACCATGAGGAGATGAAAAATGATCTTGATAAAATGAATCAAAACATTAATAACATGGACTCTCAATTTGAAAATTTTAAACAGATTGTTATAGATAACCAACAAAGAATCCAAAAAGTAGAAGATAAATCAACTGAGGTTGACCAGAAATTAGAAGCCTTAAAAGATGAAAATCAGAAATTGATGCAAATAAATGGAGAACTAGAAGACTCGATAGCTGTTATGGAGATGGAAAGAGCTTCATATTTTTTAAGATTTCAAAATAAAGTGGAGGATGAGGATAATATCAGGTCTTCTAGACCTGATAACAGAATTATTGGCAGATGTATTGGGAATTGGGAAACAGGAGATGGATGTAGAATTGGATCAGATCTATTGAGTCAACTCAAACTATGCCAGAAGAAATAAAGTTCCCAGGGAAGTACATGTTAGATTTCTCAAAAAATCTATAAGAGATGAGATTCTGAGAAGAGTAAGAGATGAACCTTTAAAATACAAAGAAAAAGAAATTGTAGACCTCAAACAAATCCCAAGGAGAATAAGAGAATCCTGAAGAGAATACCAGTTTCTAACTAGAAATTTAATTGAAAAAGGAGTGAATTTCAGATGGCTGATTCCAGAAGGGATTTTACTCTATTGGGATATGAAAAGATATAAATTGGATACGCCACCTAAAGCAATGGAATTCTATGACAACCATAGAGCATTTCTGGAAGTAGGTGATTTTAAATCTGGTACAAAGAGAGAAACAAAGAAACAGGACTGGAGATGGACTTCCAGTCCTGTGCAGCAGTGTAGCAGTCGAGGGGTTTGGGGCTCTGTGCCCTTCGGCTGAGTTTCTTCCTGTTAGGGGACCCTAAATTGGCCAGAAGCTGCCCCAAAGAGGTGGCAAAGAAGGAAATAAGTCCCAGGGACCACGGAGAGATGGTGGTTGACCCGATTGGTCCAGGAGAAGCGTTCCAGAAACCAACAGGAGAAAGGCTAGCCTAACTTCAGAGTCTAGCCCAAGCTTCAAGCAACCAAAGTCAAAAGCACTATTTTAAGATGATTGTAAACAGTGTGTTTGAATCTGGGTAAGAACATCAATTTTCTCTATCCTACTTATCAACTTTCCTGAAGAAAAAAAAATCCCAAGAAGCAAAAAACCTCCGAAAGTGAAGGAGAGGGATTTTTGCCCCACCCTTTTATTAACAGAAGCAGCAAACTAAACCTTTTATGGAGGACCAAAACGTATTGAAATTACTATAAAACCTAAATTTGGATAAGTTTGAAATTACTGAATGGTTAAGATTCTCATTTTAAAGGCAATTTTTTCATTTTGAAAATTTGAAAAATAAACTGGTGCTGACATCTAGTGGTGGATGAAGACTATGATAGCTATGGCTTTCATGCAGGACTTGGCAAAATCTGAAAAAAAAACTAATCTCTACTTGTGACCTTCAAAGTTCTAACAATAGAGAACAGCTGTGACAAAAAAAGAAAACAATCAGGGCTGCAGACAAAGTGAGACTTATAAACTTTAGGGAACAAAAAAAACCTTTTTTGATCTTTCTGGATTACAAGTATCTACTTAACTCTGAGCCCAAAGGTATTTGCAGAGAAAAGAAAATTTGGATTCTTGGTCATCATGGAAAATCAGAGATTTATAGAAATAATTTATCAATAAAAAATAAATACTTTTCAAGAGGAGACATATGACATGTTGCAACTAATTCAAATAACAATGATTTCAAACCACAAAGAAATCCAAAATAACTTTGAAAATATAAACCAATTCATCTCCAATTTAACTTTACAACAACAACAACAAAAATCTCAGGAAACAACAACAGAGAAGGAACAGATAATACAGACAACTGAATACAAATTTGAGGATACAGACAAAGGTGGAACCTAACAAAACAAAGAAGTATGATTTAACCCAAGTGAAAAAAAATTACAAGAAATAATGGATTTGGAAAAGACAACTTATACTTTAGCACCAGAAAACAAATTTGAGGATAAGAAAAAAGATTGGACAAAATGGACTGCAGAGATGCCAGGAAAAGCACTAGAACTGGAGAGACAAAAAAATGATCAGAGAAGCAGAGAGAAAAAGAAGGAAAAAGATTTTCAACAAAAATGAATGGGTAAATGCCTCCTACAAAGATATTGTACTTGACTTACTTTTATATTTACAGTAACGCCTACAACAATATGGAAAGATTCTCTGATTCAGGACAACATATGGATTAAGAAAGATACTGGGCAAAAGAAAAAGGCTAAAGTGAAAATAAAGAAAATATACAATGGGAAAGAATACAGAGAGAATATTTAAAAAAAGAAACACCTGATCAAATATGGTTAAAGAAATAGAAAGATTTTGGATATGAATTTTATTTTAAGAGAGAAGAGGCCCTCAAGTAACATAATACTTTCTTTTTCTTTCTTTCTTATTTTATTTCTTGATATGAGTAATATAAAAGAGTTGGAATGGCTTATATAAAGGAAATGTTTTAGATATTTAAAGGTGATTGACTTTAGGAAAATTACAATGGATTAAAAAATGTTCTGAATAAGAGTTAAAAGACTAAAGGACTAGATTTATTAAATGGAATATTTAAAGATTAAATATATATTTAATTATGGTAAAAAAGAACGAATTTTTTGGGGGATTTAAATATGTATTAGCTTATAGGAAATAGGGATTTTAAGTAGTATACTATCCTTTTATTTTTCTTTATTCTTATTCTTCTTTTTCCTTTTTTTAGTCTTATATATTCCTTAAGAAAGATAAATGTATTGGGTTGGCTTACATGAGAAAAAATAGACTTAAATATTCAAATGTAATTAACTTTGAGAAAATTTTAACCAGTAAGAATGTTTTGAACATTGTGAGAAAAACAAATGTAAACAAGAAATGTAAACAGGATCTATGAAGAGACAACTATAATGACTAGATATAAAAGAAATATTATATTGATGTGATTATTATCTGCAGAAATATTAAAAAAATTATACTCTATTGTCATTCACTAAAATAACAAGAATTGTATTAACTTAAGGTTGGTAAAAGAGAACATTATGGGAAAAAGAGGAAATCAAGTAAAGTTATTATGTGGATTATATAGATTATAGAAATCAACTGTTCGTGAATGTTTCTTAAATGTAAACCCAAACAACATACTGTTTACCAAATATTAAGGTGACTATGTTAAAAATTAATAAAACATTTTTTTAAAAAAAGAAACAGGAAGAAATGGCAGTAGAAGGAGCAGTCAAACCAAGAGAGGAAGAAGAAGTTAAAAACACATACACAGAAGAAGGAGCAAGACCAAGAGATCAGAGACAGATAAGATCGACTAGAAGATTAAGACCTAGATATAACTGAAAGAGATGGAGAAGGAGAGTGGGATTTTGTCAATGAATATAAATGGACTAAATTCTCCCTCAAAAGAGAAAAAATTCTTTACATAACTACAAAAATTAAAAATGAGTATAATTTGCCTCCAAGAAACACATATTAAGAGACAACACTATAAGTTGTTAGAACAACCAAAAATTGGTAAACTTCACTTTGCATTAACACTTCAAAAGAAAAGTGGAATATCTCTATACATTAAAGAAACAATGAACCCTAAACAAATTTATGCAGATGAAGAGGGGAGAGTATTAATGGTGGAAATAATGATGGATCAAAAACAGATACTGATGGTAGCAATATACACAGCAAATGATAAACAATTTTACCAAAAATTACATTAAAAAATATTAGAATTGAACTATCAAAATCTCTGTGTAGTGGGAGACTTTAGTGCAATAACAGATGGAACTTTGGATGATAAAAGTGCTAAACAAGGGAGGAAAGGAGGAAATATATTACCTAAAGCATTTTCAAAAATGACAGAAGAACTCTGTATCTAAGATATATGGAGAGAGAAAAGTCCAAAGAAATTACAGTATACATTTTACTCAAATAGACATAAATCATGGTCTAGAATTCATATGATATGGACATCTTTGGAACTTAATACGATGATACAGGAAATTGAGATAAAAATTAATGTTTGGGCAGATTATAACCCAATAAAGATGACTTGGAGAGGTACTAAGAAAAAATTAAGATGGTCCTTGAACAAATCTATATTGAAAGAAAATGAATTCATACAACTAGCGACAAAGGAAATGGATTTTTTTTTTCAAAATAAACAAGAAAGAAGAAACATAGCTTCAAAATGTGTGGGATACGGCTAAAGCATATTTCAGAGGGTTGGCTATAACTTAAGCTGCAAAATTCAAAAGGTGAATTACAATTTCAAAATGATACAATTAAAAAAATTATCAAAAACTATTATGAGATTTATTTATTTATTTTATTTAGTTACATTTATATACCGCCCTTTCCCTGAGGACTCAGGGCGGTTTACAGGGAATTTAAAAATCCAACATACAAAAGTTAAAAACCAAATTAAAAAATATTAAATTGACCCTGTACACTTAAAAACCCCAATTAAAAATTTCTCCTCAGCCTGGGCCCAAGAGCTCAAAGAGCCAGGTCTTCAGGCCCCGGCGGAATGATCGGAGGTCGGGGGCAGTTCTCAGCTCCACCGGCAGCTGGTTCCAGAGGGCAGGCGCTCCCACTGAGAAGGCCCTATCCCTGGGTGTCACCCGCCGGCAATCTCTCACCGGCGGAACCCTGAGCAGACCCTCCCTGTGGGAGCGCACTGGGTGAAGGGCGTTTGATGCCGGCAGCAGGAGATACCTTACAACGCAGAGGAAATTCCAAAAGAAAAAATACAGCAGTATTTTAAAAAAGCAGACTTACCAAAAATTTCAGAGAATATTTAAAATATATTAAATGGAAAAATATTAAAGATGGAGATTATAAGGCTATAAGACTCTGGGTCTAGATAGATTACCTGCAGAGCTTTATAAATCATTACAAGAGATACTAAGTCCTATTTTGAAAGATCTGTGTAATGAAATACTTTTGGGGGCTAAAATACCAGTGGATTGAAGCCAATATTACCTAAATACCCATAGAAGACTCTGGTCTAATGCAAATAAAAAACTATAGACCAATATCACTATTAAATGTAGATTATAAAATTTTCACCTCAATAATAGCAGAAAGACTAAAGAAATTTTTGACCAAATTTATACATACAGACCAAAATGGTTTTCTACCTAAAAGACAGATAAAAAATAATTTAAGAATGATTCTTGATGTGTTAGAGTACTATAATATTTCTTGATGCACAGAAAGCATTTGACAATGTAAACTGGCAATTTATGTCTCAGCAACTAGTGGAAATGGACTTTGGAGAAAACTTTATAAATGCAATTAAAACAATTTATTGTAAACAAACAGCCAAAATAATTGTAAATGGAGAGTTTACAGAAAACTTTAATATTAAAAAAGGCACAAGACAGGGATGCCCACTATCTCCATTATTATTATACTAACACTGGAAGCACTGAATAGAAACATCAGACAAGATATAGAAATTAAAGGATTGAAGATAAGAAATGAAAAATGTAAACTGCAAACATTTGCAGATCACTTGGTTTTTATATTGGAAGATCCACTTGAAACAATCTCTAAAGTTATGGAGAAAATAGGAAAAATTGGAGAAGTGGCAGGGTTGAAAATAAACAGAGAAAAAACTAAAGTGCTAACAAAAAATCTAACAGAAAAACAAAAAAAGCAAATAGGAAAAAAAGCAAATCTTCAAATAGTTAAAAAAGTTAAATATTTGGGAATTTATCTAACAGCAAGATGTGTAACAATAAAAGAAGATAATTACGTAAGATTGCTAAAACAAATAAAATTGGATCTGGAAAAGTGGAAAAACTTACAACTTTCAATGCTGGGGAGAATAGCAACAGTGAAAATGAATATCTTACCAAAAATACTCTTTCTATTTTAAATGATTCCTGTAAGACTGGGAAAAGCCTTTTTTGATGAACTGAATACAACAGACATGTCAAACACAAGGCCTGGAGTGGTTTCATGTGGCCCACGAACCCATCCTGGAAACAGTGAGGGAATGGCCCCCACTGCCTTGGTCCTGGCCCAGGCTGGCCGGGAGCCAATGTACAATTTCGTGGTGGCCATCTATGCTGAAATGCATTCAGTCTTAGCTCCACAAGGCCGTCTGGAAACAGCGAAGGTCCAGCCCCTGCTGTGTCGGCCCCGCCCACTGGGCGCATGCTGGGGAGGCATCACCCTTTGTGAGGAATGAAGAAAGGCACCATTGCCTGGAAGTGGCCAGCACATGGCCCTCCCTACTTCGAACAGGCTAGGGGCTGGGCAGCATTGCGCTTCTCTTTAGATTCATGCCACCCGGCTCAGCCTCACCTCACTGTGAGGAGAGCACTCTGCTGCCTGCCAAAACTGGGCAGGCTGGGGGCTGGGCAGCACTGCGCAGGTAACATTGACTCTCATGCTGTTCATGGCATCCCCTCCCCCAGAGCCCACCTAGCTGGATATGTGAAGTAGGTGAAGGACATGTGCTGGCCACTTCCAGGCAATGTGCATTTCTTCATTCCTCATGAAGGATGCCACTTCCCCAGCTGCGTTTCTTGCCTGTTTTTCTCCCTCCCTCATCTCAAATATTTTCCCACCACTCTAGGAAGGAAGGAAGGAAGGAAGGAAGGAAGGAAGGAAGGAAGGAAGGAAGGAAGGAAGGAGAGGGAGAGTCGAGGGAAGTCCTGCCTTAGTCCTTCCCTGCTACCCTTTCACCATCCCCTTGCCCCTCCTCCTGGCCTATCCTGGGGGGGGGGTCTCCCATCCTATTGCTAAGGAAGTTTTGGATACAAAGCCAGGTCTCCACACATGGAGTGGGCCTCCCTCTTGACTTTGCCCTCATACCCATTATGAGCAACCTGGCTAAGGAGAGTAAGCACAGCAGCAGCAGCCTTGAGGTAAGTGCAGCTGGGTGCCCCCTTGGGGAATTGGGGCTGGACTTAGTGCCATGGGTGCTTGAGGGTGGGGCTGGGCATTTGACCTCTATGCCACTGTCTAGGGCCCCCCCGCCACATGGCCTGAGAGGAACAGTGGGCTCCTCCAGTGGACCATGCCTTGGCACTTGCCCCAGTCCCATCTCCTTCTGCCAGAGACCCTCAGATCTATCCCACTCCTGCCCAGGCCCCCATAGGTACCCTTGAAACGAATGATGTAGAGCTGTCCATGCCCACCCAGTAGGCCACACGCACTCCAGCCATGCCCACCCAGTAGGCCACGCCTACCCTGGCCACGCCCACCCACCCCCCTGAGGGCAACCGCAATGCTGATGTGGCCCTCAATGAAATTGAGTTTGACGTCCCTGGAATACAACAATACTGAAATTTATCTGGCAAGGAAAAAAAGCTAGAGTTAGACTGAAAATATTACAAGAAGTGAAAGAAAGTGGAGGATTTGGACTGCCAGACTGGATGTTATACTACCAAGCAACTATTTTAACATGGCTTAAAGAATGGATAATGCTTAGAGACAAAAGACTATTATACATAGAGGGGCATGACTTACAGGAAAGAAAGGCATTCCTTTCTGTGGTATGGGAAAAATAAAATACAAAGATATTTTCAAAACCAATTTATAAGTAATGTACTTCTTTTAGAATGGGAAAAAATAAAAGCGAAAATTTATATCAAGATACCTGGATGGCTTTCAACAATGGAAGCTTTTGCTTATCCAAATTTAATTAATTGTGATAAAGTTGTGACCTATAAAGTTATCTTGGACAATGAAGGAAAATTGAAAGATAGACAAGATCTACAAGAACAAAGTATTGATCTATCATGGTGGCCATATTTACAAATCCAAACGAGATATGAAAAAGATCAACAATGGGATTTTAAAAAGAACAGATAGAATTTGACCAGATACTGTTAAAAACAGATGAAAAGTTGATTAAGAAACTCTATAAATATCTGTTAAGCTTAAAGATGGAGGAAGAACAAGTAAAAGAAACAATGATAATATGGGCAAAGAACTTTGGATATAATATAGAATTAGAAAACTGGCAAAAGTTATGGGAAAGAAATGTTAAATTAACTAAAGCAGTGGCAGATAAAGAAAACCTATATAAAATGTTTTACAGATGGCATATGACACCAATGAGATTAGCAAAATACTTCAAACAAGTGTTGGAAATGCAAACAAAGACCAGGTACTTATTACCATATCTGGTGGACATGTCCTAAAGCAAAAAGATTTTAGTTAAAAATACACTTATGGTTGGAGAAAATGACTAAAAAACAAATAGACTTTAAGCCAGAATTATTTTTGTTAGGAATAATAGGAGTAAATTATGATAAAGACTGTATATATTTAATTCTACACGTACTAACTGCACCAAGAATTGTATTTGCCCAACATTGAAAAAATGAAAATTTACCAACTGAAGAATTAATTAAGAAAACTTTAGAGTGTGCAGAAAGGGATAGATTAACTTTAAAGATAAAAGAGAAAGAAGACTCAGTGTATTTTAGAACATGGGATAATTTTTATCAGTGGCTAGAAAAACAAGTTAGAGAGAAAGGAATGTGATAGGTAATTTTGAATATATATTAGGAAGAAGACCATTGAGCAATTAATTAACATTATTTATGATAATCAACTATTACTCATTGTTTTTAAACACATGAACCCAGACATTATGTTGTTTGCTAAATATTGAGAATGTTATTTGAAAAAACCCTAACCTCAACCCCAACCGCAACCTTAACCCTAACCCAAATCCCAACCCCAATCCCGACCTCACATTCCTAATCCTATAAAAACTAATTATATATATAAAAGAATTATAACCATGGGCCTGGAAGGCACAGCAGCCTGCTGGATGGTGACCTTACAAAATGCTGATGCTCCCGAGCTCTGAAACTCTAACCACTTCATGGCCACCCTGAGATGGAGTTTTGAGGACCCCTTTCCCCATCAAACCATCATTAACCCAGTCACAGTAGAGTTGGAACTCCCCAAAACATTAAGAGGGTCATCCGGTGTTTCACTGTGTTTTACTAAAACCGGAGTTGAGCTTGTCCTTAAGGCCAGTTGTGCCTCTGCCACCACAGCCTATTATGGTGTATAAAATAAAATAAAAAGTTTCTTCCAACATATTAACAACAAGAAAAAAATCAAGGAAACTATAGGCCCACTAAAGAGAGAAGATGGCAAGGAAATTACAAGCAACAGGGTGAAAGCAGACTGACCTAAGGTCATCAGATAGTTTCAATACCTAAGAGAGGAGCATACTATATGACTTCAAGTCAGTTGTCTTTTCAGAAAATTCAGCCCATCTCGGAGTCCTGTTTAATACCATAATCATTTGCTACACATGTTTCTCAACTCTGTAATTCCCAGTATTTCCTAAAAGAAGACCCACCAATTAGACTAGCTTAAAATTGTAGTGGGAATATGGCTTATACAACTGGATGTCTCATCCGCTACTATATATCTGAGAAATGGATGGATAAGTTCCTTCTGGTTACACAGTTCAAAACATTCCCATGGGAAAAGCCTCCTTCAGTTGAGTTTATTCTCCAATTATTAAAGGTGTTGGGGAAAACTATGAGTGGGAAAGGGGAATGCACCAAGAACAAGACTTGTGGTTCTTCATCACATCCATATTGATGAGGATGAATAGATATAGGTTCTCCTGCTTGACTGGGGGGCTCGACTAGAAGACCTCCAAGGTCCCTTCCAGCTCTATTCTATTCTATTCTATTCTATTCTATTCTATTCTATTCTATTCTATTCTATTCTATTCTATTCTATTCTATTCTATTCTATTCTATTCTATTCTATTCTATTCTATTCTATTCTATTCTATTCTATTCTATTCTATTCTATTCTATAGTCAATTAGCACAAAGACTTGATTCACTAATGAGGCTTCCATTATGAAGTGGCAATTCAGAGCATGAAAAAACTTCAGCAAAAGAAATGAGAGTGAGCTACCTGCCCTTGCCCTGGCCAAAGGTTTTTGCTTGGGTGTCTTTTCACATAGCATCAACATGTTTCTAGGGTCATAAATTAGCAGTGTGATGAGCCACAACCAGCTGTTGCTCTACGTGATTTGACTTCCCAAATAGACCCCCCTGCTGTTATACATGTTCTCAAGTATAGAAAGTGGCTTTTTTCCAAACAGGATATACATTAGGCGGTAACCATAACTTAACATGCATAATTTGCTTGTACAGCATCAGATAAGGAGGGGAGTATTAATATAGTGACTTAGGTTACTCAAGGCTTACTAAAAGTAGAAATCGCTCTTCATATGACTTAAGCAATCAATACATATATAGCTCTTTTTTTCTGACAGTATCTCTCAGGATTTATAGAGTTGACCACAGGGTGTTGGGGGAAGATAAACAGATGGAACTTTCTAATCCTGCTCTAATTCATCTCAACAACAGATTGGTCTTGTTTATATAAACCTCCTGATCTGTTAATTTATTGGACCATTTTGAAATGAGAGATGTTGTCATGTGATTTTTGGAAATCTATCTTGACTCCGGTACCAAAGATTGTTTTTACAAGGATGTTGGGAATTGAATCTAAAAATTGAATTGAATCTAAAAATTCCTCGATAAGTTATTTAGCTCAAAATATTAACTATGCATCTAGAAAAGAACGTGAAGTTTCCCATAGAGTTGAAGCCAAAATTTGAAGTGCTCTACTAAATATCTGTGCATTCTGTGACTTTGTATCTGATGCAGTAATGGAAAATAAGAAGTTCTGAAACACCACATTATAACATATAAGATATTATATGGTGATAAAAATTAAAAATTTGATAAGCTGGCATGGTAAGAATTTTAAAGAGAAGTTGATAGTTTTAGGATACTTAAGTCAGAGACTGGTAACTTTTTGCAGCTGGAAAGGGAGATGAATGGCATATGCACTCAACACACAAATGAAAGACACATCTTGAACCTGTACAAGACATGAGCAGTTGCATGATGCATGACATGAACTACACATTCATTATGAAAGGAACCACTGTTGATCTGAATCTGAGTGAAGTATACCTATGTTCCAGCAGATTGATGATGTCTCACTGATCTATTTTAAATAATGAACTGGTGGGAGGATGAATAGTTCCACTGTGATTCAGCAAAGCTTTTTAAATTGGGAAAACAAAATTTCTCTGTGCATTGTATAGAAACTGCTTTTAATGACTGCTCTTTTTACCCAAATCAATTATTCTGTTAATTTTTATAAGCCAAAAGAGACAAAGACTGAGCAAGTAAGATCTCTGAACCCTACGTTAACCATCCTGTCCATTCCCTCTGAACGTCTAATAATGTCTGCCTAAAAGGTGAGATAGAAAATACTATGTTTATAAACTTGAAAAATGAGTGTCAGGGCTCACTTCAAAACCTCATCCCAAGAAAGCAGGATTCTTGGAACAGTTTCATTCCAAAAGGAACTTTTATTAGGAGAAGCTGATAGCAGGCATGACAGGCATGATCTGAGGGTTTTCTGCTCAGATCAATAGGTTAAAAGAGTCCCAAGTAAACCCCATGTCAATAGTTCATCCAGTCAGTTTGAATGGGCCAATCCCCAGGTTTTTTTTAATTTATTTTTTATTTTAATTCCATTTATATCCCGCCCTTCTCCGAAGACTCAGGGCGGCTTACAAGCTTAGCAGTAGCCTTCATTCTATGTATATGCCTGCTTATTAGGGCTTTCGCACACACCCCAAGCGGCATTATTACAAAGTCAGCTTAATTGCCCCCAACAATCTGGGTCCTCATTTTACCTACCTCGGAAGGATGGAAGGTTGAGTCAACCTTGAGCCTGGTGGGATGCGAACCTGCGCTAATTGCAGGCAGCTGGTGTTACTTAAGGAGGCATTAGCCCACTGCTCCACCAAGGCTCTTTTTAAGTTTTAAGTCCACTGTGGGAAAGAAGCTGATAACAGGGTCCGTTCCCATGCGTGTGAAGATGTTGTTGGGTCTTCGCACCTTCCCTTCCACAGCGAGAGATAAGCCAGATGGCTGGAGGCAAATTCCTTCTCACCCCAGGGTGACATCAAGGGAGATACAGTACAAAGAGTAAGTATCTAGAAACAGCAGAAAGGATACATTGTAGCAAAGCAGAGAAACATACCACAGAGCCTTCTCCCCTCCTCCTCAGGAGAATGGCAAAATCCTCAGGAAGACATGAAAAAGAAATGAAATAGGTTCCCCCCCCCACGGGAAAGAATGGGTTCTGACATCCTCCTCCCAAACTGCCCACCTTTGCTCTGTCTCTGTGAGTTTCCTTGATGTTTATGCGCAAGGCTGCAATTTCCCTTCATCATTCTCCTATAATACTATTGCCCCCACAGCCATGTCGCTAGCATCAGCCTGAATCATGTAAGGTTTTTTTAGTGTCAGGGTGCCTTAGAACTGGTTCTGTGGAAAAGAGTCTTTTTAACCTTTCAAATGTTGTTTGACATTCTACTGTCCATTTCAATGGCTGATTTGGCTTCGGCTTCCCCTCCCCTTTGGTCTTTAACAAATTCGCAATTGCTAGCACAATCTGTGCAAAGGAGGGGATGATTTGCTGGTAAAAATTAGCAAATCCAAGGAAACTTTGCAATTGCTTCCTTGTGTGGGACGGAGCCCATTGTAGTATAGCGCGGACTTTCTCAGGGTCCATCTCTATGCCATTTGGCAATATGCGATACCCCAAGTAGTCAATTTTTTTCTTATAAACGGAAACTGCTTGACAGTTTTGATGCATTCCTGTGCTTTCCAATCAGCCAAGGGATCTTCAAATCTGCATCTGAGGGCTGACACAAATTGATTGAAATTCTGCAGATCTGGGGTGTTGACATCATGGAGATCCACCACCCAGTCTGCTGCGGTGCCATCTAGGGTTGCTTGCACAATCCGTATTCGGCCACGATCACTTGGTATGTCATGGCCATATTCCTCCATGTAGTTCAACACTTGGGTCAGGAAAAAACCCAGTCAGTGTGGGTCCCCGCAGTAGTTCACTCCTAGCAGTGGGAACTTTCAGATGGACCGATGCCTCTTCTTTCGCCTGTGTCAGTGGCCTTCTCTGTTGGCTGGTATGGCTCACTTGGGGGTGGAGGTGGCGGTAGCAACAGCTGCTGCTTCTGCAGTGCTGGTGGAAGGGCCTGGGGCTGCTGGTTTGCCCCCCCCCTTTCATCTGTTCCTTCGGCTGAACCTGAGTTGGTGGTTCCCCGTCATGGGTCAGCTTTCACCTCCTTCATGGAATCAAAGGTGACTCTCAACATGTCAATGGCTTGCTCCAGGAACTGGCTTGAATGGGGCAGTTGGTCATCCTTGTCTTCACTAAGATGAGGCAACCTTTCCATCTCGACTTTCCAGCCTGATTGGTGACTGCCACGTCTGACCATGACTTTCCTGGATCTTTTCTCCCAGTCCTCCTTCTTCCCAACACCCATCGACCACCTGGGTTTGTGGCAGCATTCCACGACCGATGGGCTCGAGGATTGAGAACTGTATTGGCTGGGCTCTGCTTGGTGGGACAGCTCCCCTCCTATGGCAGGTTTTTCCCTTTCCATTCCAATATCAGACATCATTTGCTTAGCCCCCCGGCAAGGGTCTTCCTTCTGAGTTGACTATTACTGCAGATCCCGCCTAATGTCAGGGCTCACTACAAAACCTCATCCCAAGAAAGCAGGACTCTTGGAACAGTTTCATTCCAAAAGGAACTTTTATTAGGAGAAGCTGATAGCAAGCATAATAGGCAGGATCTGAGGGTTTCCTGCTCAGATCAATAGGTTAAAAGAGTCCCAAGCAATCCCCACCCCAATAGTTTATCCTGTCCATTTGAATGGGCCAATCCCCAGGTGCTAAATCCACTGTGGGAAAGGAGCTGATAATGGGGTTCCTTCCCATGCTTGTGAAGATGTTGTTGGGTCTTCGCATCTTCCCTTCCACAGTGAGAGATAAACCAAATAGCCGGAGGCACATTCCTTTCTCACCCCAGGTGACATCAAGGGAGATACAGTTCAAAGAGTAAGTATGTAGAAACAGTGGAAAGAATACATTGTAGCAAAGCAGAGAAACATACCATAGAGCCTTCTCCCTCCCCCTCAGGAGAATGGCAGAACCCTCAGGAAGACATGAAGAAGAAATGAAATAGGTTTCCCCCCGCCCCCCAGGGAAAGAATGGGTTCTGACATTGAGTACATTTACTAGTAAATACTTTGTAAATTAGTACAAACACATTCCCATAGATTCCGGAACACCAGCTTATGGGACATACAGGTGAAACTCGAAAAATTAGAATATCGTGCAAAAGTTCATTTATTTCAGTAATGCAACTTAAAAGGGGAAACTAATATATGAGATAGATTCATTACATGCAAAGCAAGATAGTTCAAGCCATGATTTGTCATAATTGTGATGATTATGGCGTACAGCTCATGAAAACCCCAAATCCACAATCTCAGAAAATTAGAATATTGTGAAAAGGTGCAATATTCTAGGCTCAAAGTGTCCCACTCTAATCAGCTAATTAAGCCATAACACCTGCAAAGGGTTCCTGAGCCTTTAAATGGTCTCTCAGTCTGGTTCACTAGGAATCACAATCATGGGGAAGACTGCTGACCTGACAGTTGTGCAGAAAACCATCATTGACACCCTCCAGAAGGAGGGAAAGTCTCAAAAGGTAATTGCAAAAGAAGTTGGATTTTCCCAAAGTGCTGTATCAAAGCACATTAATAGAAAGTTATGTGGAAGGGAAAAGTGTGGAAGAAAAGGTGCACAAGCAGCAGGGATGACCGCAGCCTGGAGAGGATTGTCAGGAAAAGGCCATTCAAAAGTATTGGGGACTTTCACAAGGAGTGGACTGAGGCTGAAGTCAGTGCATCAAGAGCCACCACACAGAGACGGATCCTGGACATGGGCTTCAAATGTCATATTCCTCTCGTCAAGCTGCTCCTGAACAACAAACAACGTCAGAAGTGTCTTACCTGGGCTAAAGAAAAACAGACCTGGTCTGTTGCTCAGTGGTCCAAAGTCCTCTTTTCTGATGAGAGCAACTTTTGCATCTCATTTGGAAACCAAGGACCCAGAGTCTGGAGGAAGAATGGAGAGGCACACATTGCAAGATGCTTGAAGTCCAGTGTGAACTTTCCACAATCTGTTTTGATTTGGGGAGCCATGTCATCTGCTGGTGTCGGTCCACTGTGTTTCATTAAGTCCAGGGTCAACGCAGCCGTCTACCAGGAGATTTGGGAGCACTTCATGCTTCCTTCCACAGACAAGCTTTATGGGGATGCTGACTTCATTTTCCAGCAGGACTTGGCACCTGCCCACACTGCCAAAAGCACCAAAACCTGGTTCAATGACCGTGGGATTACTGTGCTTGATTGGCCAGCAGACTCGCCTGACCTGAACCCCATAGAGAATCTATGGAGCAATGCCAAGAGAAAGATGAGAGACATGAGACCAAACAGTGCAGAAGAGCTGAAGGCCGCTATTGAAGCATCCTGGTCTTCCATAACACTTCAGCAGTGCCACAGGCTGATAGCTTCCATGCCACGCTGCATTGAGGCAGTAATTGCTGCAAAAGGGGTCCAAACCAAGTACTGAGTACATATGCATGCTTATACTTTTCAGAGGTCTGATATTGTTCTATGTACACTCCTTGTTTTATTGATTGCATGTAATATTCTAATTTTCTGAGATTGTGGGTTTGGGGTTTTCATGAGCTGTACACCATAATCATCACAATTATGACAAATCACGGCTTGAACAATCTTGCTAAGCATGTAATGAGTCTATCTCATATATTAGTTTCCCCTTTTAAGTTGCATTACTGAAATAAATGAACTTTTGCACAATATTCTAATTTTTCGAGTTTCACCTGTAGGTGCAGAATTTGTCTCAAATTACTTTTATTCCCAGATATACAACCAGATGATCAACTCAACACTAATCAATGGAAGTACTGTAAGTGCTTATACATTATTGTGTCTAATACTGAAAGCCCTCCTTTATCCTATAGAGTGGGTGCAGATACAATAGGCATGCAGTTGCATCATGCGTTTGCTGAGACAAGTACAAGGTGAGCAGTACACCTCTGCAGTGCTTCCTGCTTTCTTTATTGTAGTTGTTTTACATACCAAAATACAGGTACCACCACTGTTGAGAGGTCACTGAAGTGAGGAAAAGTCTTCTCTTAGATTCCATAAGGCCATTCATTTGAATTTATTTTTAATAAGCTCTAAACAGTTATCGAACACTGTAAACACTGTCAATAATTTGATTTGTTTTTTTAAAAAATACAGAGATGCATGTCTGTAGGTGAATTAGAGAAGAGTCTGTGTACCGTGTTAAGCCAAACCTTTGTCTTGAGGCAGATACAAAACTGCATGCTGAGGTACTTTCCTGCCATTTCATTTTTCAGGAGAGTAAAAATTCTTCCTGCACGGGGAGAAATCATAGTCCTAAAATTCAGACATACCTATTTTTTTTCCTCGGAATCTCTTCACTCGGGGTTAGGAGGCCTGGTAATGGTTGTAGGGCACAGACAGGTCACATCTCTTCTGCCTTGCCTTCATTTTAGAGTTAGGACAGGAAAGGGTTAATGGTACTCTGCTGTAACACATGATTGGTCTTTATGAGGTTGGAGCTCTTGTCTGTCTGAGGCCTACAGATGATGCTAAAGAGCCAATAATGACAGCAATTCAAAGCAATCTAATTATACAAACGGGAGGCTAAACAATTTCATCATCCTTAAATTAGATTGTCCTAATGAGATAAAGACACCAATTAATCCTGAATTAATTTCAATAGCCTATTTCAGGCAAACACTTTAATATGCAAATGTAAATGAGAAACAAAGCCTACCGTCAAATGCCAGAGTTCAGAACCTTTCTCTTCACAGCTGCAGTGGGTGTAAATAGTGCCTAATCAGTTTGTGTGGAAAGACACAACCCTCAGAAATGTTCAGACTCCGTAAAACACAGCTGGGCACTTCAGGTAGGTGCCATCCTGAGCCAGGCAAAGCAGAGGAAAGGGACCAGGTTGGGTGCTGGGAATACATCAGATGCACTCCAGGCACCTTGAAAAGGGGGCATCATGCTGAAACAGTTCCCACCGCCAAGAGTATGCTGGGTACCTGGCCAGCTGCTGTTTAGGGATACCAAGCTGATTTTAATTAGCTCTTTCTTAATTGTTTTAAATTAGTCATTTCCCACCACATGAAAACACCAGCTTTTATTCTAAAGTATGGGGGTAGGGGAAGTCTGGTAATATTACCAGGGAGATTAAAATTGAAGTGGCTGTCCAACAAAGCAGGCTTACGTTAAGAGCAGCCTTTTTAAAAACAAAAAAACAGAAAACCCCCCAACAACTTATAAACATGGAAATCAAGAGCTGGAATGTACACTTCGTTATGCCTGCCAGGTTTGCTTTCCTTCCTCTTGAACCCTGATGAGCATATGGCCAGAGTTTCTTGATCTGTGCCCTTGGCTCATGTCTCTTGTCTGCAGCCTTTCTCCTTTTCCCTCCCTAGCTAAAAACACATTAGAGAGGTCATTGGTACCTTAGGCACTATGAATACATAAAATGCACAGGGTAATAGAACTACTGCTAGAATGTAGTGCAAATACTTCTTCAAAAAACACATAATCCTGTCTATGAGGAATATTAAAAATGCCTTGGGGTATATGTGAGTTGCTTGTAATCGGAAGAGGTTTGGGGGCAACAGCTAAGGTTTTGGGGTGCTATTTGCAGCCCTGCTTATTAATGAAAACAGAAGAATAGATTCTATGGCTTTGAGGCATAAATAACACATTTGGTATAATTTTTCCTGCAGCTACATTATTCAATAAATAGGACATTAATCTCTGTGTGGTGGGAGGGGGTATTTCATAATTACGTGCCATTTTTACTGATATACTATTTTTAATTTCTTTTTTTATCTGCACAGGTTTTATGTCCAAAATTTCATATTTAAATATAATAAAAACTGATTTGAAAAAAATAACATTTAATATATAGAATGAAGCTTTAATGTATATCTGAAGAAGGTGATCTGGATTTGTTGTAAGATTTTTAAAATGCAATTTTCAATCTGATTCCTTTCCATAGTTTAAATCTCATTATATTTTGTTTTTTTCTCTTCAGCTTAGAATATTGTTTAGATATTTTCTCTAGGACAGTATATATATATATATATATATATATATATATATATATATATATATATATATATATATATATATATATACTGCTCAAAAAAATAAAGGGAACACAAGATAAGACATCCTACTATTAAATTATTAAATACAGTACACTGTGTTGTTTAAGTGTTCCCTTTATTTTTTTGAGCAGTATATATATACATATACATACACACACACACACACACACGTCTAATTTCCCAGTTATTATGGTTGATGCATGTGGATTTTGGATTACAGAGTTGCAAATACTTATTTTATCAAGTATATTGCATTATACTGATGTTTTGTTTTTACATAAGAAAGGAAATACGCCTTGAAAAAAAGCATTAAATATATTTTGTTTTAAGTTGTTTCTTTTAATTCTTTTCATGTTGCAAAATTAAAATGATAGGGCTATCATATTGGGAGCACCTTCTTCCATGGTGCAGAGCCCCTTCAGCTGAGGGCAATGAAGCAAATGAGGTGGTCACCAGAATGCAGGTGAAGGCAATCTCATTTGGAACCAGGCTGAGCACTTGGAAAAACACTTTAGCAACTCTTTTTTGATGGCAGTGACAGCAGGAAAAAAAAAGGATTTTTCTTCCACATTGCTCCTTCTCAGAGTTTCCCTGTGAAATATTCTCAAATGATCCTTTTAGGAACAGCACTTAGAGATCATATAAACAGTGGTGGGATTCAAATAATTTAACAAATGGTTCTCAGAACAGAACCCTTTAAGAGTTTTCCCACTGATAATTAGTTGAGCTCTGTTTAGCTGGACAGGAAAAAGTTCCAGAGCCACAACCCCAGCTAATACTTGGTGACCTCACCCCCTTTTCCTGTATGCATCAAACAGGAAACTAGAGAGATGAGGTATCTATTCCTGAAATTACCTCTGAGAAGCACACACCTAGTTTTCGCCTGAGTGACGTGTTCGAAGGTGCCGTGTCTCCGTTTGGTTTCCGTCACTCCTCTCTTGAATGAAAACCAGACATCTTCCAGAAAACATAGATTTATCATAACCAGTTTGCCAAACTCAACAAAACAAATTACGTATCGGTTCTGCTGAACCAGTGTGAACCCGCTGAATCCCACCATTGCATATAAAACCCTCAAACACACTGTAACATGCTCATTGGATATTTTATTGGCAAAACTGATCAAGTTCATTGTGACTTAGATTCTAAAGTTCTAAAGTGTAGAAGAATCCATGTCCTTGTTTAGTCATTTATTTGGACATGTTTTAATTGTTAAGGACTGATTATGAAAAATTTGGCTAAATACATATGTACTTTGCCATTTCTCCTTATAACTTATTACATCTAGTAAAGTATGAGAAGCTATAAATTGGCAAGTTGGCAATTAAAGGAGGCTGTAAAGAGATTGATCCTGGAAAAACTGGATCCAGAAATTCTAAATAATTATAGCTACTTGCGAACTTCCTTGGCAAGGTACTTGAGCATGTGGTAGCTGATCAGATCCTTGGATCTTTATTAATGGATGAAACTGATATTCTAGAGTCATTTAATTGTGGTGTAGACCTGTTTCCCCTCTCTTAATTTGCTTTCATTGTAAAGATAATGATTCATTCTGATATTTCTCATGGACCTCTCAACAGCTTCTGAAACTATAGTACCCTGCTGGGGAGACTTCATCTTGATTGCTTGACTATTCAGGTAAATTCCCCAGCTGAGTGGGTTTACCAAAAGAATGGTACTTTTCAGCAGAGGGACCCCGAATTCGTAATGTCATCCTTGCTAAAATATGTCTGATGCCATATTTTTTGGTGTTTGGGGGGCAATTTTATTCATTTTATTCTGAGCAGACATTTTAATGCAGGGGTGTCAAACTGGCAGCCTGTGGGCTGGATGTGTCATATGCAGGCCATGCCCCCCCCACTCTGAAAAGGCAAAGAATGTCACAAAATGTCATGATATGTCACATGATGTGATCAAGTTTGACACCCGTGTTTTAATGTATGTTTTTAATCAATTGTTTTAACTGATTGGTTAAATCAATTAAAACAATTGGCTTTAACTGATTGTTTGCTTGTAAACTGCTTAAAGATTTAATAAAAATTGTTTTAAACAGATATTTCCACTAAATAGATATGGTGGATAAGCTTCTGATACTGGCATTTTTTGTGACAAAAGCATAAAGAAATATAACATCAGATATGACTTTAGCAAGCCAATAGAATGATTTCGGATGGTTATTCATTTGATGATGCTAATAAGAACCCTCATTTTTCAGTAGTGATACAAATGTGATTCATGATATAAATCCTGGTTTTGGGGACAAAACTTTACTACATACGAGGGGAAGGGAAAACTTTTTGGAGGCTTATAATTAATATAAATATACAAGAATGGTTTACACACTTCACTAAGGATGACATGTGGAGAGACCAATTCAGATTGTTAGTTATCTGAACCCCCAGATACTTAATACTGTTGATCACCTCTACATCCTTGATACTAAGTAGAGTATGATTTTGCTGGCTGTTTCTAAAATCTACAATGATCTCCTTTGTTTTATTAACATTTAGAACCAGGTTACTTTTATTGCACCAGTCCACCAGGCCATTCACCTCTTTCCCATAAGCATCTTCATTGTCATCCCGGATAAGACCCACCACTGCCGTGTCATCCTCATATTTCACATTATGAAAGCAGATTTGGCACAGCAGTCATGGGTGATCAAGTTGAACAATAACGGACTCAAAACACAGCCCTGTGGGGAGCCTGTACTCAAGGAAAAGGAGTTGGATGTTCTTCCAACTCACACAAACTGGGGCCTACCAACAAGGAAATCAAGTATCCAGTTACATAAAGGAGTATTAAAACCTAATAGGCCCAGTTTGTTCACCAAATGCTGAGGGATGATTGTGTTGAACGCTAAATTAAAACCAACAAACAGCATGTGCATGTGAGTACTCTCCTCCTCCAGGTGAGCCAAGTTAAGATGAAGCACACAGGAAAGTGCATCACCTATAGAGCGGATCTTCTGATAGACAAACTG
This sequence comes from Vipera ursinii, assembly GCF_947247035.1. NCBI lineage: Eukaryota > Metazoa > Chordata > Lepidosauria > Squamata > Viperidae > Vipera > Vipera ursinii. The sequence continues at coordinate 115,553,114 of NC_139516.1, read as the reverse complement.
TAATGAGTCAAATATAGACGGAAGGCATGAAACAGCTTTTCGACTTTCCACAGGACCTTCTGAATAGCAGTTGTATCAAACCTGAGCACCTGTTCATCAGGAAGGGAAACAGCCTTCCTTGCTGGAAAATTGTGGGCTCAAATGAAACTTGTTATGTCAAGCCATATAATAATGTACAATCAAAAATAGATCTGATAATATTTTTATAATGTTCTTCACAAGTGATTTGAAATATATATTTTAAGACCCTTGCAGCTTTTTCAACATAGTACAGTTAAATACTTAGGAATGGGATTGCAAATGCTTTGAGAATGACAAGACATAATCACATGAAGAAGAAAAAAAACATTTGGGGTACATGTTGATTTTGGTTAGTTACAGGCCCTCCTTCTGATTTGCATACATAATCTGGAAGATTCAGATTAGGTAAATCTAGTTTAGAAGTTACATTACAGTATCTGAATTTCTGAGGCCTCCATGTAACACATTATCTTGGGAATAGAACAAGAACTAATGGATAAGAACTTTAAGAGCAGATTTCAATTATATATGTCAGGAGAAATCTGCTAATAATAAAACTTTTCATCATAAAGCCTTTGAGAAAGGCTTTGAGTATTCCTTGATGGGAGGTATTTAAGGCAAAGATTGGATAATTTTCTATCCAAATTGCTGTCACAATATTCTGCATAACTGATCTTACATGAAATAGAGTAGATGACTGTTAAGATCTCTTTCTATTCTATCCATTTGCTATTTAAACTCTCACTGTAGGGATATTTTCAGACCAGTCAAGTTCATTAGGTCTATGCAGCTGGTCCCATTGCTTATTCTCCTTCTCCTCTTCCCAACTGCACTGATTAAATAAGAGATACATCCTTATTATCTTTCGTAACCCTGCATCTCCATTCAGTCCCTTTGGTATTCTGTTGTGTTTTGTTTGGGCCACTGGTTAATTATAGAAAAACTGGAAGTAGCAGAAAGCTGCTTCTTCATCTGTACAAGGCATGGAGCTTGTTACCAGGTTGGCAGGTGCCTGGTACTGCATTTGCAGACAAAAGCATCTCCCATCTAGTGACCCTGAGGCCTACTGAACTACATCTTCCTGGCTCTTTTATAAGTACCTTTTTGTGAGTACCCATGATGTATTTAAAATTAAAATAAGACTGTGGGAGAATGGACCAATATCCTGTACAAACGATATATCCAATTTGTGAGTAAATGAAGGCAGATGTAACTTGGACTTTTCCAAAACATCTTTTTTTTTTGCTTGCTTGTTTGTTTAATTAATTTTGGATGATGGGAGATGAGCAATAGCAAAACCTCCTTAATGAAGCATGGAGGCAAATAAATTGATTGCAAGAAGAGCACAAAAGTTTCTTCTAGTCCTTACTTTACCTATGAAAGCATACCTGAAAATGAAACAAAACAAACCCACCCACTGCATTGGTGTTTCTCCATTCCAATAGTGTTGGGTCACAGGTTCTTTGGATTACGAAGCAATGACCACACCCATACGAGATGTTAAAGCTTTAATCCAAGGCAATATGAGAAAATAACATGAGGCAGGAATCAAAGAATATTCAAGGATACAATAAGAAATAAAAGAAAACTGATGCACATGAATCATTACCGAGGCAGAAGGGGTTGAAACATTTATAAAGTCCAACTTGAAGAGGTAACAAATGTTATTTGAAGGGTTGCATCTCCCAGATTACATCCACCCAGTCCAGCCAGAGGGACATGTTATAGGTCCCATTTGCTAAGAGGTTCCATCTGACAGAACCCAGGGGGTGGGTCTTTTCTACTATAGAATGTCCCCTCTGGAACATCATCTATCTACCCCTCCCCACTGAAGTGAGATTAGCCTGAACCCTATTGAGATTTAGAAAATCTCTTAAAATCTGGTTTTAAGAGCTTAAAACAAGCTTCAGGATCTCAGGGAAGTAGAGAGCTCACAAGGTGGATATATTGTTTGTACAGGATATTGATCCATTCTCCCACAGTCTTATTTTAAATTTAAATTTTTATTTTTTTAAAAAAATGTATTGTTTTATGTTGTTTATTTGATTGTTTTATTATATAGTACCCAGAGTCATATATGTGAAGTGCACAGCTATATAAATTTAATAAATAACTAAAATAAAATAACACTTAGAAGCACTTTAGACAGATGCTTCTCTAATTCCTTGAAAAATAAGGCGATACAGGTCAACAAGACTTTCAGGATCCTGTTATTATAGACAGACTCAGTAAAAACCTTCCAGTGGAGTTGATTTCCTAGTCTGCTCTATCTATTGGGGCTGACAAATGCATACTAAACCATTAAATGGGAATATAAATTCTGTTTACCATGTGTTGTGATTCAGCGTCAGCCTGTGGTTCCGGCAGCTGAGTCGGATGATTCTGAAGAGGAGGAGGAGGAGGGGTTTGGACAGCCTTTGGTGTCAGAGGGAGGTTCTGATGCACTGTAGGACTCTCAGCCTGGCCCCTCCCATCTTGTTCAGGCTCAGCTGTGTGAGCACGAGGGATTGGAAGAAGACGATCCACAGCTGGCTCTGTTCAGGGATGCTAGGAGCAGGAGGCAATCTAGCAGAGCAGAACAGAGGAAGGCAATGAGGCAACTCGGGAGAAGGCAATGAGAAGCCACGCCTAGGGACTGCTGATAAAAGGGGAAGGTGTGGGAGGTGCTGGTTGCTGAAGGCAACCGTTTGAAGATCTTCTGCTAGAGTCCTGGTCTGTTATTCTTGTTTAACTCTTGTTTGAACTTTTGGTTTAACTCTTGTTTGAACTTTTCGTTTAACTTTTGTTTGAACTCTTTGTAAATAAATTTGGTTGGGTTTTTTCCAGCCTGTTAACTATAAAAAGGGGTTGTCCCTGACATTCAAACAGGGCCGGTCATAGGCTGGAACAGAACACCATGCATCTAAGGGAAAGAAATACATACCACTATCTAATTCTTCTTTGCCAATCTTGCAGCAAAACCACCAGCACTACACCAAGCAGATAAGGAATGGATAAAACTACAGTCCTATGAAACTGGAAAAAAAAGTCAATAAAATCATCACTCTATCAACTTTTGCCTTATTAGATAGGATGTAAATATCTAAGGCTTTTTTAGCTTGTAGTTTGTTACCCATTTAGTCCAAGTTTAATACAACTAATTTAAAAGGCTGACATAGTTCATGTTCATTAGTTGGGGTAAAAAATGGAGAGTTTTTGTGCTTGCCTAGAGATCATTTTAAAGAACTGCATGGCTGCACCTCCATGCCACAGAATGCTCATGTCTAATAAACAAAATGTATTGTTATATGTGGATGACCATAGCATTTGCACAATTTTCAGACACAAAGGTATAATCATTGGGCTGAATACATCACTTGGATTAATTTGCCCAATGAATCCTTTCAATTAATCCCACATCAACAATGTTCATTCTTAATCAGATTTGGAAAAAGAGCCCTGCTGTTTCAAACTGTTAGAAAGTCTGTGCATTTCTTGTTTTGGAAATATTGATTTAATTGTTTCACTTGTGGCTAGTTAAAAAATAATAAGCAGCAATCTCTATTGCCCCCACCACCCCAGCTTTAATTAATATGCATGTTTATTTAATTTGTCAGGAAAAAAACTAGCTGAACAAATAATAGAGTATCACCCAACAGTAAATTTTTCTGCAAAAGCTCCTTTGAATTGAATTGGAGGCTCCAGGAGTTTTTGCCTATTACACCAATTTTTACACTACCGTATGATAATACAGCTATAGCTATATAGGCTACAGTCACAGAGTAGACATTACTGAGCTCACAAAGCTTTATTTTTTAATGGATAGACTTATATAGCAGTGTTCTGTTTTATGGACAATGCATACTGGCTTCCAATTATGGTTAATTAGAAATAGTTGCACTATATCCCTATCAACCTTTATTTAGGGCTTTATGACCTGTGAATGCACAGGTGTGATCCAAAACCTATGGACCCACATTTAGGAGCCACTATATCAGGGGTGTCAAACTGCCCGCCTGTGGTCTGGATGCATCATAGCAAAACCGTGCCCACCCCATTGCCGGCAATGGCAAAAAAGTCACGATACATCACGGCACATCACATGATGTTGCGAGTTTGACATCCCTGCACTATATATACTGTATTTTCTCATAGTTTTAGCAGCCATTAGAGAACTAATACAGAGACTTCCGGTTTGCCACCGTGGCCACCGTGGCCATTTGGAAAGCGAGCTCTGTCTTCCATGTCTGATTTCCCTTCAATGGGGGACCCTGGAAAGGGTCAAAGGTTGCCCTGTAGGGGCAATGAGCAAGGAGGGGACCCCTGCTTGATTGCAGGAGGGCGGCAGCCACTCCACTCGATCCAAGGCAGCCCTCCAAACTGATGGAGGAAAGACCGGCCATAGCAATATGGCCCATTGTTAGGCTGCAGACAGCCAAAGTCAAACTCATCATCAAGCACTTCGAAAGCAATGCGGATGAAACTGGGTGAGATCTGATCTTCTCTTTACCCTAAGTACCTTCTCTTCCTGTAAAAGCTGCTCGAAATATCTTTCCCCCTGTGAGGAGAGAGGGGAGGGAAATTCTATCCCACCCTCTAAGAATAGTGGCATCTGACTATCCAGGGGAATCAAAGCATTAAAAGAACAATTTTAATCTAATTGGATTTATATGTTCCTGAAACTTGGGGACCAAAATTTTCCTATTTTTACTGGAGACTCTTGTTTTTATCTACAAAAAAGAAATAAAATTGGGAAAAGGATTAGAAAATTTGTTATTTCCTAAAAGAGACTTGGCTTGAAGCCCAGACCTTAGATAAGACTTTTCTGACCTTGGCACCACCTGTGAGAGACTTAGCTGTAAGAGAACAGCTGGGCGGCATAACTGGCCTACGTGAACTGTGAATGTAAACCTTTACTGACTTTCAGAGTTATATGTGGGAAATTGCTTTCCTATCTCTTTACTTGAGGAATATTGGTCACTATATGAGATGTTGAAATACCTTGGATTATAAAATTTTGCTTGACAAACAACTTTTACTAGAAAGACTATTTATAAACATGTGAAAGAGATGGATGAAGACCAGGAAAACATTCTTTTCATGTGGAAAGCAATGCATGAAACCATTCTTTCAACTTGTGATAAAATAAGACCTAACATAAAAGTTCAAGATGCCAGCTTAGATATACAAACCCAAACTTTGACTATAACCAAAGAACCAGCAATGCAGAAGATAACAGAAGAAATGGGACAATCAAATATTAAGACAGAGGACTCAATTGACCAACAAATACAGCTGATGGAAAATCCAGAAAAGGAAGCGACAACACTGAAAATGGAAATGACTTTCTGTTTCAAAAACCCACTGTGATAATATGAAGTAATTAATTTCCAAATAAAATCAAAATACATCAACTTGCTTTGGCTTCTCTGCATTTCAACTATTTTCTAGGAAGAAAACAATTGCTCCTATTTTTATATTTCCAAAGGTTATATTTCTTTCATTCTTTTCCTATATTCTAGCAAGTTCTCAGTGATTCGAACCCCAGAAAAAAATATATATAGTTCCCCTTTGTTCAAAGATTTAATGAAATTTTCAGAAGTTCATAATTCAAATGAAATATGAGAGACTGAAGGAAAATACATTAACTTCAGAATGCTTTGCTGCTTTTCTCACATTCCAACAAGCTATGGAATTAATTTGTTACAGTCTTGCTGGCCATTAACTTCAGAAACTTAAAATTCACATAATGCTGCCCTTTAGCAAAAGATTCCTCTGCAAGTTGTTAGGATCTATACCCAGATCCTTGTTTTATTTTAACAAGCTTCTGTTAGATTCGGCACTGTTTAGAAGTTCATGGAAACAAAATACCGAAGTGCAGAGACGCTAAACCCAACTGGAGTTTAGTATCGCTTTGTTTTTTCTATTGCACTATAAATGATAGGATTGTATCTCTTGCGAGTGATTTACCGTACCTGCCTCTTAAAAACCTGTCAGGCCAACTAAAAATTGTTTCACAAAATTAAATAATTAAAAAATATAACAAAAATAATAATGAATGTTAATATAAAAGCAGGATACCCTATAGTTAATCCCTAAAATCTCAGATATGAATTATTTTCACCTAATTAATCATATTTCTATTTCATATTATTAAAGGTAAAGGTTCCCCCGCACATGCGTGCTAGTCGTTTCCGACTCTAGGGGCCGGTGCTCATCTCCGTTTCAAACTGAAGAGCCAGCGCTTGTCCGAGGACGTCTCCGTGGTCATGTGGCCAGCATGACTAGACACCAAAGGCGCACGGAACGCTGTTACCTTCCCACCGTAGTGGTCCCTATTTTTCTACTTGCATTTTTACGTGCTTTTGAACTGTTAGGTTGGCAGAAGCTGGGACGAGTAACAGGCGCTCACTCTGCTACGCGGCACTCGGGATTTGACCCGCCAAACTGCCGACCATCTGGTCGACAAGCTACAACCTTTTTTCTGTGTGATAGAAGTAGGTGAGATTTGCAAAATAACAAAGAACTTATTGTGAGGGGATAAAAATTGTGCAATGTCAGAGCAATAGATGTAGCAGCATTAACGTTTATTATTTACTGTGTCAAATAAATGGTCTGACATTTGATGCATAGTTGAAGTTTAAAGAGGTTTCAGATTTAGTTCTGGTGAGATTTGGAGGAGCCCAGCTTTGATTTCGCCCAAGGCAGCCCTTCTAATGAGTTTGGATTTCCATTTAATCCCGTGCTGTTCCTAATTTTAGTGGATTTGAAGCCAGAATATTCCCTCTTAAAGGGAGCTTTCCCATATTTTAATTTATACGCAACTTGCAAACAATGAGACTAACAGTTGCACACATGGGAAGTAAATTGTTCCCAGATTCACTATGACTCTATGTTCCTAGACTGATAGATGGGGACTATGAAATATAATTTTATGCTAGAATTTTACTTCCCCTCACAAATTGCAAGCACCAGTGGGCATTTACAATTGCCTGCTTGAATGTGCTGCCTTCAGTGCAGTGCTCCTGTCAGGTACATGACAAACAATAATAAAAGTACTGCCAAAGAATTTGCCCTTGTAAATCCAAATGAAGTTGAATCTGTCATGATCTTCCCTACTGCCCTTTAAGTAGTGATTCTCATGCCTAAGACAGCTCCTCTTCTGAGGGATCTCTCAGATAGAAAGCTACCTTTTTGAAGATGAAGGTGTAGCTTAGCCTAATTCTTGCTATCATTTATATTACACATAGGCTGGTTCTAGAAAGCTAAGGAATATTAAGCCTCATTTGAATTCTCTTGTTGATGACATTGTCTCTTATTTACGTCATATAATAATCCTATGCTAAAGTTTTGTATCTAATTACTACTAATAGTTAAATTACCTTTTTTGAAATTAATTCTGATAATAATTCTGATAGATCCATATCTCACAGATTCCCATATAGGTTTGCTGGCCCACATGCTTCCTAATGTAAAATAATCATTTACTGTATAATATCTAGACCTCCACTTTAGACTGATATCTAGAGGAGGGGGGAAGGGGGGAGAGGGATAGGGAGGGTTAGAAAGGGGTGGGGGAGGGGGGATTGTTAAAGTTAAAATGTACTATAAAACTTTTTAAATAAAAAAAAATCTAGACCTCCCCCTTTTTCCCCAGTTATTTTTTTTCTGTGTGCGGGTATAGGGGAAAAAAGAAAGAAATTCCAATAGACATGTCTATAACTATGCCAAAGGAAGATATAGTTTTGTTCTTTTAAGCTGAGAAAATCTATGAGACTATGAATGAATTAACTTCTGGTGTGTGTGTGTGTGTGTGTGTGTGTGTGTGTGTGTCTGTGTCTGTGTCTGTGTCTGTGTGTAAAGCTTTGGATTTGATAGCCTTCTATCAAGTTTTCTTGCTTTTGTCCTTAATTACTATGTGTATAGATTCAACAGTGGAGTTGATAAAACCAGTTGGTAATGTCGACCATCCCACGTGGTTCATACTATTCCAGGCTCCTGAGACATTCTTCTATTGCCAAGTGTACATTTTATGGAGCTGATACGGATATGGAAATAGCAAAGTCAATTCTAACACGTTCACACACAAATAGCATAGTTAAACGTTCCCCTTTTCCCTGGCCCTCACATTGTCACTTTATTTTCTCCAATCAGTTATGTTCAGCTTGTTTTGAGAACAAACCCTTTGTCTAGTGGATTTTCCTAGCAGGTGACCTTGGGACGCTGGTATGTCTTGCCATCGAGTTGGTGCTTTCACATTCTCTTACTCCCTCCCTTGCATTCCAACTCATTCCCTTCCCGCTGTGGCTTCTTGTCTGGCTGTGAAAGGGGTTTGCAAAGCGAGCCAAGCTTCAGCCATGACAGATACTTTATTTCCATTCCCCTTAAATGGATTTTTAAACTTATAGTATGCACCTTTGCATTTATTATTGTTGTTGTGTCGCGGGTTCTTGCTCTTTTTTAATTTGAGGCCTGCTTCGCGAAGCCTCTGCAAAACAGCCCTGAGCCTACTGGCTAGCACTTCTGGGGATTCCCCTGCAATAAGAACATCATCAAAATAAGGGCAGACGCCCTAAATACCCTTAAGTGTATGCTCCATGATCCCCTGGAAAATGCCAGGTGCAACACTGACTCCAAACTGTAAGTGTTTAACTTTGAAAGCCCCCCTGTGAGTCACGATTGTCTGAGCTGCGGCTGTGGTCTCATCAGCCGGCAATTGCTGATAGGCCTGTGCTAAATCAAGTTTAGCAAAAAATAGTCCCCCCTTGCAAGGAGGCTAAAATGTGGTTGACCACTGGGACGGATAAGCATGTTGCTTGAGGGCCTTATTTAATATGTATTTATAGTCAGCACAAATGCGAATTTCCCCGTTGGTTTTAAGTGGGGTGACAATAGGAGTTTCCCACTCCCCACCATCAACAGGCTGTAAAATGCCCTGTTCTACAAGCTTATCAATTTCTGAATCAATTTTATGTTTTAAGGCAAAGGGGACCCTACGAGGCTTAACCCTGATTGGGACTATGTTGGGATCTAGCTTAAATGAGATAGGCGGGCCTGTGTATGTTCCTAGGGCTCAATCAAAAACATTTGCATAGTCTTTGCATACTGATGCGCGGTCTGCAATTTGTATCCGATTGATACCAGTAATCTGAATACCTAAGGCATCAAACCAATTGAGTCCAATGAGACTCATTCTCTGGCCCCCTACTACTACTATGACATCCAGGTGCCCAAAATACCCCTTAAATTTTACCATCAAAGTGGCTTCTCCCTTAACTTTAACTTGAGCATTTTGAAAGTCACTTAGGATTATGTCTGAGGGCCTTAGTTTAGCCCAGTTGTTACTGCAACTACACACGAAGTTAAAAGTGTCTTGAGAAATAATGGAGACTGCAGAGCCAGAGTCCAATTCCATCTTACATGGAACTCCTTGTAGCTCTACCAAGAGTCTGAGTTTAGGTTTGAGGGGGTGTCGGGCCCCGGTGCAGCACACGCTTCTACGGCTTCTGAAAAACCCCACACTAACTGGATCCTGGGCCCCAATACCTCTCCTAGTCAGTTCTTCCAACTGGTGTTTGGGTGGTCGGTCTCTCTGGCGGGCTCTGAAAACCACTGCAATGTGGCCTGTCCTTCCACAAGCTCTGCACGTGGCTGATTGGAATCTGCAATCGGCACGAAAATGGTTGCCGCTGCACCCTTTACATCTAGGAAAGAGAACTGCCTTGTAATTAATTGTTCTCTCGCTGCTGGCTGTTGCGGTGTTGCGCGTTGGGTTGCTTTTGGAGTCTGTTGATTCCAGGCTCTTCTTCCTCAGAAGATTCTTTGGTGCATTTGGCATCCTCATGGTGGATCATTTCTTCATGCTTTGTCATTTTGGCAGGCTGTACCATTTGAACTGTGCCCCCAGTTGCTTCGTCAGCCATTACTTCATCTTGTGCTTCTGAAAATGTTAAGTTTTGTCTGGCAAAGAGTCTCTGCTGAAGCGTTCGGTCCCGTAGGCTGCAGACGAGCCAGTCTCGTAGTCGCTCTTCTAAGTTTGAAAATTTGCAAAAGCGTGCGGCCTGCCTCAGGCCTGCTATGAATTCTGAAGCTGATTCACCAGGTTGCTGCACTCTCTGGTCAAACTTGAACCACCAAGCCATTTCAGATATCTTGGGCTGGAAATGTCTGGTTAGCTTCTTTTTGAGGTCTGCGTAGGAGACTCCTTCTATCGGTGTCAGAGCAAAAAGGTTCTCGGCCAAATCAAAGGTTGCTGGACCGCACAGGCAGAGTAGCGTTGCGGCTTTCAGTCCTTCTTCCGTGATCTGGTTTGCCCGAAAGTAATTTTCCACCTGTGACAAATAGAATGTCCATTCCTCTGGGTGCTTCATGTTGAATTCTCAAAGTCTCCCAACCTTTGGCATTCTGTCTTTGCTGGTTCCTGCATTTTCTTCCGAATCCTGCTTCCCAGGCTCAGGGATTGAGTCCACTGAGCATGAGGTTGCTAGTGTAGCTTGCCAGCCAACCCTGAGAGAGGGGGACAGAAATGCCTTTTCCCTCCTGTGTGCACTGCCTTCCCCTCATAGACTTCAACTCTTTTTTAGGGAAGCAGGATACCACCTTCGTCGCCAGTGTTGTGTCACGGGTTCTTTGGCACAGGAATGAAGACGAGATAATTGAGTACAGGAAAACTCATGGTTTATTTCATGCAGAGTCAGAACTGGGGAAATGGCTGCAACTAGCCGCAATATATAGTCTAGCCCCTAGGCAGCAGTCAATAGGTTTGAAGGTACCATTGCTGCCTAGGGATAGCAAATAGCAGCACTGGAGACTTGTAGTCTGGGTTGCTGGAGAGCCGTTAGCTGCTCCAGCAACCCACGTGGTATTACTAATGAGCCCAGTACATAACAATTGTGTTCTGCTTTAGAACATCTGCTTTACTTTGCTTCCATGTATTGCTCTATATTTCAAAGTTTCGAGCCTGTTGGAATTCCCAGATTCCTAGAAAGAGGATATTTTTGTAACTTTAAATCTCCCTGTGGAATAGAAGATATAGCCTGCAGGCTGGGGGAATGGTATGTATGGGGAACAACAGGCTTTCTAAGGAGGAGTGGGGGCCTCCTTGGTATTTGGGGGTTTACTATCTTTGGTCTTGGATGCGGTTGCAGTGTCCCAGACGGACTCGAGGCATAATCTGGGAGTTATCCTGGACTCACAACTCCTGCTCAAAGAGCAGGTGGCAGACATGGCTAAGAAAAATCTTTGTTCAACTTTCTGTCATTACTTGTGCCTTTTCCTGCATCAGGAGCCTCTCCTCCCAGTCACTCAGGCCTTGATCATCTCCCATATGGATTATTCCAATGTGCCCTACATGGGGCTACTCTTCAAGAGTATCCGGAAGGTGCAGCTGGTGCAGAATGTGGCCACATGTGCAGTTTTGGGCATTCCAAGGACTATACATGTAACAGTGTGAACTACATTGGGTGCCAATTTGCTTCCAGATCCACTTCAACATGTTGATTATCATCTTTACAGCCCTTTATGGCATGGGATCAGGTTACCTGAGGAACTGTCTCGTCCCAGTTATATCAACTTGTTCCAGTCAAGCAGGGAGGATTATAGACCCCATTATTTAAAGAATTTTGACTTGTGGGGCCTAGGAACAGAGCCTTCTCTGTTGTTGCCCCCCACCCTATGGAATATCTTGCACCCACTCTTTTCTGAAAGAGTATGATGACCACAGAGACATCCTCAGACAAGCGCTGGCTCTTCGGCTTTGAAACAGAGATGAGCACCGACCCCTAGAGTCGGAAACAACTAGCACGCATGTGCGGGGGAACCTTTACCTTTATCCTCTACTTTCCAGCCCTATTACTTCAGTAAGTACTACTGAATTTTGAAGTAGCCCTGTAATTGCTCCCTTTTACTAAGCAGCTTCTCTGGCTCTCAGTCCTTATCAATTTCTAGGAGAGAGAAAACAATTGCCTATTGCTGTCTAGCTTGGTCAGCATCTTTGGAGGGATTGTGAGACTGTAAGGCTCTGTTACTCCTTTCTTAGTTGTAGTAACTTCCAAGTCTCTTTCCCTACTCTTTTTTTGACCTCATCTCTTCCATGCACAATTAGTTGCTTTTCCAACATGCTCACCTTTCTCTCTTCCACCAACACCCAAATGCCTTCAATATTTCTATTCTGTCTCCCAGAATACAGGTGTGGTCCACTGCTTTCTTAAAGTTCCAGGGAACAATCCATAAGGGGGGGAAAGCAGCTTTGAGTCTTTCCTTTTACAGTGTCAGATTTAAGTGCTGAGGGATATTTGAACAACCCTGCATAACATCATGTTACATGGGTGCAACTATGATTTAGATACTAACATACCTAAGAGCATTTGCCATGTACAAAACTGAGAGTATATCTCCAGTCCAAATTGGAATACATGCTCCTTCTCTCCTCTCAGATAGGAGTGGGAATCATTAAATATGCGAATCTGAGAGGCTTTTATCAGTCTAAAGTGGAAACAGGCAAACTGATTGAGGAATAGAATCAATGGTTTTATCTTTGTTCATCAGAGCTAGCTGAGATGTTAAGTGTAAAACAAAGGAGATGGGAAAATTCATCAAGTTTCAATTCCGTGTTTTTACAAAAATGCTAGAATTCAAGTACAGTATATTCACTTTATTATAGATTTTTTCTAAATCAACAAATAATCATTTGTTTCTCATATTCCTACATTTCTTGGTGATCTGCTGAAGAGCAAAACTTTTAATTTCTATATATCCTGCCTGTTATAAAGCCCCATTGCATTTCCAAATATTCTCATTGTCCTTCTCATGCCGTTTTAATCAGAATTCTACCGCATGACTTCCCAGGCAGATTTAACAAACAAGCCTGTTTGTATTTACTCATGTTACCTTTCTCTTTGTACAATCCGTTCATCTGCAGACTTCTCACCCATGATAAATAAGTCATTTAGCCACTCTAGTAGCCAATCTTTTTTTTTTATTGAAAAGTTTTAAGATACAATTTTCCTTTAAAAATCCCCCCTTCCCCCTCCCTCCTCCCCCCCTACCTCCCCCCCTCCCCCCCTCCCCCCCGACTTCCCAGAGCTAAATACAAGGTATATATATAAAAAGCAATCATAAACAATCATATACTAACAACTATAAACTCTAAAATCCATCACTCTCTAGCTTATATAGGATAAAACAAGCCTTAGTAATATTGAATATGTATAAAAAGAAACTAAAATAAGAAAAGAAAAAAAAACAAAAAACGAAAGAAGACTTATTCAAATGCTACATAAAACTTCTTAACCCTATACTTGTTCTGGATAAACTCAATCCATTTTCTCCATTCCATAATATAGCGTTCTTGCGAATGATCTTTCAAGCCTGTTTGTATTTACTCATGTTACCTTTCTCTTTGTACAATCCGTTCATCTGCAGACTTCTCACCCATGATAAATAAGTCATTTAGCCACTCTAGTAGCCAATCTTTTATCTAAGTTATCTGCCTATTCAAAAGCTGAGGGTGAAAACCTTCTACCAGAAATACCTGGAAAAATCAGTGAAACGATGAAACTGATGTTTTAATATAAACAGTAAAATAAGGAAGAAGCTCAGAAAGATTTTTTTTAAAGAAAAAAAATCCTAGTGGGACCCAAACCAGCATTATCTGGATTATGAAGCAAGAACTTAATTGGACATACTAAGATGAAGGTGGATCAAAAATATAGAAGAAAGGTGTGCCTTTAAAAAAAATGTTGTCTCTGCATTTTGATGCTTTAACTTTGTAAATATAAATTCAACTGAACTTGGAATATATAATTTAATCTTTTAAAATATATTTGCAGATGCCTGTAACAGGGATAGGAGAGTAGCAAACCTGCTCCTGGAAATGACTAGAGAAGATAGGGGCCAGGTTCCATAGTGGCTTAGCCCAAGGAAATAGGGGAATCCAAGCATTGGATGTTGGGTGAGAGAAGACTTCCTGTAATGGGAAACTACCTCCCCCTAGACCACGGGTGTCAAACTCGATCGCATCATGTGACGTATCATGATGTATTGTAACTTTTTTGCCTTTGTGGAACCGGGATGGGCAGGCCTCCACATGACGCATCCAGCCTGTGGGCTGCCAGTTTGACACTCCTGCCCTAGAGCAATATTGCTCGACCTTGGGAATTCCCATGAATTCTGGGTGTTGAAATCCGTGCATCTTAAAGTTGCCAAGGTTGAGAAACACAGCCATAGAACCAGGAGTAAGGTTTTTTTTATTTATTTATTTTAATTCCATTTATATCCCGCCCTTCTCCGAAGACTCAGAGCGGCTTACAAGCTTAGCAGTAGCCTTCATTCTATGTATATGCCTGCTTATTAGGGCTTTCACACCTCCCCCAAGCGGCATTATTACAAAGTCAGCTTATTGCCCCCAACAATCTGGGTCTTCATTTTACCTACCTCGGAAGGATGGAAGGCTGAGTCAACCTTGAGCCTGGTGGGACTCGAACCTGCACTAATTGCAGGCAGCTGGTGTTACTTAAGGAGGCATTAGCCCACTGCTCCACCAAGGCTCTTGGTGTCAACTCTACAATGAGCATGGCTGCAGCCATTTTTCTTCCCATTCTAGATTGCCACAGAATGGAGGGAGGGGGCTTGCCCAGGTGCTTAGTTAGTCAAACTAATCTTCTGTCCCTTGGGAACCAAGGTTATCTGCTGCTCCCAGGGCTAGGGACTGGGCATGGCATAAAAAGCCCACCAAATGAGTATACTGGGGAACGTAGTTGCTTGCATAGTTTTGTGAGTGGGACATTTAGCTTTGTAATTGGACAATTGTTACTTGTGTATTCATATTTGGTTTCACTTTTGACCGTGCAAATACTTTGTAACTAATAAACATGTTCTTTGAGGAATTTTCAAGCCTTGGAGCTCTGCTTTATTTGTCTTTGTCTATCGGAACCATGACGCTAAGCTGATAATCAAAACACATATCCCAACAATTGAATAGTACCAGCAAGTTGGAAAACATCTGAATGGCTGTATTTACATTTCCCATCAGATGCAAATTGGGTCTTCTTGAAATAAGTCCAAACCAATGCATATCTACGTGATTACATGACCAACAGGCTATGAGAATGAGGGGGGAGAGAAAACAATAAATAATGTGCTTTTGAACAGATATTCACGTTAATGCTGCTTGCACAGGGAAATGCCAGCAGATTGCATCTGAGAGGAGACAGAGCTGGAGATGCACCTCATCCCTTTCACGGCACTTTGAATATTTTTTCCCCTTTTTTGTTTCCACATCATCATTCTCCTTTTGCCAGTTTCCAGTAACCTTAGCTTAATAACTTGTCCGTAATTAAACGTGATTGCTAAGGCTATTTTTACCTAGCTGGCATTCCTCAGCATGCTGGCTAGCTGTGTGTAAGGCCCAGGGTAATTCCTTGCCTCTGCCCTACCCACGGCCTCCTTCCCCATTGGCACTGCTCTGATTAGAACTGACAACAGAAAAACAGGCATGTTTCCTGGAGAATTTACCATGTTAGAGGATGAAGCTCTGGGGACCAAGAGCAATAGAATCAGAGGTGATTTTTTTTTAAAAGGGTTCCCAAGCTGATCATTTTCAAATGTTAGTTGGATTCTCTGGGCGGGGGCAGGGGGGTGGTGGTAGCTCCAGAGCCATCCTTTCTGGGTTGAAATGCAGAGTATATTTGAAAGCAGCGTGAGATTTGGTCAAAATAGATTGTTCCCTTGGGAGGCTGAGTGTTCTGAATCTCTGAAGGTTTTGTCCGGCCTCATTTAGAAGAAATCGTCATGTGTGGGATAAATCTCCATTCCAGTGTTTTGTCTTGCTCAGAAATATTCCTTTGGCAACCATTTCCTCTTCCACATTGCTGTGCTGTTATTCCCATTGATGGACGCTTCCTTGATCTACCGTAAAATAAATTCAGCAGGCCTGTTTTGGCCCTGCATTGCAAAGTTCAAAGGCTGCTACCCTTTCTATAGGCCTTTCTGATCTGAGATAGCTTGGCGTGATTTTTAACTGTTTCTGTGATATTTGAAATATTTGTGTGTGTGTGTGTGTGTGTGTGTTTTATTGTAGTAACCATCTTAAGTTTGCAAAAAAAAGTCAAAGGGTAGGATATAAATCCTAGAAGTAAAGCCACAGAGAATTATTGATCTTTCTGGTATACTGTAGTCATTAGGTAGCCCTGGGATTACTATTATCTTAATGTAGTCTGCTGTCATTTAAGGCGGTAAAGGTCTATGGAGCTCCCTGACTATGGTCGATGCTGTACTGCCATCCTTCAAACAGAGCAGTGAAAAGGGATCCCCACCCTGTGGGGATTGTATGCAAAGGCTGCTTCTTCTCAGGCTGACTGCCATTTATGGCTCCACTCCACTCCACATTTTTCCCCCATTGGCTCTTCTCAATCTTCAGATTTCTGTCAGAATATTATTCCATTTCTGGAAAGTCTTTACTGAGATATTTTCAGACCAAAATATTTCTTCGGGGATTCCTCTTTCTTTTTCTCTATATAATTCCATTCATTTCCTGCATATCCATACCATATATCCCTGGCTAGTAATTGTGTTAAGAATGTTGTGGGGAAGTAGAGTCTGTTTTCAAGAAATATGCAATCTCAGAACAAACATACGTAGATGGCTCTCAAAAACAGATACAGTCTATCAAGGGAGGGTTGTGTGGATCCAGATTAACAGTTCTTATGCACCCAGACTGGGAGAGCTTAAATAGATCTCACTGGCAACCAGGCTAGTGAATTGCTGGCCAGATTTGGGGAAAGAATAATGGATGATCATATTGCAATTCTAAAGCATGGAAAAGTTTTTCTAAAGAGCTGTAGGAGCTTCCCTTATTTGAACTATGTTTGGATGATCTCATGACATCATCTCTGTTTAAACATTGTAAAGTTGTCTGTTTATTTGAAAATCCCTTGCTGTTTTCATCTGAAATGAAAGCAAAACTGAACCTTTCATTTGTAATAGGGTAACTCTGCAGAACATGTGGGAGATTTGTTCTCTTGCTGATGGGGATCCCTAGCTCCATGGTGGCGGACCTATGGCATGGGTGCCACAGGTGGCACACAGAGCCCTCACACGTGCCATCGCCCCAGTCCTAGACCTTCAGCTGGGTATTATAAAATCCTTTCGCTTTAGGCCTCTGCCACTGTGTACAAAAAAAGGATCAATCAATCAATTTCAACTTCTCAGGGGGAAAAAAAAGTTCTCGCAAAGTTGGAATTGATTGGTTGAACTTTTTAGTCCTGCCCAGTTTGCCGTTAGCACTGCAGCCATGCCCACCCAATGGGCCACGCCCACCCAATTGGCCACACCCACCCAAAGGGCCATGCTCACCCTTCACCCGATGATACATAAGTGGGTTTTGGGTTGCAGTTTGGGCACTCGGTCTCTAAAAGGTTTGCCTTCACTGCCCTAGCTCATCCAACACTTTCCCCCAGGTTCTGGCCTTCACTAAGGTAAAGGTAAAGGTTCCCCCGCACATATGTGCTAGTCGTTTCTGACTCTAGGGGCCGGTGCTCATCTCCATTTCAAAGCAGAAGAGCCAGTGCTTGTCCGAGGACATCTCTGTGGTCATGTGGCCGCCATGACTAGACGCCAAAGGCGCATGGAACGCTGTTACCTTCCCACCGTAGTGGTCCCTATTTTTCTACTTGCATTTTTACGTGCTTTTGAACTGCTAGGTTGGCAGAAGCTGGGACGAGTAACAGGCACTCACTCTGTTACGCGGCACTCAGGATTCGACCCGCCAAACTGCCAACCTTCTGATCGACAAGCTCAGCGGCCTAACCCACTAAGCCACCGCGTCCCTTGGCCTTCACTAGCATACTTTTATAAATCTTTTAAAAGGTAATGGTGAGGGGTTTGGTAGCTCCCACTTATAGAAACCACTCCACTCTATATCCACATGCATGTAACAGTACTGTGTACAGTAGAGGTAAGATTTTTTGTTCTTTTAAGGTCAGTGATAACAAGGGATGCAGTGTGACTGAGAGTAACACAGTAGTATGGAAGCAGCCATACAAATTCTTGCACAACACACCTTTCAATCTCTTGGAACACCTATTTAGTCAGCTGATTAAGTCTATTGTCACATTAGAGGCTAGGTTCTAGAACAGACATGTCAAACACAAGGCCCGGGGGCCAGATCCGGCCCGTGAAGTGGTTTCATGTGGCCCGCGAAGCCATCCTGGAAACTGAGGGAACGGGCCCCACTGCCTTGGCCCTGGCCCAGAGACCCTCCTTCTGCCAGAGACCCTCAGATCTGTCCCACTCCTGCCTAGGCCCCCATAGGCACCCTTGATGCGAACGATGTAGAGCTAGCCACGCCCACCCAGTAGGCCGTATGCACTCTGGCCACATCCACCCAGTAGGCCACACCCACCTGGCCCCCTGAGGGCAACCACAATGCTGATGTGGCCCTCAATGAAATTGAGTTTGACACCCCTGTTCTAGAATGCAGAAGAAAAGTATAACTTAGCACATCTCTTAATACTGAATTAAAAACACAGAAGAGCTAGTAAAGGGATAGAGAGCTGTGATGAATAGAATCCGTTTAAAGCGTTCATGATTGGAGATTTGTTCTGTGTACAGTTGGCACCAAAGGTACAGAAAATGATGGATGCAGATTAGAAATTAACAGAGGCAGATGGAGTTTTTAATTATATTTTAGAATATACAAATAACCAGAGAAATTTTTTTTAAAAAAATCCATAAAATAATGTGTGAAGATATTAAAGATGTACCCAAGAGAAAGAAACCTAAATGTACACATTAGAATTTAAAATCCTACATATACTGTGGTAGGTATATAATGTTAACTCAGTGTTCAAACAAATCAAACCCTACACATACAGAATCAAATTTTTGCAGACACAGCCCGAATCTCCCTACATCCCTTTATACAACCCTGTAATCTCTCTATTCTCCACAATTCTAAAAGTCTTTTTGCAAAAATGGAAGATTTCAGATTCCATTTTGTTCACTTTAGAGTAATGCAGTTTGAGATTTAGACAAATCCAGTATTCATTCTGATTGGCATTTAATAATAAAGGCGTTTAAATGAAAAAAAAATCACAAATGTTTCTTTAGTTTCTGTCCTTGCATTTTTTCTATATCCTTGTGAATTTAATATAATATAGGCATTCTGAATAGATCCATCTAGGTTAGGAAAATATAGACTTAAAAAGGTGTTTTTGCAATGTTTATCTTGGGTTTCTGTTCTACTGACTTGAACAAAAAGTGAGAATTGGAGATTTGGATTTTCTTTCTAGTAGGGTCTGGGGAAAAAATCATAGTTCTATCTAAAAGGATTGTAGATTCTTTTTTCTGAACAGCCAATGCCCTTTTACAAACCACTGGGATATTTACATCATATACAGTAACAATTGCCAAAGAGCACTAACTTTACCACACTTCAACACACTCTCCAAAGGGCTGATGCAAAAAAGTACCTTATGAGCTGAGACTGTGCCCCTGTGGACAAGTGGCTATTGAAAAAACTAGAGCTCATTTCCTATTATGTTATACCTTGTTATGTTATATGATGATTTCTTACAGATGCCCAGAAGTAGGGAGTAGGTTGGCAATAACAAGTCTACATAACAACAACAACAACAACCACCCCTGCCACCATCCAAGCTGTTTACTGTTCTTTGATATTTGGCTTAAGTTATTATCCTTTCTCAGATTTTTTGAGAAAGGATAATGTGAGATTCTGTGAAGTCTTTGTGATCTTGTAAAACAGTTCCTTATGCATAGAAATGGCATATTTTTTACTAGGAAGGCATGAAGCTATTCTCTTTGCCCTGTGTATTTTATAAATGTTACGAATTCTACACATGGCAAGGCATTCAGTCCTGAGACCCAAGTTTCATAATGAAAACTAAGCCCTGGAACCAATTTAAGCATACTGTACAGAGATATAGCATTCTCACGTGAAGCCACTGTTCTGCCTAGTCTGAAACTTCTTCATTTTCACTGAATAAGCAGAAAGCTTTGCACACTGGGAAATTGGATAGCCTAAATTCCTTCTCCCTGTCATATTAAATCTTCAGGTCCAGTCTTCTTCTTCCTCAAAAAATCAGTCTAGTTGTAATTGGGCTGCATTATTTAATTCTTTTTTAACTTTTGTACACTGTATTTTTATTGTATTTGCCCTGTACACCGCCCTGAGTCCTTCGGGAGAAGGGCGGTATAGAAATTTAATAATAATAATAATAATAATAATAATAATAATAATAATAATAATAATAATAATAATAATAATAATAATAATAATTAGTATTAGTATTAGTATTATTATTAGTATTATTATTATCAAACATAAACACCACCAGGGCTTTTTTTGTCATAGAACTCTCAGAACGGAGTTCCGGCACCTTTTTTGGATGGAACCTTGTAGGGTAGGCAAGGCGGGTTGTATGACATGTGAGTTCTGGCACCTTTTTCTTTTACAAAAAAAGCACTGAACACCACTATTGATACAACAATGACCTGGATCACTGAGAATCTTCATAGACATCAGGTCCATTCAGCTCTCTTCTCTCCTCTGCCCCCAGGCAGTTCTCTGTACAGCATTCACCTTTTGAAACTTTCTAGAATCAGTAGAACAAAAATCCTATGGACCCCTCTAACTTTAAGGTCTATCATGGAACTGATGTTGAAAGGCAGATTCTACTCCCAATGAAAGAATGGCTGACTTTACCGATCGCAGAATGCTGTAATCACCCAAGAAAGCTGTGTGCCTTTCAGCAGGCTACCCTAGACAGCTGTGAGCTCACAAGCTGATTGAAACGAGACTGTTCCCCTGCTCAAGGCTGAGGCACAGGGAAATGGAGGCCTCTATAATTCACGCTACTTAGTCATAGCTCCCCTCACCCTCCTGTCCTTTCTCTCGCTCTTTCTCTTTCTCAGCCCAAGTCTCAAGTTGCTTGATCACCTGCCAGCCAGTATTGATTTTTGCTTCCCAATCCCCAAGCTGGATGGAAGGAAAAGATTAAAAACAGTTTGTCAGTTCGAAGTTGAATAAGAATTCAGCACAGGGGACATCTTAGAAGTAAGAGATTGGAAGGAGGAGGGAGCTATGAGGGTCCAAGGGCAGCTTCTGTATTCTGCAAATAATGTTAACCATTTCCTTTCCCACATACTGTGTACAGAGATCTCATGTGGCAGGCGCTTTATAAAGGCCTCCCTTTCGACTTGTGTTCGTGGCCTTGAATGCTGAGGACTAGCTACATGCTAAGCTAGCCAGCAAGCAAAGTTCTTAAAGCTGCTTGCTTGCTTTGGCATGCAACATGCCACAAAGGGACATCCCAACACTTGTGTGCATCAGTTGATGGGATATAGACAAAGCTAACAGCGCACATCATGCCGTGTTTGCTGAAGAATACTAGAGTCCACACAATCCACAGTCAAAGACACTACTAGTTAGGAGTTTTGAACAGATGGTTCCAGGCAAAAATCAAAACAAAACAAGAAATCAAGCAGCAAGACAAGTGTACATAGAAAAAGCACGCACATACTCTATTATACTGACTCAGTTTAAGAGATGTCAGGAGGCAGTATTAAATGACTATTGTATTCCAACAAATAATACTCATTAACAAGAATGCCTCTGAGTAAGTGAAGTGTGCTATCACTTTAATGCTTTGCAAACTCTCCATTCTTTAATGTTTTGCAAACTCTACCATCCAAGGTAGATGAGTTACGTAGATAACGATATATGGAGGGTTTTGTTCCAAAAATAGGGCATTTGTGGATGGGATTCAAGATAGCAAAATATGGGAAGGGATGGAAGAAACAATTGCAAGGCATAAGGCACCCACTTAGTATTTATTTATTTATTTATTTTAATCCCATTTATATCCCGCCCTTCTCCGAAGACTCAGGGCGGATCTTCAAGGTCAACCAGTCCAATCCACTGCCCAAAGCAGGAATCATTATACCATCCTAGACAAATGACTATGCAACTTTTCCTGAAAACTTTCATTGGTAGAGCACCCACACACAGTTCAGACGTCAGGCTGTTCCACTGCTTAACAGGTCTCATAGTCAGGAAATTCTTCCTTATTTCAAGTTTAGATCTTTATAAAGCTTCCACCCACTGACTCTTGTCTTAGCCTCAGGTGCTCTGGGGAATAAATTCACACCTTCTTCCACATGACATTTTCAAGTATTGGAAGACTACTATCATGCCTTCCCTTAGCCTTCTCTTATTTAGGCTAAACTGCCTTGGTGGAGCCGTGGGCTAATGCCTCCTTAAGTAACACCAGCTGCCTGCAATTAGTGCAGGTTCGCATCCCACCAGGCTCAAGGTTGACTCAGCCTTCCATCCTTCCGAGGTAGGTAAAATGAGGACCCAGATTGTTGGGGGCAATTAAGCTGACTTTGTAATAATGCCGCTTGGGTGTGTGTGTGAAAGCCCTAATAAGCAGGCATATACATAGAATGAAGGCTACTGCTAAGCTTGTAAGCCGCCCTGAGTCTTCGGAGAAGGGCGGGATATAAATGGAATTAAAATAAATAAAAATAAAAATAAACATACCAAGTTCCTTCAACCACTCTTAGTAGGTTTGTAGGTTCTGAGATTTCACCATCTTCATTGTTCCTCTTTGAAATTTTCCAGCTTTTTTTGTTTGTATTGTAGCAAACAAAACTGGCCTTCATATTCCGGGGTGATCTGACCTGTGCCAGACAGAGTGAACATAACACTTCTCATGATCTTGATGCTATACTTTTTCCCTTAAATGCCCAAAGATCCCACCATGCATTGAGGGGTCCCATAGTTTTGGCCCAGAGCATTAGAGGGAATGCAATTTGTCTTTTAGCAGGGTATTTTGAGTTTACTTTTCCGGTAGCTTTTGTGTATCTCATGTAGAAACTTGGTGGAGGGGACACCAAGCAATACCAATTCCTGGGAGGTCACCTTTCCCCCTTTCATTTCCTTTTCTACCAGTGCATGCATTAGTCAGCTCAAATTTTCTGAGTTTTGGCTTGCAAATATGAAGCAGACATGAAGAGGAGGGCATTTTGTGTGCAGTGTACAGTGAGGGATCATGTTGCCATTCATTGCCAGAATTGCTGTTACTGTGGAATAATTTCTTCTTTCCTATGTTCTCTGGAGCTGTATTTTAGCAATGCTTTTGCAGAGGAGGTACCCAATGTTCCCACAGCTAGTTCTAAGTGGATGGTAGGATGGGTGAAATATACACAGCTACTGTAACAGGAAGCTGAAGCAATAAACAAGGTCCACAAAGAGAGCATTGGCAGTTTGTTTTCTGAGAAATGGATCTGAACACTGGTTTAGTGTTAGCACCCACAACATGTTTCCAATGTTTTCACTTTGCAAGGAAGAATCCCCACACCTCTTTGAAAAAAAATTACTTGGACACTCACTGTCAAGCTATTTCTGTGTCTGCTCTGCTTTTGAGAGTGCATGGCATTTGCAGACCTACTAAATGCTGCTGTCAGTTTTGAACAAAAGTAATCATGCAGAGAATGGGGTGCACTGATCCCAGAAGACTCACAAGGATGCTGTAGCATGCTGCATCTGTGGGAATAGTGCCTCATGTTGATATTTCCCAATGCAGACTGCAATTTTCCCTGGAAATCAATCTACCTTATTCATCTTCCATATTTATTATCATTTTATCTATCTCCCATATTGAAGTTCATAAGGCCCAAAGGATGATATTGGAGAATGCTCAAGAATTTGCAGTTGTGCCAGCAATGCTTCTGACATGCTATTATTCTGCCTGAAAACATACTGGGATATATTTGCAGCAAATGTAAGCTTGCAGCAGTCCTTGAAGAAAAAGTCAAATTTGGTACAGCAAGTATTCATACTTAATGAGAAAGCAAGGTCAACAATGTCAACTGTCCAGTTGGCATTTCCAGAAAAAAAACTCCCGGGACATGATTTCTCCAAGAGTATAATACGTTACTGAAAATTTGCATTGGCACAGAAGAAGCAAAACCAACTCTGATTTTTACGCTTACTTACTTATTAACTTACTTATTAAACAATAGATTCCCTTGCCCCCATCCACTGGATGTTCACATTGTCCAATAGTAGTACTTATTGTTATGGGGAAAATCCACTTCTTCATCTAGCACCTGTGCTAGTGGCTTTGATGTTATCGATACCAAGTTCTCAAAGATATCTCAGGTGCCTAGATACTATCCCCCCACCTTTGCATTCCACAATCTTGTCAAACTATGAACAAGGGAGAAAATGTAGGTGAAAGGGCGAATCAGTCCATAAGGTCCTGCCTCATCTCGCACTCCCAAGAAAGCAGAAGTCCTGAAACTGGCATTGTTTCAAAAGGAACTTTTATTGAGAGGGAGTGAAAGCAGAAAGGCAAGGCAAGATCTGAAAAATTCCCATACAAAACATTACATTAAAACTCCCCTTTCAAACCCCTCCCCATTTCCCAACTTTCCAGTTTGACTTCAGCCAATCCACCGGTGTGAAGTTGTTATGGGAACTGGAGTGATAAGGTGCAGTTCTCAGGCATTGCAGTTTCTTCCCAGTTGACTTTCCAGCAGAGTAGAGATACAGAAGATAGCCCCAGGCACATTCCTCCTCCACTTTCACACCCAGACAGATACATCAAAAGTGAAAAGAACAAAGTAAAGGAAATACATCTCAAAGTCCACAAGACTTCCCCCTCCCAACAGAATGACAGAGCCCCAAGAATGAGATTTGAGGGGACCTGACACAGTCTTGATATTCCTAGAAGAAAGAGAAACCTGGAATAAGAATAAACATACATAGGTACACATTATTACGTACAACCCAACTACTGCTACATTCCTTAATGGGACTGTTGAGGATACCTAATGTGAAATTTCTTAACTAACCTCATTGCACTAACATCATGGACAAATACACCTTATCCCCCACTCTAAACTCTCACTGGAGGGCTCTCTTCCAATCTGCTTGCCTCTTTTGACTTTCCCTGGATGAGGCTGTCGGCAGGCCCAGAGGAAGGGAGTAGGGCTTTTGGAGGAGTTGGTGGCAGCAGCAGCGTGCTCCAGGGGCGAAAAGAAGCAAGGCCTCTTTAAGGAAAAGGTGGAAGAGTCAGGATCAGAAAAAGGAAAGAAGGCGAGGTTGTCAGAATACAACCGAATTTGAGGGATAATCCACATGGAGCCCCTGTGCCATTGTTCACTCCCTAGAGACTAAAATGGACAATGTGAAATTTGAGCGGGCCACGAGCAAGAAGTATTTATGGGAGGTGGTGACCCTTTGAGAGCTGTATGCAACGAAATTTCATTTTGATGTATGCTGATTGGTGTACATTCAAAGTGATAATAAAGTTATCATTATCATTATCATTCAGTGCCTTACACACAGTGGGCCATGTGGCTTTCAATGTATCCAACCCATCAGCTAATGACCCTAAGAATGGGGCTTACTTTGGGAGCTCTGGCATGAGCATCAACTCAGTCCCTGTGGCCATTTTGAAGGGGGTAAAGCCTGTGGTGCTGTGCATTGAGTTGTTACATCCCACTCTGTGAAAGACAGGATTTTGGCCCAATTAATCTGTTGATAATTTACATAACAGTATAAATATTGCTCTACTAGTGAGTTGGCATGTTCAGCAGCCCCATTAGTACTTGGATGATAGGCAGAGATAAGTCCCTGGGAGGAACCTATCATTTTTAAGAATTCCTGTCCAAACTTTGAAGTGAATTGCACTCCCTGCTGCCTTGTAAGTGCTGGTGCTGTGAGCTGTCTGCACGGGATGATGGTGTTAACTACTTCCTCTCAGGCACTCCTGTACTGCAGCATGTGAGAAAGGGCATCTGCTAGGAAGTTCTTCCCCTCCTCCCCCTGGCAAGTAGCAAAGGATATGTTCACCATCCTCCTCCTAACCATAAAGGAGATTTAAATGATGCCTTCAAAAATAAATTGTAAACTTTAGAAGCATAGAATCACAGCAACAGTGGACTTCAATTAACTAGACCACAGTTTGAGTGGCAAATTCTGCCAAGCATGGTCCTTCCAGGAAATTATGAGTTGTTTTCCTGACAAATTCCCTGCTTTAGAGCATAGATGAAGACAGAAGAAACTTAACTATCTTTGATTTGATACCAATTAATAAGTAAACTTTAGACAGAAGAAACTTAACTATCTTTGATTTGATACCAATTAATAAGTAAACTTTAGTTGAAGAAGTGAAATTCACAGAAATTTTAAAGGACCATGTACTGCTGGTGTTTTGGTTTTTTTCTTCCTTCCATTCAATTGTGTCTAATTTTCAGAGACTGCCTGGACAAGTCCCTGCAGTTTTCTTGGTTTTTCAGAACTGGTTTGAAATTGCCTCTTTCTAAGGGCTGAGAGAAAATGACTGGTGAAGGTCATCCTTTGTGCCTAAGGGTCCTCTAGACTAGAACTCACAGTGTCCTGGTTTCTAGACTAATTGTCTTAACCATTGCACGTGACTGGTTCTCTTTTTGGTTTTAAAGGAAAGTAAAACTCAGTGTAGTGAAACTGTTGAACAGGAAGGAAGGAAGGAAGGAAGGAAGGAAGGAAGGAAGGAAGGAAGGAAGGAAGGAAGGAAGGAAGGAAGGAAGGATTGAAAGAGTCAATAAAATCTCTAACTTGACAAAATGTTAATGGGTAGAGATGCTCAAAATGTCTGAGAGGTCATAAACATGATATTAAAACACAAATGTAGATAATTCCAATGAGAAGGAAAAATGGAGAACAAAAGAAGCAACTACAAGGACTACAAAAGAAGCTCAGTGAAGATCTAAAAACAATGCAGTCTTAGGCTGCATTAACAGAGGGATAGTTTCAAGATCATGTGAAGTCATAATGCCACTTTTAACTGCAGTGGTGACACCTCACTTGGAATATTGTGACCAGCTTTGGCCAGCACATTATAAAAAGATGTTGACACCCCAGAAAGAGTGAAGAGAAGGGCAACAAAGATAATAAGGGGTCTGAAGGTTAAAGCATATGGTGTATACTGGGCATTTCTAGCCTAATGAAGAGAAGGACTAGGGGTTACATAATAACCTTCCAATATTTGAGGGGCTGCCATAAAGAAGACAGGGTGGACCTATTCTCCAAAGCACCTGACAGCAGGACAGGAAGTAATGGGTAGAAGATTATTAAAGACAGATTCAACCTAGAACTAAGGAGAAATTTCCTGACAGTGAGAACAATTAATCAATCAACAGTTTGCCTCCAAGAATTGTGGGTGCTCCATCATTGGAGGTTTTCAAAAAGAGATTGGACACCTGAGCAGGGGGTTGGACTAGATTACCTACAAGGTCCCTTCCAACTTTACTATTATGATTATGATTTGTCTGGGTTGATATAAGGTCTCTTGCTCAAGCAGGGAGTTGGACTAGAAGACCTTCAAAGATCCTTCCAACCCTGTTATTCTGTGTTCCAAAAAGGAAATAGACAGGAAATGGACCAAAGACTGAATCACAAAGGAAACAAACAGACATGGAAGTTCAGAGGTAGAACTGATAATCACGAAAGCAAAAGTTCAGAATGTGCTGATAATTAATAAGTGTAAATTAGACACCTCACCCAAATGGGTCTCCCAGTCCCAATTCAACACAAATTTGAATAGTCTGGGAAAACAGGTCTAAACATGCAAGGATAGTAGACAAAAATGTGTTAGCTCACATATGGACAGTTATTGGAATTGATAGATAGCTACAATTTTACTCTATGGTTAAAAGATTAACTGTGT
Organism: Vipera ursinii; assembly: GCF_947247035.1. Classification (NCBI taxonomy): domain Eukaryota; kingdom Metazoa; phylum Chordata; class Lepidosauria; order Squamata; family Viperidae; genus Vipera; species Vipera ursinii. The sequence goes on along the minus strand of NC_139516.1, from coordinate 115,525,377 downwards.
AACAAGATAAAAAATATGCAACAGACTTTATGTATCCATTCACACCATGGTAGTTGGCTTATATTGGACAGAAGTGCTCTACTCCAGGGGTCTTCAAACTTGGCCCTTTTATGACTTGTGGACTTCAACTCCCTGAATTCCTCAGCCAGCATGCCTGGCTAAGGAATTCTGGGAGTTGAAGTCCACAAGTCATAAAAGGGCCAAGTTTGAGACCCCTGCTCTACTCCCTTGAAGAATCAGTCTCATTAACACAGTTATTATCATGGTCATCAGCTCATTTAGTTTATTGCAGAATACTGCTCTTAAAGACAATTTGCAATAAAATAGGATAAAATGTTGCATTATTGTGTCCAGAAAGTTGCCCTTCCAATTTCACCTGCAGTTTTCAGCATAATTCCAAGATCAATGCAAGATGTTGATTTTAAATGTAAAAGCCATTAATTGCATGTGACCAGATTATATTTACAACTAGAGCTATGTAGGACTTGAAAATGGTTCACATTAAGTGTTTTGAACCTCATGTAAGCACCAGCATACACTGCTACATTAACTGTTGTCACCTATGTAACAACTTCAGATGTTGGACAGGTGACAAACAGTGACAACTATCTCCAGACTTTCACCCAGAATATTTAATACTATGCTTAAAGCATATTTAAAGCAATTGTTTCTTTGCTTGTGTTCATGTACTTACAGATTTCTGTGCTATTTCTGATATGTATATTATTGTTAATACATACTAGAAAGGGTTTTATCCTGTTACAATTTTTAATTTCATGGCTTTAACACAAGAAAGAAAAAAATTAAGAAAACTTCCAAACCTCAAATAATTGAGTAAAATACAACAATCAATATAACAAAAATTAAAACAAAATTCTTGACTATACCAAATAGAATTGTATTATGCAGCCTTTCCATTTTGTTGGTAAAGAGCTAATTTAAAAGCAAAGAATGTATGCATTTCTTCATGCCAATATATAGAGCCAATATATTGCCATCTCTTTTGCAATAATTCCAGTGCATTAGATGCAAAGTTCTCCGTAAATAGATTAATTCCAATTTTTGGAATATAGTTTTAACAACACATTAACATCTTTACATTTTAAATCCCTTTGCTTAACCTTTTTGCTCAATATTTAAAATATACAACCAATATAGACTACAGTAGCTGGAGGATATGACTATATCATATGTGTTAATATGCTTTCAAATTTATTGCATCTCTTGCCCAGAAAAGTAGATAACAAATCCTTTTTAAACATGCATAAATATAACACACTAGGACTTTTTGGATTGATGAATTTCATACTAAAGAAGAAACATACAACATTTTAAGTCTGGAAATCATTGTCTTATTAGAATTGCTAATCCCAGTTACCTATTTTTAATTTTTTCCAAGTTATCAGAATTTAGTTTGTAGAATTTTTGAACTGTCAATAAACTTGTTGTCTTAAAAACCTTTGTGTAATAAGCATTTCTAAGGCCAGCCATGCATCTGATCCAAACTGAGAACACAACAAAGTATTTAATTTAAGATGTTAACATTTAACAGATTTAGACAGATTATCTTATTTTTGTAACCTCTCAACATTTGAGAATATTAGCCAAATTTCCAGCCCAATTTTTTTTAAAAGAAAAACCTTTTTCCCACCATTTTAGGAAAGGGGTAATTTGAAAGTGTCAGTCTTTTTTAATAAATAATAATAATAATAATAATAATAATAATAATAATAATAATAATAATAATAAGTTGGAAGGGACCTTGGAGGTCATCTAGTCCAATCCCCTGCTCAGGCAGGAAACTTTATACCATTTCAGACAAATGGCTGTCCAGTGTCTTCTTAAAAACTTCCAGTGTTGGAGAATTCACTGCTTCTAGGGGTAGGTTTACTGTATTTTATTTTATTTTATTTTATTTTATTTTATTTTATTTTATTATTTTATTTTATTTTATTTTATTTTATTATTTTATTTTATTTTATTTTATTTTATTTTATTTTATTTTATTATTTTATTTTATTTTATTTTATTTTATTTATTTTATTTTATTTTATTTTATTTTATTTTATTATTTTATTTTATTTTTATTTTATTTTATTTTATTTATTTTATTTTATTTTATTTTATTTTATTTTATTATTATTTTATTTTATTTTATTTTATTTATTTTATTTATTTTATTTTATTTTATTTTATATATTCAATTTTATTTTCCCATTTCTTCCACAAACAAGTCAACAAATATATCGCTATACGTAAATACATACGCGTAAGTTTGGGTGCTGCTCGTCCATTTCCCCTTTCACTGTATCCAACCTCCTTCTCTCTCTTCCCTCTTCTCTACTTTATTTCTCCCTTTCTCCTTTCTTTCCTATTTCTCTCTTCTTCCTCTCCTCTCCTCTTTCCCTCACCACTCCCCTCCCGTTTCTCCCCACTTCTCCTCCTCTTTCCCTCCAACCCTCCTACATCCTTCCCCCTCCTCTACACTCTTCCCTCTCTCCTCTCCTTTCTTCCCTCCCATTCCTCTTCTGATACAATTCAGGGATGATGTCTGAGCAGCTCCTCTCCTTAGATTTTCAATGTCTATATTAGGTATGATAATATCCTTATCTCCTCATTTTTCTTCCATCTAAATTACTGTTAGCTGTCTTTTAAGCATATTCTCTTTTTCATCCACTCATAAAATTTTCCCCAAATTTCATAATACTCTGACTCTGTCTTACCTTTAATTATCATTGTTAATCTATTCATTTCCACACATTCCATTATTTTCCTGATCACCTCTTCTTCTGGAGGAGCTTAAAAAGTTCCTAAATGAATTTATACATGTGGATCAAAATGGGTTCCTGCCCAAAAGACAGATTAGAGACAATATGTGAATTATATTAAACACATTAGAATATTATGAAACACATCCCGAAAACAGATGGCATTAATGTTTTTGGATGCGCAGAAAGCATTTGACAATGTGAAGTGGCAATTCATGATAAGACAACTACAGATTATGGATTTTGGGGAGAAATTTATAAATGTAATTAAAGCAATTTACAATAAGCAAATAGCCAAAATAATGATTAATGGAGATATGACTGAAAAGATTAACATTATGAAGGGAACAAGCCAGGGATGCCCTTTATCCCCATTATTGTTTGTATTGACACTAGAGATACTAAATAGAACTATAAGACAGAATAAGGATATAAAAGGTATGAAAGTTAAGAGAGAAGAATATAAGCTACAAGCTTTTGCAGATGATTTAGTATTTATCATGGAGGAGCCACTAGAGACAGGACCTGTATTAATAGAACAAATAGAAAAATATGGTGAGGTAGCAGGTTTGAAGATTAATAAAGATAAAACAAAAATGTTAGTGAAAAATATTACTGAAAAACATAAAAAAGAGTTGATGGGAAAGTTAGAGATACAGATAGTAAAGAAGGTAAAATATCTGGGGATTCACATGACAGTAAGATGTACAACAATTAAAGAAGATAACTATTACAAATTGAAAAGACAAATCAAAGTAGATTTGGATAAATGGAAAAAGGTACAACTACCATTAATGGGCAGGATTGCAATAATCAAAATGAATATATTATTACGATTGTTGTTTTTGTTTTCAACAATACCAATAAGATTGGAAAAGAAATATTTTGAGGGGCTAAATAAAATAATTTTGAAATATATTTGGCAGGGGAAAAAGGCAAGGATTAATTTAAAAATGTTACAGAATGCAAGACTCAGAGGTGGGTTTAGTTTACCTAATTGGGAATTATATTACCAGGCTGCAGTAATGTCATGGATGAGAGAATGGATTTTACTGAGGAATACTAGATTATTGACATTAGAGGGACATGATTTACAGTTGGGATGGCATGTGTTCATATGGTATGGGAAAAATAGAATACACAGCTATTTCCAGAGACATCATATCAGGAATTCTTTATTGATGGTTTGGGAGAAAATAAAGAGGAAGCATTACTCAAGGATTCCAGATTGGCTCTCAACGATGGAAGCGTTAATACACTCCAATATGTTTAACATGGGAAACATTATAATATATAAAGACCTACTAACAGACACGGGGAAGCTGAAAACCAAACAACAATTAGAGGAACAAGGAATAAAGATGGATTGGTACATGAGAATGCAAATACAATCTAGATATGAAAAAGATGCTAAAATAGGTGGTATTAATTTGGGGAGAACAGAGTTAGGTGAAATACGGGAACTGAAGAAAAATGGATTAAAAAAAATGTATAGCTACTTATTATATAGGGAATTACAGGAGGAGCAAGTTAAGGAGTCAATGATAAAATGGTCAAGAAATTTTGGATATACGATTGAATTAGATAGATGGTAGCAACTGTGGGAAAGAAACTATAAACTGACAATGGTGACAGCGTATAAAGAAAATATGTACAAGATGTTCTACAGATGGCATATGTCTCCAGAAAGAGTAGCTAAAATGTTTAAGGACAGATCTATGAAATGTTGGAAATGCCACCAAATACCAGGCTCTTTCTATTATATGTGGTAGACGTGTGCAGACGCTAAAACCTATTGGAACAATCAAATCATGGATAGAAAAGATGATACAACAACGTATAGAATTAAGACCAGAAATATTCCTGTTGGGTATTTTACCAGAGAAATATAGCAAAGAGAACACATATTTTTATGTATTGCCCTGTTCACTGCCCTGAGTCCTTCGGGAGAAGGGCGGTATACAAATTAAATTAATAATAATAATAATAATAATAATAATAATAATAATAATAATAATAATAATAATAATAATAATAATAATAATAATTGATTATTCATATAACCACAGCAGCTAGGATTGTGTTTGCACAAAACTGGAAGGCACTGAAAACTGTATTTCTTTTTCAACAGCATAACATCCAAATATGCCTAGCTGCTTTATTGCTGGGAATATAACAAATCTTCGATTGTCTATGGAGATTCTCAGTCGTCCAGGTCAGAACTAAAGAAGCTTCCTGGATGAGAAGTGAAACATCTTCAAGGAAAAATCAAAGTCCAGTTGCCTTTTGAAAAAGAATCTTTGGGAGAAGTCTTTGATTACGACTATGTGCTTGCTAACAAAAATTTATTTATTTATTTATTGATGAGATTTATATCCCGCCCTATCTCCCGAAGGACTCAGGGCGGCTAACAGCAAAACATATAATAAGTACAGAAATCAAGATAGAAATAAAAATTATTAATAAAAATTATTATATAAACCCAATAGTAACAAAGAGTTTGTTGTACAACCTCCACAAAATTGGGTAATTACTTTCAGAATTATTAATAAGCTAAAATGTTATCTGTGTACAGTAAAAATATGAGTTCAGCTCCAACCACCAATATATTTTGAATGATAGCACATTGACTAATAAGCAAGCCAAAGCCTATAAAACCAGGTTAAATATAAAAATAAATTGTGGGCCATTCTTGATGAGTTCCATGATAAATCTTAATTTGTGGAAATAAAATCTCATGTATGCCGAAGCACTAAAGCCATTTAAACTCAAAAAATTAAAAGTTAAAGGAAACCCATTTTGATAGCATGTTTCAAAAAAAAATATTTGTACCAAATTAAAAGCCTTTTCCATATCTAAAAAAGCCATCATAGGAGTTTCAATATACTCAGATTTAGTTGTAACATACTCTGTAACTAATCATTTCAGAAACTTTACATCTACTGAATAGTGCTGGTTGGGTAGAAGCAAATTGTGCAAATATACAACATTAGCTCACATTTATGATTAATATTATAAGAATATTGGGTGATAACTTGCATATTCTGAAGGAGCCTTACTTGGTTTCAGAGTAACAGTTATATAGTCCTTATGGAACAATAAAGAGAAGACTCCATTTTCAAAAGCCCTGGCATATATCCCTAACAAAGTAGGGACTAAAACATATTTGTATTTTTAAAACCATTCAATAAGAAACCTGTTTGGCCCAGTGCTTGCCCCAAATTTCATAGGAATTACTTTTAATACTTCCTGCAATATAACAATTTTTATCTGATTAATAACATATAAAAATCTGTATCTGATTGACCTATGTGTAGATTCACTCTAATGTTGCAATTCAGACCATGGAGGTAATGCAATTTGCTTTGCCAAAGCAGCAGCAACAATAACAAAAAATCATGCAGTTTGCCTCAGTGAAGCAATCTGAGTAGCCTCAAATTGCTTCAGGCCAGTATTGCAGGAAAACCTTTTTTTTATCCTCCCTCCCAACACCGACTACAGTGTTGACAGATTTTGTGGCCTCAAGATTGCCCACAGCACAGGCAAAAGCAACCCAGCCTAAAGGATCCTCGTTTTATACCAAATGATCTCTAGGCTCTGCCACCTTCAACAGATGCTGCAGCATTGCCCGCAGTGTGCATGAATATAATGTGTGGAACTTTAAAGATTTAAAGTCATGTGCTTTTCTGATTGTGATGCTTAGCAATGGAGCTGTTAGTCCCAATTGGGAGAAAATTCAGTTTTATAGTCTATGTGTTTCTCTAACATTTTTTTCTAACCAAGTGTGGATTATTGTCCAATATCTCCTTGTTTTAACACATGTCCACCACATATGATAATAAGTAACTGTTTTGTGTTTACATTTCCCACATTTCTCTGACATATTTTTAGACATTTTTGCTAATCTTTTTGGTGACAAGTGCCATCTATAGAATATTGTATATAAGTTTTCTTTATATGAAGCTGACATTGTCAATTTATTTTTTCTTTCCCACAAAGTTTGCCACTTCTCTAAATCTATATTATATCCAAAATTGTTTGCCCATACTAAACTTTAGATGGTTAATGCCAGAAGGGATCTTAAAACAACTGGAAAAATACAAGATACCGATTGGATTCAGTTTGGAAGGCAGAAGATTTTGATGAAAGGCATTCCTGGATGAAAGAGTACAACATCAACAAGAGAATACAAAATTGGTGGTGGACTCTCCTTCATTGGAAAGATTTTAACAGCAGCCGAAAGACAGCTGCTGATGGAATTAATTAATTTAATTAATTCGATTTCTATAACTGCCCATCTCAGTCAATATAGGATGCTGATTGGGGAGTTCCAATCTTTCCATTCGATGACAATAACTCTATGTTACTGCCTCGGGATTACAAAATGTAGAATAAATGTAATCGGATCCAAAGCCCAGTCTTACATAAAGTAGGCTTGTACAGAATGTGACCCAGTAAAACATGCTCTACCCAATGATCTATTTTTATTTTAGATCCAGGCAGGCATGAAAAAAGACTGATTGAATTTTCATAGGAGTCCATTAGAGCTAAATCAAACATTCAAACAACTCATTTTCTCAGCTCATAGAAGGGAAGTGTTCATTTCGCGAAAGCCTTATTCTTACCTTTCCCCAACATCTTTAGTTTTTGTTTTGGTTTTTTATTTGTCGCCCTGGCTAGCTGCCACTTTTTTATTCTTCTCCCCTCAATCCAGTTTCAGCCATTGTCATATAATCAAATTCTCCTGATTGTTGCACCTTCCTGAAGCCGTTTCAGGGTGAAAGCAATGCTTGTTGTTCTTACTGCGGTGAGCAAACAAATGAGGGGGACTGGCACCCAATATCAGGAAAGAGAGCCATTCCTGCTGGGTTGAATTTGACCACTAGTTTCCCCCCCACTAGCAGACACCCCCCCCAAAAGTGAATTAATTTCATAAAAACTAAATTTCAAAAGAAAGTTTAAAATGTTTTCACAATTAATTTGTAAGTAGTATTTAACATGACAAGCAGCTCTGGTCTCTGCCTTTTCTTTCTTACTGGAAACAGAATTCACCCCCTTGGGCCTTTTTAGTAGGGTCTCTGTGTAAGAAACCCACAACAAATTCTTGGTTTCTAGAATGCTGAGAATGTTTTGTTGCACTTGAGAGTCTGTGCCTCAGAAACTGCACAGCTTCTGATTTAAAGCCTAAGTAAAGGCATAAATCATAAGATTTGTATATGATTGCATATCAGTATTTTTGCCATCTCCATTGTGGGAAATAAAAGAAGATTTTGCCTTACTAGCTTTTCTGAACAGAATATTGAGAGCGAGTGGGAATAGGGAAAAGTTTCAGTTCAGGGTTAGAGTATTTTTTTACCCATATTTTAGATCCTAAATTAGCCAGTGGTGGGATTCAAATATGTGAACAACTGGTTCTCTGTGTGGATGCCGCTTCCGGAAGTCCATTCTGGGCCTGGGCAACAAAAAACTAGCTACTGGTTCTGCCTAACTGGTGCGAACTGGCTGAATCCCACCACTGAAATTAGCCCTTCCTAATTAGAAGTATCATTACTAGTATTCAAAGGTAAATTTTTAAAAATACTCCCTCCTGTTTGTGTAAATGCAACTTCACAAAGAAACAAAGCAAGAAAAACCAAGTGCACAGATACAGTATAAGTGGTACCTTGCGCAATAATAGTGACTGTAAGAGGGATCTCAGAGTCCTAGTGGACAATCACTTAAATATGAGCCAGCAGTCTGCTGCACCTCCCAAAAAGCCAAAACAGTGCTAGACTACATTAACAGAGGGATAGAATCAAGATCACTTAAAGTGTTAATACCACTTTACAATGCCTTGGTAAGGCCAGTTACCAAGGAATACTGCATCCAGTTTTGGTCACCATAATGTAAAGAAGATGTTGAGACTCTAGAAAGAATACAGAGAAGAGCAACAAAGATGATTAGGGGACTGGAGGCTAAAACATATGAAGGACGGCTGCTGGAATTGGGTATGTCTAGTTTAATGAAGAGAAGGACTAGGAGTGACATGATAGCAGTGTTCCAATATTTCAGTGGCTGCCACAAAGAAGAAGGAGGCAAGCTATTCTCCAAAGCATCTGAGGGCAGGAGAAGAAGCAATGGATGGAAACTAATCAAAGAGAGAAGCAAACTAGAACTAAGTAGAAATTTTCTGAAAGTTAGAACAATTAATCAGTGGAACAACCTGCCTGCAGAAATTGTGAATGCTCCAACACTGGAAGTTTTTAAGAAGAGACTGGACAACCATCGGTCTGAAATGGTATAGAGTTTCCTGCCTGAGCAGGGGGTTGGACTAGAAGACCTCCAAGGTCCCTAACAAGTTGTTTATTATTATTATTATTATTATTATTATTATTATTATTATTATTATTATTATTATTGTTGTTGTTGTTGTTGTTGTTGTTGTTGTTATTTGATTGTTCATCACACAGTCAGCCAGATGTTCAGACTGGATTTGGCATTTTTGTCTATCTATCGAGTCCTTACCAAGGACCTGGGATAGGCAGATGTGGATGTTTGATGGTATTACAGATATCGTCGCAGAATGGAAGCAGTTCCTAGTAAGGCTGCCTTTTGCAATTGACTAATGATGAATTTGTCAATGCCAATGGTGTTTAAGTGGTGCTCCAGTTGTTTTGGGATTGCACCCAAGGCACCTATTACTATTGGTACTACCCTTGCTTGCCTTTGCCACAGTCTTTCTATTTCTGTTTGTAGGTCTTTGTATTTTTTTATCTTCTCCAGTTCTTTCTCGTCTATTCTGCTGTCTCCAGGTACTGCCATGTCCACTATCCAGACTTTTTTGTCTTTCTTATTGACAATTGTTGTTGTTGTTGTTATTTTCAGCTTTACAGTCAGACTGTAATTCATAGTGAAGAAAATAAAACACAATCAGAAACAGAGCCATAGATCTGATGATGTGACATCTAAAAGGCTGGAATGGGAGAGTGCCTACAAGCTAAAATGGTGATCCATGTCTGATATGAATGCATAGACCTAGGTGTTGTTGTTCTCCCCCATCCAGGTGCACTAGACACCAGAAGGGACCTATTTTTCCCAATTCTGCCCCTTATCCTGGCCTTCTAAATAAATGAGAAGGGGAGCCAAGGGCAGCCTTTAAATAGATGTCCCTTACAGTTCAGGAGACATGTCCCTTACACATGCCTGGATTACATGGATCAAAGATCAACAGCACCACCTCTGTCCCTGTAATTCTGTGGTTGCATAGTGCTTAGAAAGCTAAGGCTATTAGCAATTAGCAAAGAAAATGCCATGAAGTCCATTGCTCCAGGGCTGTGGGGGAGACAGTTCCTTAGTAACAGGAATTTCTCTCACTTCCTAGTTCCTGGGGATACTAGCCCCCCCCCAACTAGCTAGGTGTGCTGTGGTGTCTTCCCACAAGTTCCATGTTCTTCACTTTTTTATTTTATTTTATTTTAATTCCATTTATATCCCGCCCTTCTCCAAAGACTCAGGGCGGCTTACAAGCTTAGCAGTAGCCTTCATTCTATGTATATGCCTGCTTATTAGGGCTTTCACACACACCCCCAAGCGGCATTATTACAAAGTCAGCTTAATTGCCCCCAACAATCTGGGTCCTCATTTTACCTACCTCGGAAGAATGGAAGGCTGAGTCAACCTTGAGCCTGGTGGGATTGCTCCATGTGACTTCTCTCTTTTTCCCCTCCACCGTAGGGGAAGGAGTGAGCCTCCCCCCCACCCCCGACATCACAAAAGCAAACTTTGTAAGGGGACAACAAAGATGGGCTATGAGGAGCTTGTCTGACAACTGCTGTTGTTTTGCACCTTTCCCTTGGCCAGCTGGAGGAAGCTCTGAGCAGATCCATAGGGAAATCTTTATTTCTCTCCTTTGGGAACTTAAGGAAAGATGGCCTGTATATATTTTTCATATGGCAAGGTAGGAAAAAGGCTCAGCAGAGGCTGCACAAAACTACTGCTGAATATTTGAAAGGTGAGACTGGTGAAGAAAAAGATGAAGCCAACATCCTTTCTTTATAGCCTGGGCAATAGAAATGAAACAAAACCTTAAATCAAATAGGAGATTTGTTATGGCAGTGTAGATACTGTGGAATTGGTTAAAATTATGAATGGAATGAAATATTTGGCGACTTTCTCCCCTCCTTGGAGGTACTCAGTGAAATAGACTGCATGTTTTTGCAGGCAAAAGAAATCACTTCTGTACGTAATGTTTAATTTGCGTACAGACTTCACTACTTGAAGATTTTAGTTTGCTTTTTGAAGGGGTTTTAACTGATTAATAACCAATGAACTGTAGATAGGTCTAATGACAGAGCTAGCTGATAAGAATAAAATGGAGATTTGAGACACATTTGTTAGGTCAACCTTGAAGTTTCTTTCTACAAGTATCCCCCCTACCTGTGGCATAGCAAGTAGAATGCAGTGCAAGGAGCAGCCTTCTCCTTGTCCTTTCAGCTGCCCACCACCAGGTGTCAGCAGAGGCTTCTGGTGTTGAAAGGTGGGCAGTCTGGAATCTGTTCAAGGTAAAACATCCAAATTGACGTGAATTTTTTAAAAGCCTGTTTTGGATTTTAAACTCATTTCTACACATACTAAGAGATCACTCTGTGAAACCAGTGAGTAAATATGCTATTGAGCATGAATAAAAAGAATGACTTTTTTGTACTGGCTACAGCTGACATCTGTCCATTGATTCACAAACAGGTCAATGCCAGGAAGAGGCCTAACATTAGTCTCCATAGGCTTTGCAATTTATAAACAATATATCGGAAAGAATTTAGCCACTGTTTCGATTATGTTGTCCCGCTAAGTAGTAGAATGTATTGAAAGTTCCTTATTCATAACAAAAGTAATTCACCATTAGAATACTGACCAAAATAGAATTCATCTGTTGAAAGGAATGCAAATGAATTAGGCTCTTAATTTTAGGTCCCCAATGTAACCTAAGATGATAGTGGGCCTGCTAACACACTGAACTGTTGATGACCATCAAGATTACTATTCTTTATTATAAAAATAGGTTGAGGAGGTCAACCTATTTTCCAAAGCACCAGAAGGTAAGACAAGAAGCAATGAATGGCAACCTGGAATTAAGGAGAAATTTCCTCACAGTGAGAACAATTAATTAGTAGAACAGCTTGCGTCCAGAAATTGTGAATGCTCCTTCACTGGAGTTTTTCAAGAAGAAATTGGGCAGCCATTTGTCTGAAAAGGGTGTAGGATCTTTTGCTATGGGCTGTGGGTTGGACTGGAACAGGGGTGTCAAACTTGCAATGTCATGTGACGTGTCATGACATATCGGGACTTTTTTTCATTGCCGGCAATGGGGTGCGGTTTCGCTATGATGCATCCAGCCTGCAGGCCGGCAGTTTGACACCCCTGGAGTAGAAGAGCTCCAAAGTCTGTTCCAACCCCATTATTCTATGTTCTATATATTCTATCTTGTTAGACCAAGGAAGCATAACTTCCCCACTCTTTAGAAGAGCACCCCCTAGAGTTAAAGAAGTGTCCCACTCTTCTGGGTTCTGGAAGGCTTTTAAGACCTGGCTTTGTTCCCAGTCCTAGGATTAATGCCTCTGAGGAGACCCAGTTGTGCTTTTTACAAATGTGATTGTTATCTTGTCTGGACTTTTAGGTTTTGTTGTTATGTTTTTAAACTTTTTAATTGTACATTTGTCTGACATAGAATAAAGAAATAGCTCTGCATTTATAATATAGACTGCCATATGGAAATTTATAGTTCAGTAAAGCAAGCCAGCTGGTCATCCATAAAAAGTACATAGTACCAGTTGTCTTCCGGGTAAGGTTCAAGGTTTTGGTTATGATCTTTAAGTCCCTACATGGCATGGGTCCGCGATACCTCGAGGACCACCTGCTGCCGGCGTCGACTCCCCTCTGCCCTGTGCGCGCCCACAGAGAGGGCCTCCTCAGGGTGCCTCCTGTCAAGGAATGTCGACTAGTGGCCCCCAGGGGGAGGGCCTTCTCTGTGGGTGCTCCGGCATTATGGAACCAACTGCCGGTTGAGCTCCGGACGGCATCAGACCTCCGATCCTTCCGTCGCGGGTTGAAGACCCATTTATTTGAACTAGCGGGTCTGGCCTGATGGGGGTACATGGGTTTTTATAGGCTTGTTTTATTCTTGTTTTAACTTGGGCATTGATTTAATTGTCTTTTAATTTTTGTATTGTCATTTATATTTATGCCCTGTGAACCGCCCTGAGTCCCTTTGGGAGAAGGGCGGTATAGAAATCTCAATAAATTAAATTAAATTAAATTACTAGTGAGAACAATAAACCAGTGGAATGGCTTGCTTTCAGAAGTTGTGGGTGTCCATCACTTTTAAAAAGAGACTGGACAGCCATTTGTCTGAAGTGGTATATGATCTCCTGCTTGAGCAGGGGGTTGAACTAGAAGACCTCCAAAGTCCCTTCCGATTCTTTTATTCTGTTAGATCCTTTTAATTAAAAAATGGATGGGAAACTAGTATGCTGCAAAGTAAATTCCACTTTTAAGAAAACATAGACTACAGAGTCATTGTCAGAAAATAAAATAATGGATAGGTACAACATAGTGTTTGGTTTCCATTTCTCAGAGAGACTTTTGTGATTGACCATATCCACCCTAGCAACATTTTTGTGCGTATTTTCATAACATAGTCTTTGGGAATGTCTGCTTTACATCCTAGAAGCATACTATTCAACATTAATGCATACACAGTCAGACTTACATAAATGAAAGTGCCATTCAAATCACTTTGGTGTTTAGGTGTATATATAAAATAGCTATTACTTCTTACATAGTTATTATTTATGTTGTAAGAAGAAGAAAAATATTAGACATTTAAAATGGCATTAGAATTTATATTGAATGAGTTGAATTTTGAAAGCAACAAATTTACTGATGCTATTTTGTGGTTTATCGTGCTGCAGCTTTCATACAGATTTTCAGCACAACTCCCTTTTTTTCTATCTTGCAATTTGGGTAGCTATTACCGTATTTTATTTTGCTCACCTTGAACAGTCTTAACCCCTGCCAGTTATCTGTATTAAATGTTTCCATGATTGCAGCTTCCATATTATCAGTGCAGTACAAATCATTATTTGCTGACACGGAGACTAGGGATACGGGCTTGGCTTTTGCCATCCGAGACTGTTCCTTCCATCCAAATAGCTCTCCAAATGTTATTTTTAACATCATCTAACAAAGCCTGCTCTACATAAATATATTTTAATTAATTAATTAATGGAACATAATGAATTCTGGCAGGGTGACATTTGAAAACCAAGAGAGGCTTAAAGAGAACTTGACAAGTGTTAGTTGGGTAGACAAAATGCATACATCTCCACATATACTTACATTTTCCTCGTTTTACCAGTGAAAATGTGGGTTGCACAATGCAGTTTGGGAGGGGAGTTTTGGAGCAAAGAGAAGAGAGATTTTGGGTTAGTTTCTGTGTGGCCTCCAGCACCCAAGTGAAATCTTTCAGACCTCAGATAAAGGAAGATCATGTGATAGGCTCTATACACTTAATAAATAATGCAGAGGCATCCCATAGTGAACCATGTTATCTGGATTGAACTACCATGCATGGATGTCCTTTGGCTGAAAGTCTAAGATTAGTCTGCCAGTATCTCCTGGTGAAAGAACTTATGATTTGCCACCATCAGATCTGGCAACATTTCCCCAGGGCTGTGGACTTTTAAAAAGCCACATATGGTGCTTGTCTTCACCAGATATTATCTACAGAGCACCACTCTCCACAGGTTTCTATCACCACTGTTCAATATGTATCTTAGGTGTATAATATTGTATTTTGTCAACATGGAGTTTTTAAAATAATTGCCTTGGAATTGAAGGGAAACTCATCAAATTTGCAGATGATACCAAACTGGTAGGAGTAGCCAACACCCCAGGAGACAAACTCAGGAACCAACAAGATCTTAACAATGGGCCCTATCCAACAAAATGAGTTTCAATGTGGAGAAAAGCAAAGTCTTAATTTAGGCAGGAAAAACCAAAGGTACAACTACAGATTGGAAAAGACCTGGCTTAAAAACAGTTAACTGTGAGAGGGACCTTGGAGTCCTAGTGGATGATCACTTGACTATGAGCCAGCAGTGTGCAGCAGCTGCCAAAAAAGCTAATACAATCCTAAATTGTATAAATAGAGGCATGGAATCACTTCATAAAACCCTGGTAAGACCACACCTGGAATACTGCAGCCAATTTTGGTCACCATATCACAAAAAAGATATTGAGAGTTTGGAACAAATTCAAAAAAGAACAGCAAAGATGATCAAAGGCCTGGAGACTAAAACATATGAAGAAGGGCTGTGGAACTTGGGTTTGGCTAGTGTAAAGAAAAGAAGAAATAGGGGAGACATGACGGCAGTATTCCAGTATTTGAGGGGCTATCACAAAGAAGAGGGGGTCACGTTATTCACCAAAGCATCAGAGGGCAGGACAAAAAACTGATCAAAGAGAGAAGCAACCTGGAATTAAGGAGAAACTTCCTGACAGTTAGGGCAATTAACCAGTGGAATAGCTTGCCCCCAGAAATCGTGGGTGCTCCATCACTGGAGGTTTTTAAAAAGAGGCTAGACAGTCACTTGTCTGAGATGGTATAGATTTTCCTGCTTGAGCAGGGGGCTGGACTAGAAGACCTCCAAAATCCCTTCCAGCTCTATTTTATTCTATTATAGCTAGCAGGTTGCATAACATTTAGCCAAATCTCAAAGTGATTTGGAAATAAAAATCCCAGTCTCAGACTTCCAGTAAGGACTCATGGCAAACTAAACATCTCTCAGGGACATACCGCCCCAAAGTTGTGTTTTTTTTAATAAACAGCAAAACAGTGATTAGAGTGTTGATTTTATAACGTTATAAAGGAACTAAGGGTCCAGATGTATTTAAAATAAGATTTTTAAATTAATCATAAGAATCCTTCCTATGGGAAAATGCTGTTGTTTTGAATTACTGAAACATGAAGAAAACATGATGAATAGGAATCTGAACATTGGACACTAGAAGGAAGAAGAAACACCAAAAGGAAGTCAAGATTACAATTAAAGACGAATTTAGATTTGACTGATTACTACAGAAATTGTGCAAAATACTCTAATACTGAAAATATCCAAGGCCATTTGTGGGCAGTGGAATCTGATGTTAACCTTAAAAGAACTGCCATTACAGATAGATAGTTTTTTAAAAGATTTTATGGAAGAGGAAGAACTTTTACTGGACAAGACTGATCTGAAAATGACAAGCAACATGAATGATACGAAAAAAATACGTCGCATTTGATACACAACAGCATTGGATATATAAATGAATGTCCTAATAATTAAAAGGGATATACTAATGTACTAGTAAAGTAAATCTATGACAAACCAAAAGAGTGACTTGGATAGCTTTCTTATACTAGATTTACAAAAGAGATCTGCTAAAGTTCTGAAGGATTTTGTGAGACAGGACAGAAAATGAAAAGAAAACAAGCTCTAGTACAGACATGTCAAACACAAGGCCCGGGGGCCAGATCCGGCCCACGAAGTGGTTTCATGCGGCCCGCGAAGCCATCCTGGAAACAGTGAGGGAACGGCCCCCACTGCCTTGGCCCTGGCCCAGAGACCCTCCTTCTGCCAGAGACACTCAGATCTGTCCCACTCCTGCCCAGGCCCCCATAGGCACCCTTGATGCGAACGATGTAGAGCTGGCCACGCCCACCCAGTAGGCCATACGCACTCTAGCCACGCCCACCCAGTAGGCCACACCCAACCAGGCCACACCCACCCGGCCCCCTGAGGGCAACTGCAATGCTGATGCGGCCCTCAATGAAATTGAGTTTGACACCCCTGCTCTAGTATATTATTTGGAGGAATCAAAGATCAAGATTGTTAAAAGGAAAAGGAAAAGTGGGTCTATTTGATCAAGGTTAAAATGGATATGTTTTTATTTGTGGACTTTTGCTGGCCAGGACTGAATAGTGAGGTTGTAAGGATCTATGTATAGCTAAAGATGAGATATGAGATGAGAAGTTTCTTCTGTTGTACTTTAAGAGAAAGTGATAAGTAGTTAACATTGTCTGTACTTGTTGTGACAAAGGGTGAATTCAGTTCCTTATACATTTCTTTTCTTTTCCTTTGCTATACTTTTATTTATTTATTTTAACTTTATTTTTTTCTGCATTTCTATTTTTTTCCCTATTTTTTATTTTTTTCTTTTGTAGTTTGTATTAGTTTTTATCTATTTAACTATGTTTAATAAAATTATTATTAAAAAAAGAAATAATAATCCAAATCTCTCTCTCTGGATTAATTAAAAAACCTATAGTAAGATAATTCTATGGAAAGTTTCAAAATGGTTTGCCGTTTTTGCCTTCATCAGGAAATACGAAGGAGATTCTGTACTGCCTAACTTCCAAATGTAAACAATTCTGCAGTCTGCAGAGAAATCTAAAGGAAACTGCCCACCCACCATAGTGGAAGTGATTGATATTATTGATAATGTCACCTAACTCAATTGAAGGGGGAAAAGGATATAGGCATCTCTAGTTTTTCAGTGATAAACAGTGAAAAGACAATGAAAAGGCAAATTAATTTGAATTTGCAGTTGGGATTTTTATTCAGCTATAGATCAATTTGACGTGTCTCTTATTGAGGCTATTTTGCTGAATCAGGATCTGAAATTGTCGGTGGTAATACACACTCCGACATCTTACTTGCATAATACATTTTGGAAAGTTAGATTCTTCTTTCCACTCTCTTTTTACCTCATTCTTCTTTTAAACCCCTTCCTCCTTTAAAACAAACCTTTCTGCAACAGCTTTAGCAGTGTTTATGAAATTCACCCACTGATTAAAAGATGCTCACTAAGAGTCTATTGCAAAATCTGTCAGAGATGACTTTCTGATACGCTGCTCTAGGCTTTGTATGCTCTTTATTAGAAACAATGCAGGTTGTCCATGTCCATCATTGAAGCAACTGGGGTGAATAGTATTTTTCCCCCCTAAAAATACTTTATGGATTTGAACAATGCATGGGATAGCACTCTATATGGCACTGCCCATAATGAGAACCCTTATCTCTACTGAATGGGTGGTTTTCAAGTTGTCCTTAAAAGCACCAGCTATGACAATTCTCATATCTGTATTTGTTTAATATATACTAACAACCACTGTTACAAAGACTTTTCCTTTCTGGTCTCTTTATTGTTAACTTAATATTCTCTTTATCATACTGACTGTTTCCAGCTTATTGGAACTTTAAAACACCAGAATAATTAAAGGCCAAACTGGAATGGTTTTATAGAAAACCATACTTTCTCCTAGGGCAATGAACTGTATGAAGCTGATCAAAGCCAAAGCTTATAGATTTTTGTTAACATACTGGGCTGTCAAAAAATGTCAGCTCAATAGATGTGTGTTTACTTGTACTTGTGCTCTGTTGCAGCTTCCTTCCTCAATTTTTCCAGACTAAATCCTGATTCCAGCATCAACCTCTGAATCCTCCAGTACCCAATTCTCTTGTTCCTACTTGGAATCAAGTACTAGCATTTCAAGCACTCTTTGCTACAACAGCATTATATTGTTGTGCAGCTTACTGGGTTTATATTTCAGTCTGAGGCCAATGCTGGTGATTGCTCATCAGCTGCAGTGAAATTTGACTGTGACAGACCTTGAACTGCTGTGTTTCTTTTTAAAGCTCTAAAATCTCCCTTAAAAAGCGAAAGGCTACATAAAGAATGCTCAAATTCTAACGGGAAAAATAATAATGTTCAGGTTTGTTAAGAAATGACTAAACCTTGATCAGGGGTTTTTTAGTAGAGGCAATAGGAGTACAGCAATAAAAGTTGACCATTATTCCATATATTTGGAAAGTGTGTACTAATGAGCTATGAGATATGACTGCTTTCCAAACAGACCAGATGCAGAAATTCCGTACCTACTTTTACTATATTTCTTGCGGTATATCTGTCTCCTATAATATTTCAGGTTGGAAGTTGTGACATCTACTGTAATGGAATATGCCTCTTGCTCGCTTTGAAAAACAAACAGCTGTGTATTAAAAGTTAGCACACCATGGAGAAAAACAACTATGGCAGGCAAAGATTCTTTTCTAGTGCAGTTGAATTGTGCATGGATGGAATTCTGTTTATTCATTTCTTTTGTGCCCTTGAAATGCTTCCCTTACATAAAGTTAAATAAGATAATAATATAGTTTAAACAATGTTAATAATTAAAATTCTGTTTCTAACGTAAACAATAAAAATGATACAAAACAACAATAACACAGAAGTTATTGAACAAAAAATGTAGCAGGGATTACTCTTTACAAGCAGATAGAGCCAGTACAAAAATGCGGATGTGACCAAGATAGCATTCAACTTGAGTTCATGTAATGGTATGTGGGAATGACTTTGGGAGACAGGAAATAGAACCACCATCATGTAAGACAGGGCTTTTCAACCAGTGGACGGGTACCACCTGTGGTACATTGGCACCTGGCAGGTGGTACGCAACCATCCTAGAAAAGTGGTAGCGGGGGAGGGGAATGAGCTGAACCGATGGCAGCACTGCACAAGCCTGAGCGAGAGATGGCTGGAGCTGCAGGGCTGTCAGGGCTCAGTGGAAGTGCCAGGATCAGCGCCAGGCTCCAACTGGAGCTCGACGCTGATCCTGGCGCTTCTGCTGAGCCCAGAAGAAGCGCCGATCAGCTGGAATGTTGCAGCATCTCCAGGGTCTTGTGATTTACATTCACATGCTTGGCAACTGATTCATATTTATGACGGTCACAGTGTCCCAGGGTCATGTGAAGTGACCAAAACCTTCTGCAACCACCCAGCAGACAGGAATAAAAACCAAATACCCCACCTCCACCCCAATCCTCAATAGAAATGCTCACAACAATGAAAACCTCGGACAGGAGGAAGAATGCTGCCAGGCAGGCAGGCAGGTGTCTTGCTTGGATGTGGCTTGGGGGACACTTTTTTCAGTGCCATTGTAACTTCAAACAGTCACCACATGAACTGTTGTAAGTTGAGGACTACCTGTACTTCATCACTTTTTTTCCTTTTTTGGGGGGTCATCAAGTTTTTGACACCTTGCTAGGTGACTGGTGGTACTTGGATGTTGCCATATCCTAAAAGTGGTACAATGAGTGAAAAGGTTGAAAAGCCCTGATGTAAGAGCCTACAGAAGGCAAATGTTTCAGGGGAGATCTTCCCTAGTTTTCCAGAGAATAAAAAGAAAGGAAAGGAAAATACTTTTGTCTTGCAAAATTCTGTTGATACAACCTTACTAAAGATAGAGTTAGTACTCCTGGTTGTGCTTCTTGTCTGGATTACTATGCAGAGCTAACATCAATCTTGCAAGAAAAAACATGGCTACAAATTATATTTTTAATTGTCTTTGAGGAAGTGGTAGCCATATCAGATAGTTGACAGTATCTGTAAGAGCAGGAATGATAATTCAGAATTTATACTTGGTCATTTCTTCAAATCGCTGCACCATCTTACAGACTTCCCTCTTAGGAGATTTGTTTTTCCTCTTGTCCTGAGTCCTTATTCTGAAATCCTGCTCTATAATCCAGGTAGATTCCTCAAATCAGGTTGGAGTCTTCAAGTTATCAACTAAGTCCTGGCAGTTACTGCTTTTGTGAATGAGAGGCCTAAACATAGGTGGGGTGGGGGGAACATCAGATCTTGACTGTATCTGACTTTTAGGTTTTAGCTACAAGTTGATGTACAGGAATGAGAAGGTGTAGTTTTTCACAGCATAGGTGAAGGTAAAGGTTCCCCTGCACATGCGTGCTAGTCGTTTCCAACTCTAGGGGCTGGTGCTCATCTCCATTTCAAAGCCGAAGAGCCAGCACTTGTCCAAGGACGTTTCCGTGGTCATGTGGCCGGCATGACTAGACGCCAAAGGCGCACAGAATGCTGTTACCTTCCCACCGTAGTGGTCCCTATTTTTCTACTTGCATTTTTATGTGCTTTCGAACTGCTAGGTTGGCAGAAGATGGGACGAGTAACAGGCGCTCACTCTGCTACGTGGCACTCGGGATTCGTCCCGCCAAACTGATCGACAGGCTCAGTGTCCTAACCCAGTGAGCCACCACGTCCCTTTTTTCACAGCATAGAGGCATATATTTGAATGCCAGGGTAGATTTAAAAATAGGCAAATGTGCAAATAACAAGTATGTAGTGGTTAATCCACCTTAAGGTTATCTACCAGGGATGGAGAGGGAGAAAGCTTAAAAGAAAAGGCTAATGGCCTTTTAGGAGTTGGAGATGGCTGGGGATGGATATGGAAAGGCAAAAATGGGCAACATCTAACTCTACTTTAGGAGATGTTTGACATTTCCCAATCTGGAAAAAGGGAAAAGGGCAATCTATTCTAGAAGAGATCCTATAACATGGTTACATCACTATTTGGGGGGGGGGATGGTGGGATATTATTGTTTTAATAACTTCATTAAGGCATTCATATTGTACTCTATGCCAAACCAAACTGTTCTGATAGGGTATTGTAATCCAATGAGATCTGATTTGCCCTATAAACCACAAATTGCTGAGACTCTCTGGAAATAGAGCAGCGCATAACCAAATGAAATAAATGAAACTTGCCAACAAACATAAGAAGGGAAGCACGTTTTGCAATGTTGCCTAGGGAGAAGGATGCTCCCACCCGGGGGGGGGGGAAAGCATTTCCCCATCACTTTTAGCAGCCCCCCTCCACCCTCCTAGCCTTCTGAAAAGCATGCAGACTTTGCCTTTCCGCCAAGCTTTGGGATAGGGTGAGATTGATGAAAGGTTTTGTGGTTGACTATTTGTTGAAGCATATTATAATACTAGGTTTTTACTATTCGTGGTTTTAACATATATATGCAGTAGGCGTGAGCAGTAGGCGTGAGCTTAGATGGACTCCAGAAGATGGTAGAGGACAGGAAGGCCTGGAGGAACATTGTCCATAGGGTCGCGATGGGTCGGACACGACTGCGCAACTAACAACAACAACAACAACAATGTATATATTAATTGTATAATGGTGCTGTTTTAACTGTTAATTGGGAGCCACCAAGAGTTTGATATAAGATGAGTGGCTCAATAATTGTTTTAGAATTAGATAAATAAATTGGAGAAGGAAGAACTTGCTGGACCCAGAAGCCCCCCCCCCCCTTTGGCAGCTGGGGAGTGTCAGCATGCCAAGAGAAGGGGTGGGGTTTTGAGCTGGAGAGAAAAATGTCATTATTACCACGATCACTTGATTATAGCAATCTCAAAGAAACACTTTGGCAAATATTTTCCTCCTGGTCCAGTAAAAGATGGCAGTTGGCATGAAGAGGATTTCAGAGTCTCCGAGGACATCCTGAGATTTCTGTCTCAGGCAAAAAGCTGTAGGCAGCTGCTCTTTTTCACTGGAGAGTGTCTGATAATGTGTCTTTCTCCCCTCATGTTGCTGACAAGAGCATTTTACTCCCCTTTTATGGAGTTTAAGTATAATACACTTAATAGCAGTTAGTGATGTCAGTGCTCTTTGGTATAGCAAATCTCTGGTGTGAGATAATCTTGGTTAATGATCAGCATAAAATAGAGAGGTTGGGATTTTAAGGTTGCTGTAAATCCTCTTTTCCCTGTGACTGAATGAGATGGAGGTGAACCCATTAACTTTTCCACCGTATCGACAGCCAGCCAGAGCCTGGTCAATGGGGACAGCAATACCATCCTGTTAACAGAACAATTCGTAGATTCCTCTCCATTCACCACCACCTGAGAGAAGCAGGTTAGTCCCCATGTTTCCCATTGAGAGACTTCATTTTCAATGAAGAATCAATAAGTTTGTGTCAGGACTATCTTATTTCCCATGGCAAAAATGAATGGATCCTCTTCCACAGGGGTCTTCAAACTCGGCCCTTTTATGACTCATGGACTTCAACTCCCAGAATTCCTCAGCCAGGCTGGCTGAGGAATTCTGGGAATTGAAGTCCACAAGTCATAAAAGGGCCAAGTTTGAAGAACCCCTGCTCTTCCACATGTAACCAAAACTGCAGCCCACAGAAAACTTGGTGCTTAGGAAAAGCATTGTTTATAACCTTCTTGGCATCAAATTTTCTTTGCGCATGGTAGGAGGGATGTGTACAAGCATAGCAACTATGAGTTTATTTGATGAATCAGATATATTTTTCACCTCATGATTTAAAATGCTAAGCTTTGACTTGTTAGATTGTTTAAAATAAAATCAATGTTGAAAGATAACTTAGAAATTAGAAATCCAGTGAGGAACAGCATTAATAAGAGGCAGGTGAAAATAGTTCAGGTTTAAAAACATGGAAAATAATATCTTTATATGGTGCCAAATCATTGCAGTGTAGCAACAGGCAGGCCACTCTGGGAAAAGCATTCTAAGAGATTTTACCTTCTTCATGAAAAGCATATCATGGTCTCCACAGAGAAAAGAGATTAATCATCCCATTGTTCCTGTGTTTCAGATGACACCAGAGACATCTTTAGTTGCATCTCCATTCATAGTTCAGCATCTCAAAGCTGCCACAAAAAGTAATCCATTCTTAATGCTTCAGAGCTTCATTCCAGCGAGGACTCACACACTTATATTTATGTGTTTGTTTCATTTCTCTGTTACATAGTCTTGAAAGCTTTGTGGTAGCTAACAGTCTCATCATAAAATAAAATGACAACCACAAAGAAAGAAAGAAAAAAAATCACTCCTGATAAGATTGCTCGAATCCAACTTTCTGCTACCTCATGAGAGGCAGTGAGATCCAAGTGGGAATAGTGGAAAGAGGATGTGATTAAAACCCTGAGAATACCAATCTAACCAATGGGAGGCAGTTGCACAGAGGTATGAAGAATAATGTGTCCCCAACCCCTAGACTGTGACCCACCTCTGGGCCTTGAACCATTCAGAACCTGGCTGCAGAAGTGGTATGTCTACTCACACATGCATGCATCCCCACTTGTGTGAACAGCAGGAAAAGTGCGCACATGCTTGCCCGCTCCTCATGCAGAACCATCCCCTCTTCCCCTCCCCCCACCAGTCTGCAAAACTGAAAAAGTTGGGGAACTCTGTTTTAGATAACAAAATGAGATAAAAGTGAAGAACAGCCTGCTGACTATCTTCACATGTATTGACCCTAATTGTTAAAAGGATTATAGCGGTAACTGGTATAGGCATGATTCAGTTCCAACTCTAAATAAGCCTAACCACAGACCCAAAATTCTGTTGTAATTAGCTACAATTCATTCACCTCACATCAAAGGGCATTGCCTTTTCCTCTCTAAAACACTGGACTGTGCTGCAGCTGTGAAAATAATGCAATCTTGGGTTGCATAACAGAGCTATTGCACTGAGATCACAGGATGTAATAGTTGCACTCTGTATTGCACAGGTCAGATCATACCTGAAATAATATGTCTTATCATCACAATACAAGAGTGACACTGAGGTCTTAGATAGAGTTGAGAGAAGATTGTGAGGGGCTTGTAGGCTAAATCCTATGGAGAATGGTTAAAGAAGAAAAGGCTAAGGGGAATCATCACAGCAGTCTTCAAATGTTTGGGAAGGGTATGGATTTATTCCTGAGGGCAGAATAAGAATGAGAAAATGGAAGCTTCACGAGGGAGTTCAAAACTCAGAATAAGGAGGAATTTCCTGGTAATTAAAGCTATTAAACCAGGGGTGGGCAATTAATTTTCTCAAGAGGTCACATGAGAAACTGGGACTGTTGTGGAAGGCTGAACCAATAGGGCTGTCATAAATAAATAAACCTTTATTGTCAAAGTACAACATGTGTACATTGTGAAGGTACATTGGTATGCATGCACGCATGGACACATGTATATAAATTGAAAAAGCAATTGCTTGCAAAATAAAAGCAATGCAGTTGTATTGCATGCATGGCTACACTTAGTTACATCTGATTTCTAATTTCTGATTGATTTAATGAGGTCTGGACAGGGACAGCCAAAGGACCAGAGTGGCCCTGAGATCTGTATTAAGCAGTGATACAGATACTTCCTAAAGTTCCATCATCAAATAACAGAGTTGGAAAGGGCCTTGGAGGTCTTCTAGTCCAGCCCCCTGCTCAGGCAGGAAACTCTATACCATTTCAGACAAATGGTAGTCCAGTCTCTTTTGAAAACTTCCAGTGTTAGAGCATTCACAACTTCTGGAGGCTGGTTGTTCCACTGATTAATTGTTCTGTCAGGCAATTTCTCCTTACTACTAGGTTGCTTCTCTCTTTGATTAGGTTCCATCCATTGCTTCTTGTCCTGCCTTCAGCTGCTTTGGAGAATAGCTTGACTCCCTCTTCTTATCATGTCACCCCTAGTCTTTCTCTTCATTAAACTAGACATACCCAATTCCAGCAACTGTCCTTCATATGTTTTAGCCTCCAGTCCCCTGATCATCTTTATTCTTCTTCTCTGTACTTTTTCTAGAGCAGACATGTCAAACCCGTGACATCATGTGATGTCATGCAACGTATCAAGAGTTTTGCCATTGCCGACTTCCGGTGGCTCCGCGGCGCCGGAGACAGCCTTCCCGGGCTGCCCGCGGCTCAGCTGTGTTATTTTCACCCGAAACAGCGCCGATCAGCTGTTTGGGTGAATTTGAAGCCCCCTCCTCGGGAGAAGAGGAGGGGGTGAGCCCCCAGGTAGGGGTAGAGTTCTCCGGGGCCGCCTGAGCTTATGGCTTGGGCGGCTGAAGGATTGAACTCCCCCGTAGCCTGGGCTGCTCCCAGCTGGCCAGCGTCTCTGCTCCTGATTTCTTGGAGCGGAGCCAGGCATCTGCGACCACCCCTGCTTGAAGGAATGACTATGGATTAAAGGAGCAGGCAGAGCGGTACAAGAGGAAAAGGTGAAGAGGATTATTATACTTTACTCTCGAGCTTGATGGATTTTTTTGAATTTTAAATTTGAAGTGAAAGTGCGTCACAATTGAAAGTAAAAGATGGCGGCTAAACCACCCCCTAAAACTCTTCGGAGTGCTGGAACTTCTCCGGTGCAACAATCATTATTGCAGGCGTTGCATCCTCCTGATGTATTGACATCGAAGGACTTACAAGATGCTCTTGAAAAACATACCCAGGTAATTTTGGAACTAATTAATGATAGATTTGCACAGATGGAGGAGAAATTGGAGAAATTGGAGGAGAGAATCGAGGAGAGGATGGAACAGAGGTTCAGAGTGATGAAGGCAGACATCTTGTCTTCAGTGTATAAAGTGGCTGAATGTGTGGAAGAATTGGAGGAAAAAGTGGAAGACTTGACTCAAAACAATGCTATATTAGAAGCAAAAGTATTGGAGAACGAAGATTTAAGAGACAAAATGGATAAAGAACTGAGTCTTGCTCAATATTACCAGATGCAGTTTGCCATTAGAATTAGAGGCTTAAAGGAGAATATTAAGGAAGATCTAAAGCAGCTGGTTTCTGAGGCTCTCGAAGTAGTATTGAAACAGCCAGCATCCGAAATAAAAGGAGGCATGGATAAAGTGTTTCGTGTGAATTCATGGATTGCTAGACAGAGAAAGTTGCCTAGAGATGTGGTGGTTTATTTTGTAAAAAGGGAAATTAGAGATGAAGTTATACGAGCTGCTTATGATACTAAAGTTGTGATTGCTGATCAAGAAGTTTTGGTTCTAAAAGAAATTCCTCCAAAGATTTTAAGGAGAAGGAAGGATTTTACATTTCTTGTGCAAGAGCTCAAGCAACGAGATATAAGGTTCAGATGGGAGATCCCAGTTGGGTTGATGGTGATGCATGAAGGTAAAAGGTACCGTCTGGTTACTGTGATGCAAGCGCGTGATTTTTACAATAATGTTTTAAAAGCAACGCCATTAACACTTCTGGAAGCTGCAAAGGGATCTGGAGAAGGAGAACATCAAGAGGCTGAAGATGGACAGATAGAAGAGAACGGTGTTGGAGGAGATCAAGTTACAATTTCGTTGGATGATCCTATAGAACAGAGGGTGACGCGTGCTGCTTTAAAACGATCCAAAAAGAGAAAATAGTAGGATTAGCAGAAGTCTATGGAACTTTTACAATGTACTTATAGTTAAGTAATGGGAGGTGGGAAAAGATTTGGGTGAAGACGCAATATATGTGGTGGATTTGTGGAAAGGTTGAGGTTTTTTGGATGAAAGTTTGGTGGAATATACAGAAGATTTTTAAATGGAGGTTTAAGTTTTGTTCGCAATTTTTTTTGCCTGGAATAATTATAGATGTTACAGTTTTGGACATTAAGTTGATGTTGAATTTAACTACGGCAGCAAGACTTTTGATAGTGCTGTATTGGAGGAGGTACTGCCGACTACAGAAGAGTTGACTTTAAAGTTTTCCGATCTGGTTGAGGTGGCGAAGATTTTGGTCAATTTGAAAGATTATTTGTAAGAATGTTATATTATGGAATGGAGAAAATGGATTGAGTTTATTTAGGACAAGTATAGGGTTAAGAAGTATTATGTAGTATTTGAATAACTCTTTTTTCTTTTATATATATATTTAATATTATTAAGGTTTGTTTTATCCTATATAAGCTAGAGAGTGATAGATTTTAGAGTTTAGGGTTGTTAGCATATGGTTGTTTATGTTTGCTTTTTTTCTTATATATACCTTGTATTTAGCTCTGGGAAGTGGGGGGGGAGGGGGGGAGGGGGGAGAGGAAGGGGGGGAGGGAGAAGGGAGGGGGAGGGGGGATTTGTAAGGGGAAAAATTGTATGTTAAAACTTTTTAATAAAAAAAAAGAGTTTTGCCATTGCCAGCAATGGGGTGGGCACAGCTTCTGGATGACGTGTCTGGCCCACAGGCTGGCAGTTTAACACCCTTGTTCTACAGTCTCAACATTTTTTTACATCATGGTGACCAAAACAGCATTCCAAGTGTGGCCTTACCAAGGCATTATAAAGTGCTATTAACACTTCACATGATCTTGATTCTATCCCTCTCTTAATGCAGCCTAAAACTGTGTTGGCCTAGAAGACACACGTTAAACAACCATGTTTTCTTGGGATGGTTATTAAGAGTCATGGGTTGAACAAGGAGTTGGACTAGAAGACCTCAAAGTCCCCTTCCATTATGTTTCTGATAAATATTTATATGGCAGTGGGGAAGTTGCAGTTTGCGGATTTTAAAAAATAACCCCAAAACAATGGTTTTGTGTTATGAAAATGACATATATCCTGGAAGTGGCCTACATTTTCCCCAGTGAATTTATAGTGGAAGTATGTAAGAATATAGCATGAATCATGAAAGTATTACATCATCATCTCCAAATATGTTTATATTGAAATTTGATATATTAATGTTATCTCCTTTCATCTCGGCTCTTACATTGGTAATGTAGACTTTCAAATTGGGAAAGGATATCAGTATTTGTTTCTTGTGTACTCAGAGGGCTTTATTTAATATTAACTCTTCATTGACCTCTTCTCCTTCAAAGGTCCCTTAGTTTTCTGACTTCCTTCTTTATAAGAAAATAGGTAAGTTAAACCAATGTCCCTAACCACTGGTCCAACAGCTGGTCAGTACAAACAAGCAAAGCCTCATCCATGGGATGCAGGCAGCACACAAAACCATACACTCTCTGGTCCATGGAAAAATCTTTTTCCACGGAACTGGTCCCTGGTGCCCAAAAGGATGAGGACCTCTGAGTTAAACCTTCACTTACATTCTAGGTATTCTCTTGCTACAGAAGTCAGAGCAAAGAAGCCAACAGCAGACAATATGAAAAAGTATGCAGAAATCAGTATATCCATTTCTCAAGTTTGTTTTTAATTCCTGCTTATAAAATGCAAACATTTGAACCACAGTACCTCTGCTGCTGCTGCTGCTGCTGCTGTGTGAAGAACTGCTAAAAGATAGGATTTTGCAGTTAGAAGATTTAATCCTGAAATGAGTTGGATCAGTTTACCCATTTCTTTTTGATAGGGAACAGAAGCTCTTTTATGTCATCTGATAAGTTTTCATGCTAAGCCTACCAAATTGGATCAATGTAGAGTTCCATGTATTTCTTCTTTCTCCTCTGCTCCTGAATTCATTTCTCCTCTGCTGAGTTTTCCTACATATTAGCCGACCGCACAGAAAAGCCTGCATAAAAAACTTTCCCCTCAGCATTTGAGCAAGCAGGATTTATCTAACTGAAGTCTCTTTAAACGAGTCCAGAAGGATTTCATTTTATGGGCCTGCTTCACTTGGATCCTTTTGGTACAATGGACTCAGCTTTGTATACAGCTGAGATTTCTTTTTTATGTGGATATAAACACCCAAACCATGAATCTAGGGGCTTAAAACTTCACCCTCATTCTTTGTAGCTCAGTTCAGGCTGAGAATAGCACTTCTAAAGACAAATGGCAAGAAATGGTGAGGAAAAACCAGAGCAATGACTTGGGGGACTGTGGTTATGTTGGAGAGAAGAGTAGACAATAGATTCTGAGGCTCAGAAAGATCTCAAAACAGGAAGTAATTTATTCTGCACCAAATATGTTTTATTTTTGTTATTACAGTAGTGTTAGACATGCACTGAATTCTTAACAAGGGGCACCATCACTCCAAGATGTGCAGGTGCACTGGGCTTAGCTGGAAATCTAACTGCAAAGGAATGTATAAGTAAGTCATTGATATTTAAATTGCAAGATATTTTTACCTTTAATTAAGAATTCCAGCAGGATTTTTTTAACATGGAAGAATTCACAATCTTCCAGCTTTAAAATAAGCATTGCATTTAAGAGGGATCCCAATAGTACTACATAAACACAATGAAAAGATTTCCAGGAAGTGGTGGAAAATGACCAAAAAGGAAGGCGTCTTTTTTGTATTGTCTCTTTTGTATTGCTTTTGCATCTCCATGTGGCCTTGGAGTCAGGCTCACCCTACTTACCTAAACATTAATGCTTATTTGCTTTTAGAAATGCTAGCTCTTACTGTATGTAGAGTAGAGAATATATGCCTCAATACAATGTCTCAATATGAAGAATGAAGATGAGCAAACTGTAATATGTAAGATTCTGAAGGAAAAGTTGGTTTTCATTCTGCACTGAATAAAGGAGTCTCTACCCTCTGGCTAGACTTTCCAAAATGTTCCCCGGATTGTCGGCCGATTGTTGGAAGTGTGGTAAAGGGATTGGCACGTATTATCATTTATGGTGGACATGTCCGGAAGTGGTTAGATATTGGATGACGATCCAAAAATGGATAGAGGAAATTACAGGGTGTTTAGTTGATCTTAAACCAGAGACGTATCTGCTTGGTTTCAGGCCTGGAAATATTAAGAGGGGAATATGGTATTTGGTTTTACATATCTTAACAGCGGCGAGGATGGGGTATGCTTAATTTTGGAAGGCAAATCATACCCCGCCGGATGAAGTTATAATTAGGAGAATACTTGATTGTGCAGAAGCAGACACATTGACCAAGAAGTTGAAGGGTAAAGAAGAGACACCAGCATTTCTATCATGGAATAAATGGTATATTTGGATGGATAAAAGAATAAAGAAATGAGGGTGGCTTGGAGGTTGGTAAAAAATGAAGTGATATAGTTTTTGTTAATGAATAATATTTGGAGTTGGATAGTTATAAGAGATTTAGTGAGTGGAATATAATTGTTAGTTTAGAAGTAGATATAATTTGATTTTTTAAAAATGGTTTCCAATTTTTTGATTTCTTCATTTTCTGTATATTGTAAATGTTTTTTTTTGTCTTTGTTGGTGTATGGTGTGTTTTTAATACGAAATGTAGATAAAGACTTATTTAAAAAAAAAGATAAAGGAGTCTCTGCACAATGCAGATTTCCATAGTCCACATCCTTGTGGCAGAAGATTTTATTTATGCTTTTCCTTTTTCCTTTTCATTTCATTTCAGAAAAAGGTTTTGTTTTGGTGGTTCATGGTTTAATTATTCCTAGACTAGTTTATTGCAGTGCTTTCTATATGCAAGTGTCTTTCAAGATGATCTGAAAAATTCAACACCCACTAAAGTAAATTCCATTAAACCAATCAGGCTTTTGTTGCAGACTCACATATTGAAAACATGATGTTCTTATAGCACAAATGATTTTCAGGAGAAAACTGGCATGGAGCCTCAATCAGAATTAGGAAAATTATCTAAGATTGGTGCCCTTCATTGCTGCTTTTCCTTCAAAATAAAACTGTTCAGTTTCAATAATCTCTTTTAAAAATCGATGCAGTGTAAAATGGAATATAATTTAAAAATAAATAATGTATTACTTACTTACATTGTGTAATTTTATCAGTCATCTTGTGTGCTTATAAATTACAGACCAATGACATAATTTTCTCATACAACCAGAATGGTACATCTTTCAGTTAATTTGTTATTGATTCCTTGTGATTATTTATAGTTTTTCTGTCAATGTCTTATATGTCTTAACAGTGACAGTTTAAAATGTTATGAAAATCTTGTCCTTCCTCAGTCATTTTCCTACCTTCCTCTGCTCCCAAACCTAAAAGCTGAAGTGTGATAATACGATATAGAATATGCTTCAGTCCTTTGATCATGTGGGATACCATCTTCTGCAGGTCTCCATCATTTTCTATGAAAGTAGCCTAGCCATAGAACCTTAATAGTTCTCTATTATTTTGGGAGGTCTGGGAAGAAATATCACTCCAACTTTTAGACAGGTATTTTGGTATGTGGTGTGATAAGAAAATAAATCCCTTCCCTTCCTTTCTCCCACTTCTCTCCTTCTCTCTCTCTCTCTTTAACTAGATGCAAAGGTTTATTAGCATAAAGCAATAATACCAAAAAATACCAAAAATAATACATATAAAGAATATATTGTTGGAAGTTAAATCCAGTCTGTATTTTATAATAAGCAGGGGAAGAAATGCAGGCAAAGGAAAAATAAATTCGAGGCAGGCTCCAGTTGGAAAGTAACAACAGTGATAACAGCATGCATTCCTGGTGGCAGCCGGTGAACTGGAGTTGTGAGTTAGTGAGTTTTTATATGTTTCTGGGTTCTTTGTTATGGGTGTGTTAGTATTTGAATGAAAATGTGTTCCTTCTATGTTTTTTAGACTAGTTTTAGTATTTCAATTGTTGTTGCAAGGTTTTCTTTTGTGGCATGTGTAATGTATTGGGATTTCATTTGAACTGTTTCACGTGTCTGTTTGAATGCTGCTTAAGGTTGCTCAATTGGTGTGTCTGTGTAACGGTCACTGACTAGCCAGACTTGCTGTCTCCAAGAAGTTCATTGGATGATTTGGGGTGGGAATGAGTTCCTTTAAAACTATTGGCTGCCACCAACTAGGCTGCCACCTAGTTGGCTGCCACCAACTAGGTGGCAGCCAATAGTTCCTTTAAAACTATTGGCTGCCACCTAGTGGCCAACCATATAAGTAGCTGTGCAGAAGCCTCTGTTACAGTTCTGTTCCTGTTTGCAACCTCTTGTCTCGCTTATTGCCAGCAAAGAACTCACTACACAACACTGGTGATGAAGGTGGGATGCTGCTTCTCCAAAAGAGCTGAAAGTCACTAGGGGGTGAGGCCAGCACAGCACCTGGCAGGGACCATATCCCCCCCTTCGGTCAGCCTAGCAAGCCATGCTAGAGACCACCCACCCTGTGGTACGGTCCCAGGGCCTACAACGAAGAAGCAGCAAGAGGCAACGCGTGTCGAAGATTGGAAAGCTCGAGGAATTTGATGTCACTCACCCAGAGAGATGGTCATCCTACATTTCAAGAGTAGAGAACTACCTCCGCGCCAACCAAGTTGCCGAAGATGGCCTGAAGGCCGCAACACTTCTCTGTGTCTGCGGGCCTGCAACGTTCAACATCGCAGAGAACTTAGTCGCACTGATGCAGCTGGAGTCCATTACTTACGCAGACCAGAAGAAATGGCTCGGTGACCATTTCCAACCGAAGCTGGTGGTGATAGTGTGGAGGCACGCCTTCGAACAATGAGTTCAACAGTGAGATGACCATAGAATTCATTGCGGCATTGAGACAAGCTTTGCAGCTGTGCCAATTTTCCTAATTGGAAGAAAGGCTTCATGACCGACTCATCTGTGGACTCAGGAGCAGAGAGTTACAACAGAAACTTCTTGCAAAAGAGACTCTCTTGCTCCAAGAAGCCTTAAAAGAGGTCATGGCGGCTGAAGCCATCAGCAGGGCTGTGAAGGCATTGTGGCCCACCAAAAGCACTGTTCATGAGGAAGCTGTCCACCACGAGGATGCCGAGCATTCAGAAGCCCCCTTACAAGGCAGTTCCCTTCCTTCGGTGTTTGGGCTGTGGTGGCCACCACCAACAAGCAGACTGCTGGTTCTGGACAGTCACATGTTGGGCCTGTGGGAAAACTGGCCACATCGCAGCAGTCTGTAGAGGTCACCAGAGGGACCGCCAATCAGACAATCCAATCAGGAGAGGTACTGGGGCCCCAGGGCAGCATAGAGTAGGTTTTTACTCTAGTCATCGGAGCATTTGCTGCACTGGAGCTCGCCGCCCCCTTAAGCCAAAACTTCGGCTTCAAGTCGAGCTGCAAGGCATTCCTTGCAGGATGGAAGTGGACACTGGTTCAGCTGTATCCATTATTTCTCTGGAGACTTTACGGTTCATGTGCAACCACAGCAAGAGGTGGGCCAAGCTTAGGCCATCCGACTTCATTCTTACTGACTTCCAGAATTCCTGAGTAGCCATCAAAAGCAAGGCCACACTGGCCATCAAATTCAAGGGGTTTGGGGGGGGCTCTGGATGTGATTGTGGTAGAGGGCCAGAGAAAGAGCTTAATAGGGCTTGATTAGTTTGATGCACTGGGCATTCAAGTAACCAGTATCCACTGGATACAAGTGGCGAACTTGGCAGCAGTTTGTGAGGAATTTGCAGATGTTTTTGACATGAGCCTGGGAGAGTACAAGAGCCCTCCGATAGCCTTTAAGCTTTCATCTTTCTGTAACACCTATTAGGATCAAGCCCCATAGAGTGCCATTTGCACTAAAACACAAAATGGATGCAGAGCTGGACAAGCTAGTCAATCAGGGGGTACTACAGCCTGTAGATGGGGGTGAGTGGGAAACTCCCATTGTCACATCACTTAAAGCCAACGGGGAATCAGGATTTGTGCTGATTACAAGTGCACTATTAATCGGGCACTACAGCACCATGCGTACCCAGTGCCAGCCGTTAGCCACATTTTGGCATCGCTGCAAGGGGGTACCATGTTTGCTAAGTTAGATTTGGCACAGGCCTATCAGCAGTTACCTGTGGATGAGGCCACAGTGGCTGCACAAACAATTGTGACACACAGGGGGGCTTTTAAAGTCAAATGCCTCCAATCTGGGGTTAGTGTAGCCCCAGGAATCTTCCAAGGAGCTATGGAGCCTACGCTCAAGGGCATTCCGGGGGTTTGCCCCTATTTTGATGATGTGCTCATCACCGGTGAGTCCACTGAGGTGCTTGCAAGGAGGCTCAAAGCCGTCCTTCAACGGTTCCGCACAGCAGGACTCAAACTGAAAAGGAACAAGTGTAACATTGGGGTCCCTTCCACTGAGTTCCTGGGTTTCCATATTGATGCTGAAGGCATCCATCCTGCAGAGTCCAAGCTGAAGGCAATTCAGCTTGCACCAAGCCCCAGGTCAAAGGGAGAGCTTCAGGCATTCCTGGGTCTCCTTAATTTTTACCCTGCATTCCTTCCTAACAAGGCCACAGTGGCAGAGCCGTTACACTGGCTCTTAGACCAAAACAATGGAAGTGGACCAAGGTTTACGAAAATAGCTTTAAGGCAGTAAAATCACTATTGTCCTCCCATTCAGTGCTTACGCACTTTAATGAAACATTGCCTGTATGCATTGCATGTGACGCATCCCCTTATGGGGTGGGGGCTGTACTAAGCCATTTCTCTAGTGATGGGACTCAAGTTCCCATTGCCTATTATTCAAGGACATTGTCCTCAGCTGAGCAAAATTACGCTCAGATTGATAAAGAGGCCTTGGCCATTGTGGCCAGGGTGAAATTCCATGATTACTTGTATGGCAGGAAATTCACAGTCTTCACAGACCACAAGCCACTGTTGGGGTTATTTACTACAGATAGGCAGACGCCTCAAATACTGTCCCCTAGAATGTTAAGATGGTCCATTTTTATGTCAGCCTACAGCTACAGGCTGGTTCACAAGCCTGGCAAAGACATGGGCCACGCAGATGGCCTTAGCAGGTTGCCATTGCCACAGGTGAAGCCAGATCCAGCTCCAGCAGCTCACATCTTGTCAATTCAGGATTTGCCTGAGTTTCCCCTCCATGCTGGGAATGTGGCTGCAGAAACTGCTGCAGACAAAGTTTTAAGTAGAGTTTTGTCATGGATTCATACCAGGTGGCTTGAAAATAGCCCTGGACCTAAGTTCCAGAGCTACTTCACTTGTAGACACGAGCTTTCAGCTCACAAAGGCTGCATTTTATGGGCAGGGTTATTGTACCCATTTCATTAAGGCACAGTATGCTTTAGTCTCTGCATGAGGGACATCCAGGCATAGTCAGGATGAAGTCATTGGCACGGAGCTACCTATGGTGGCCAGGGTTAGATAAGGCTATCGAAGCCCAAGTACACGGGTGTTACACGTGTCAACAGTCTAGGCCAGAAATGCCACATGCCCCTGTCCACCGATGAAAGGAGACTCAGACACTGAGGTCAAGGATTCACACTGACTTTGCTGGGCCCTTTCAAGGACAGCTGTTTTTGATAGTGGTCAACAGCCACTCTAAATGGTTGGAAGTAATTCCTATATCTACTATGACTACTGCTAGGACCATCCAGGTGCTTAGAAAGCTTTTTGCCACACACGGGCTGCCGGACGTCGCAGTCTCAGACAATGGGGCCCAGTTCACAGTGGCAGAATTTCAAGCCTTCTTGAGGACTAACCTCATAAGGCATGCAACATCGGCTCCCTTTCACACCTCAACTAACGGGAAGGCCAAACGTATGGTGCACACAACAAAAGAGTCACTCAAACGCATTGTGACGAGGGATTGGCACCATAGGCTGGCTGATTATTTTGCTTTGCCAGCACACTATGCCTTGCACAGCAACAGGCAAGAGCCCAGCAGAGCTTCGCTGGGGAAGAAGGCTCATCACAAAACTGGACTGGTTGCATCCTGACCGGGTGGCAGCAGACACCGCACACCAAAAGGCTCCAAGGGGGTTGACAGTGGGTGATGGGGTGTGGGCCCGGAACTATGGGCATGAGAACTTGTCGGTGCCAGGTAAAATTGTCAAAATTTCCAGACCTCTTTCTTATGAGGTAGCTCTAGATCAGGGGTGTCAAACTGCTGGCCCGTGGGCCGGATGCGTCGCAATGAAACTGCACCCACCCCATTGCCGGCAATGGGAGAAAAGCTCCAATATGTTACGCGATGTCATGTGATGTCGCGAGTTTGACATGTCTGCTCTAGATGGTGGGCAAGTCATTTGCCGCCATATTGATCAGCTGCAGAAGCATTTTGCAGAATGGCCACTAAGTGAGGACCTCATGGCAGGTCCGCAATTAGAGCTGGAAACCAGACCGGAAGTTGCCTGGATCCCCCAGGCATTCAGAACGGTCGCGTACATTCTAGGGGGGAGGGGTGTAATGTATTGGGATTTCATTTGAACTGTTTGACATGTCTGTTTGAATGCTGCTTAAGGTTGCTCAATTGGTGTGTCTGTGTAATGGTCACTGACTAGCCAGACTTGCTGTTTCCAAGAAGATCATTGGATGATCATTGAGGTGGGAATGAGTTCCTTTAAACCTATTGGCCACCACCTAGTATCCAACCTTATAAGTAGCTGCACAGAAGCCTCTGTTTCAGTTCTCTTCCTGTTTGCCTCAATAAAGCAATGTTCCTGTTTACAACCTCTCGTCTCGCTTATTCCCAGCAAAGAACTCACTACACAACAGCACATGTGGTCATGTCTGGCCCTAAAAGCAAGGGGAAATGTCAATTCTAAGCATTTTATTTTTCTGATTTGTCCCCAGCCTGCATAATCAATTTCAGTCCTTTATTTAGTTGTTTTATGAACGAAACTTCTTTAAAACTAAGTTTGCCTGTGGGCTGTTTTAGTGGAGGACTGGGGCTGCTTTCTGCCTTTGTTAGGAGATTTTTCTCCTCTTTTCCTTTAGGGGAAATATTCTATTCTGCTTCTTTTCTTATTCTGTGGAATATTTTATTTTGGATAAGGGGACCCTTCCTACAATATTTTAACCAAACCTTTAAAAAAGGAACAATTTGAGAACAAGTAATTTCCTGGGCAGGAAAAATAGTATATAACATATACTATATTTGTTGCTCATTATATATAGTGTTCAAGGATATCAATAGCAAACCTATATACCATGCTTTACAGCTCTCTCTAAGCAGTTTGCAGGGTCAACATATTGCCCCCTACAATCTGGGTCCTCATTTTACCAACCTTGGAAGGATGGAAGGCTGAGTCAACCTTGAACTGGGGAGAATTGAACTGTGTGCAGTCAGCAGAATTAGCCTGCAATACTGCATTCTAACCACTGCATCACCAAAAACATTTAATGTTGTTATATGCAGTATGTGAAGTTCAGTAAGATATAGAGCCTGCTGGTTAGTTCTAGATCGATAAAATGTACAGTAGAATCATAAGGCTGGAAAGACCTTGGAGGTCTTTTAATCCAACTCCCTGACCAAGTCAGGTGTCCTTATAACATCCCAGACAAATGGCCATCCAATCTTTTCTTGAAAACCTCCCAGGATGGAGCACTCACAGTTCCAGGAGGCAAGCTGTTCCACTGTATCATCATACTTCCAGATGACATATTTTCCTCCCACCTCTTCTGAATCCAGTTTAAAAAAGGACTCCAGGTCAGAACATCACGAGTGTGACCCATGTTAGCATATCTGAAAATATCAGAAAACCAGCATTTATCCTTTCTGGCTGATAGCTGAGCAGTGAGAACTGCCTGTCAAGCAGGGCTTGTTTGCTGATCAGTAACTTGGGTGCCTTTTTCCATCCCTTCGAGTTCATGCTGAAGCATGCATTCCTTCCCCCTTTCACAAAACAAGAGAACCAATCATGCTTCTGAGTACTTCTGTAGTTGCCATGGTGGCCTGCTGCCAATTCTGCAGACATGAATTACCTAATCATGCCAGCACAGAACTACAATAGGATCCCAGCAGGTGGGAGGCAGGGTGAGCCCAGAACCCCCTCAAATGAGACCACAGGCTGCCCCTTTAAATACAAAGTAGAGAGAGGTTGCTAATTCTGAATCAGTCTTTTATGCATTGAAAGGCATTTCCATCTCTATGGATATAATTGTCCACAATTATAAGTTCCTAGATGTATCATGTGATCAACATAGAGTTCATCTTGCACCAGTATTCGGACTTTCACTCCGGACTTTGGACCAGACGCAAAATATATAAGCAGAAAAATGGTGTTTATACAGTCCTTCAGATTGTAAATTAGTCAAAGATGCTCATTTTGAATCCTGCCATATGCAAAAAAAAGAAGAGCTCTCAACAGCTGGTAGAAAGTTATTACACTGTGGTGGAAGCCCAATGTTAGGTTTTTAAATTGTCAGATAGCTGTAAAAAAATAAAGAAGAAACTATAAGGGTCGAATCCCGAGTGCCGCGTAGCAGAGTGAGCGCCTGTTACTCGTCCCAGCTTCTGCCAACCTAGCAGTTCAAAAGCACGTAAAAATGCAAGTAGAAAAATAGGGACCACTATGGTGGGAAGGTAACAGCGTTCCGTGCGCCTTTGGCGTCTAGTCATGCCGGCCACATGACCACGGAGATGTCCTCGGACAAGCGCTGGCTCTTTGGATTTGAAACAGAGATGAGCACTGGCCCCTAGAGTTGGAAACGACTAGCATGCATGTGCGGGGGAACCTTTACCTTTTAACCTAATTATCTACCATCTTGAAAATATAAAAATAAAGAGAACTGGGTTTTTTTAAAGTATTTAAAATAATCAAGTCTATTTCTTTACCTCCTTTTGCTGCATGTGTAGACTGACCTTAATTTCCAGAGGGGAAAAAAAATAACTGCAAGATTCTTAACAGCAGAAAACAGGACCTAGTTTGAATCAATGCACAAACCCCGTTCCACTGTAAGAATTTAGCCCTAAAATACTTACTAGGGAATACTTGTGCTTCAGTAAAGGTTTCTTTTCCTAGAAAAGCTCCATCTGTCACATTTTTTCACATTGCTAGTAGAATTCAGTTTGAACTAGACAGCTACATTAAATTGGAATTGTTTTCTAGATTGAAGACAGCTACTCTTAAAATCAGCCAGGCTTTTGTCATTTCTATCACACCTTCTCATCCAAGGAGTTTTTATGGATAAACTAGAGGTTACATTAAATGCATGGTTGCATTAACATTAAGAGAAGGGGGAGGAGTGAATCAAGAGTGAGGACTGCAAGGTGCAGAAATGTGGCTTAACATTACCTAGTCTCTGAACTGCAATCCTGGTACAGAGACCTCTCCTCAAAGCTGATGTCAGTATCAGTTTCTCTCACACACCTGTCGCAATGTGCAAAGCAGGAAAACAATAGGGGTGGAGAGATCATTGCATATAGCAAAATCGTCAAAACTTTATTTTCCCACATATCGTGGCATCTGTTCTGAATTTCCTTTTCAGTCCCCCTCAGCTGCTATTCAAACAGGAGCACATTCAGAGGAAGACACATATGAAGCTCTTTGGCTATCATAACCCAGCCTACAAAACATTTTTTAAAAAAAAATTCCATTGATATCCTGCCCTTCTCCGAAGACTCAGGGCGGCTTACAAGCTTAGCAGTAGCCTTCATTCTATGTATATGCCTGCTTATTAGGGCTTTCACACACACCCCAAGCGGCATTATTACAAAGTCAGCTTAATTGCCCCCAACAATCTGGGTCCTCATTTTACCTACCT
Source organism: Vipera ursinii (assembly GCF_947247035.1). Classification (NCBI taxonomy): domain Eukaryota; kingdom Metazoa; phylum Chordata; class Lepidosauria; order Squamata; family Viperidae; genus Vipera; species Vipera ursinii. Next base: position 115,485,712 of record NC_139516.1, on the reverse strand, counting down.
CGGAAGGATGGAAGGCTGAGTCAGCCTTGAGCCTGGTGGGATGCGAACCTGCACTAATTGCAGGCAGCTGGTGTTACTTAAGGAGGCATTAGCCCACTGCTCCACCAAGGCTCATTTGACTAGGTAAAGCTCATATACATCTTTTTAAGGGCTTGATTCATTAATGCAGAGGAAAAGGCATTTTTTTAAAAAAAGAGCTGTCCCTACTCTTGATTAAGAAAATAAGCGGGATATTGTACACCCTATGTTCTCTGATTGTCAGAAGATACAAAATCTAACAGATTGGAAAGATACTGCTCAAATGAAATTCAAATATTTTGAATGGGTCTGGACAAGGTTGCATGGCGTGGCAGGGATTCTTAGCTGTTCTGCTGGACTAAAGTTTATCCCCAATGCATTTCTGATGGACGTGAGCTTTGATCTGTTTTGGAAGAAACTTTTTGCATAAAATTTCCTGAGATGGTTCACCTGAATGTAGCCAAAAAGTAATTGTGCAGGTAAATAGAAATGCAATTGCCTACAACGTGTGTGTGTGTGTGTGTGTGTGTGTGTCCATGTGCACCTTACATACATAAATCTGTATCATTTTGAGGAGACTCCTAGGAGTCTCCATGCTGCTTTGAAGATGAGTGTGCATGTGTGTGTCGGTCTCTCTGTGTATGTATTTGTTTGTGTGTTGAGGAAATAAGTATTGTTCTGGATTTTGATTTAAACCTTTTATTTCAAACAAGCAATGAGCAGGAGTACAAATGGGTGAGGGGGCAGAAGGCGGCGGTGAGTGACAGAGGAAGAGAAAAAGCTAGAGAGAGGGAGGTAAAAGAGAGGCAAACAAAGATGCAATTGCAGGTAAAAATAAAGCAATGGAAGCCCAGGTGGAATTGATGCAAACTCTTCTCATCAACACTGCGACTCCCCCCTGTCATGGGAACTGTCAACTAAGCCCGGCTTGTAATGAAAGGAAAAATATTTTATTCAGATTTATTAATTTGAAAATGAAGCCCGCCTGTCGAGAGGGGGACAGTTCTTCTCAATCTGTCATCGTTGAACCACACTCTTCTGACACTGGGATTCATTTGTCTTGTCGGCTCTGACAGTTGGATTCTCCCAAAGCACTTCCTGGTGGAGCGCCCTGGGATTTTAAACCGGATGAAATGCATTCCGACAAGGAACAGCCTCTTTATTAATGCAAATTACACAAGGAGGAAAGAGAGCGCATGAACACGCGATGCCAGCAGCCTTTCTGGTTGCTCTCTCCATCTCCCTCATTTGTTATTTACATTTATACACATTTCTCAGTTTTAATAAAAGGAAGTCTGAATTTCCAGGGGCATTTATTTGTTTTTGAAAATGATGCCATCACTGCAGATTTTATGTGTGCCCATGTATACATGCATGTAATACAAGCACAGGTAGAATCAGAACAGACGCCATCCCTTTCTGTGGAAGGAGGATCTCTTAACCTTTGGAATCAGCCCTAATCGTGCTACAGGTAGGCCCTGTCCCAGCATGGCACTATGGCACATCATGCCTTTCAGATGTGATAATCTTATATCTGTTTTGTTAATCGAATGTGGCATGCTTGCCCTTTCTATTTCCACCATGATGAGAACCACACTTGGCCATTTCTTTTCTCAGGTGCATATAATCTAAAATTTAGGAAGGAAAAATCTGTCTCTGAATGCCTTTCAACTAGCCAGCTTCTAAAAAGAATATTTTAAGAACAGCCACAATCACCTATCCAGTGTGCAGACCGGAAAAGTAGATGATACTGTTTCTGTTACCCACCTGGCTTATTTTCAGATTGCTAGCAAGAAATAATATAAGTGTGATGGATTGTATTTTGGCCAGTTGACAGTCAAAGGGTGAAGGCCATGTCACTAAGCCATACCATTCATGAGACAGAGCATATAACAAATTAGTATTAAACTTTGGTGTTGAATATGCACAATTTTAGCCTTCTTCAGTCCCTTATTCACATCAAGAGATAAATAAATGGAGGTTATGGAAATGAGTGTGTTATTAAAAGGGACTTAAAGGGACTTGTTTTGATGCTTTGAAGCAAATCAGCTACCAGGCTGAAATTTGTCTCTTCCATCCCTGGGTCTCTGGGCCTGTTAGAAAGAGGACAAGGGGGTTCCAGTGAGATTCTTTTGTCTCACCCCTGCTGAATAAAATAAATGCAAAATTCCTGTTGCACAGGAAAAGAGAGGGGCTGACTCTGTGCATCTAATGATGTCTCTGCAGTCTATAGAATGAATATTTAATGGTGATTGTCAGCAAGATCTTATAAAGGGCTTGCTTTTGTAAAATGTGCTCATTCTTGTGGCTTCCACAGCCATCCTATCACCTGCTGTGAGCCTCCCTAATAAAGCATATTTGCATTATTTCAGCCTTAAGGATGCCCGAGGGCATAGCAGAGATGCACGTGTATATTTGTATTGGTGTTTTACACAAATCAAAGATCCCCTTAGAGGACTTACTCAATGCCATCTTTCTCATAGAACAGAAACCTCTCTGCTTGAAAAGTTTCACCAATCAGAAAGTGAGAAAAGTAGGCCTGGAGGTGATTATTTCCATATGAGGGAGGAATATAAAGCCCCCTCCCCCATCAATGTTTCTAATTTTATGCAGCCAGGATTAAATCAGGCTTCTCCATACACTTCCTAATCTTGGCTACAAGCACAATTTTTCTTGAAGGCAGAATCATTTCAGGAACAGACTCAGAATTCATTGATTTCCTGAACACACAGAAGAATTTCACTCCTGGACTGGTAATATGTATTCTTCTCTCCCTTGATAGGCTTGGGACACACCACTATGGCTTCCAGAATCTGAACAGAATGGAACAAGCTACTAACATCTTCAGCATTTTATGAAGCAAACCTACATGTGTCACATCAAAATGCCTTAGTTGCATTTGAGCTCTCCAAATTAGCTCTCCCAGTTTGCTCTAGTCCAGGGGTGTCAAACTGCCGGCCCATAATAACGAAACCATGCCCACCCCGTTGCCGGCAATGGCAAAAAAAATCACGATATCTCGCGACATGTCATGTGACATTGCAAGTTTGACACCCCTGCTCTAGAGGGATGCTGAATTGCTGCCCCATTCTTTTGCTTTTGCTTTTTAATTAGGCAGTGCTCAAATGCAAGAAATGCCTTTAGTCATCCCTTTCTCTAGTATGAAGCCAGAACTATCTGAAGCTCTGTAAAGCCACAGGAGGACAGAGATTGTAGTATCCTGCGCACATCTGTTATACTCTCTTCTGGAATTGTCAATGTCATTACTGGCTGTCCACAAGTCCCATTTCTTGACTCATTCCAGGTCAACTGTTTGAAACAGATTATAGGCAAAACAGCCATTTTCATGACTTTGTTTTGCCACTTTTCAGTAAATTATAAGTTTAGTTCAGAAGCAATCAAATTCCATCCTGCTTTAATTCCAGTAAGTGTTCCAAAACCTGATTCAATAAAAATGTGCCCAAGTTTAGGCAATGGTAATTTCAACCTGCAGAAATGCCTAATTCTAGAATGATTCTCCATCTGGTGAAATTTTCCATTTAAAAAAGGAGTATAAAAAGCTTTTGAAGGAGAAAAGGCAAAGCTATTGATTAGGGAATTGGACAAGGCTCCAACTAGCAGTAACAAATAAGGACAATTTTCTGTTCTGGCATCTAGTTTCTCATTCTTCACATAAACCTAGTTCCAGTGCCAATGATTTAATCTCTTTAGTGTGCTGGACCAGATACTTTAGTGACCTGTTCAGGACTGCTCTTTGTGGTAACTCTCTCTTGCCATCTCACATTTTTGTGGAAACAAATCTTTTAGGGTGAGACTTAGCTCACCTTACCTTACTCTTGTCTGAAATAGTATAGGTTCTCCTGCTTGAGCAGGGGGTTGGACTAGAAGACCTCCAAGGTCCCTTCCAGATTCTATTCTATTCTATTCTATTCTATTCTATTCTATTCTATTCTATTCTATTCTATTCTATTCTATTCTATTCTATTCTATTCTATTCTATTCTATTCTATTCTATTCTATTCTATTCTATTCTATTCTATTCTGCATTTGCAGATTTTCCACAGACAATTCTTATTTATCTCCACAACAGTTTATATTTTCCAGACAGAAGATTTTTTTTACCTTGCTCAGATTCATGCACTATGCACTAAGACCAGGCAAATACAGGTAATCCTCGACTTATGACCAAAATGGAGCCTGCTACTCACGTGATTGACCCAATTTTACAATCCTGTTGAGGCAGTCATTAAGCAAATGCTGCATTCGTTAAGTGAACCAACTGTTTGTTATGGGTTGGTTTTACTGAAAAGCAGAAGTAAATGCCAGGTTTTGGCAAAAACAGTGTAAAATGTGGTGATATGACCATGGGATGCTGCAAATGGCTATAAATGCAGGCTAGCTGCCAAACTTCCAGCATAAAGTCACATTACTGTGAGGGGTAATGACTTGTCAGAAGTGCAGAATTGGGTCATAAGTACTCCTGAGGAGATCCATTGTAATTTTGAATCAGTCATAAGTCAAAGTCTTCCTTTAAACTAGTCTTTTGTGCAATACAGCATGTGTATTTGCTGAGTTAAACAAAGTAAGTCAGTAATCCATGTATTGTTACACTGCCCAATGTGATACCCATGGAGTTTGGCACTCATAAGCAGGATCATAAATTTTAGTTGTCTCTTTGATCACAAAACTATAATCTTTCTTCTGCAAATACCAAACTGGGATAAGTTGCTAGCAAATAAGTATGGCTTGCGGATTGACATTTCTTCTCATTATTAATTTTTTCAGTTTTGGGTTTTTTGTGTTTTAAATGTTGTACTCAAGTTTTATTTGTCTAGGTCTGTTACATACATCATATATCTATGAGTCAGGGATGTGTGGGGTTTTTTTTGGGGGGGGGGGTTTATTAATCCAGTTCATACACTGAAGGATTTAGATTAGAAATAATTTGCAGTTACATTATTTTGGGTCTAAGTGGCAGTAAGGGCTAAAATCATATCCGAAAGAAAGACATGGGAGCAAAATAAAATGTATTTCATTTTTATTTTATACATTCTTTTTGGCCATTAGCCAAAATCAAAACCACTAACTAAAACAATTAAACACGGACAGCAAGTATATTTTCATTTATTTATATTAATTACACCCAGAATTAACCAATTCTCTTCAAATATTTGAGTTTATAGATAAGATCTCTCCTCCGTGAGTTGCATTGGCTTCCGGTTGCCCTCCGGGTGAGATTCAAGGTGCTGGTAATGACCTATAAAGCCCTAAATGGCTTGGGTCCGGATTATCTAAGGGAACACCTGCTGCCGGCATCAAGTTCCCATCATCCTGTGCGCTCCCACAGGGAGGGCCTTCTCAGGGTACCGCCGGTTAATGAATGCCGGCGGGTTATTCCCAGGGGAAGGGCGTTCTCTGTGGGCACGCCGGCCCTATGGAACCAACTTCCCACGGAACTCAGGACTGCCCCCGACCTTCGCTCATTTCGCCGGGACTTGAAAACCTGGTTCTTCGAGCTGTTTGGCCCAGACTGAGGGGTTTTAATTAATTTAATTTAATTGGGTTTTAGTTTAACTTCAGGGACTGTAATTTAATCATAGTTTTAACCGATTTTAATTTGTAAGCTATGTATTTTAATTTTCCCTGTAAACCGCCCTGAGTCCTACGGGAATAGGGCGGTATATAAATTTAAATAATAAATAAATAAATAAAATAAATAAATCTCTGATACTGTTATTTTTTGCTTTTATTATAAACAGTGTGTTTTGCCTGGGTTGGGTTGGGCAATTCAGGCTGCCTTACCCTGAAGATGACAGTGGCAATGCTCTGCAATTGTGATGCTCAGTGGGTTAGGACGCTGAGCTTGTCGATCAGAAAGTCGGCAGTTTGGCGGGTCGAATCCCGAGTGCCGCGTAACAGAGTGAGCGCCTGTTACTCATCCCAGCTTCTGCCAACCTAGCAGTTCTAAAGCACGTAAAAATGAAAGTAGAAAAATAGGGACCACTACGGTGGGAAGGTAACAGCGTTCCGTGCGCCTTTGGCGTCTAGTCATGCCGGCCACATGACCACGGAGACGTCCTCGGACAAGCGCTGGCTCTTCGGCTTTGAAACGGAGATGAGCACCGGCCCCTAGAGTCGGAAACGACTAGCACACATGTGCGGGGGAACCTTTACCTTTACCTTAGAAATGGGGTCGTGCCTCTGAACAGGGCAAGTCCAGGAAAAGAATCCTTCCCTGGCTTCTTCTGGTGCCTGGAAGTGATCTTGCTTGAGTTTTCATTGCAGGGGTACATTTTTCCTTGGCTGCTTTGTTCTGCTGACGCTTTGCATCAGGGTACAAATCAAACCAAACCAAACCTAACTGGTTCTTTCACATGCTGGTTCTCCATACAGTATGTATTGAATCCTTTTCATCCAGACTTGAAGACGGATCTGATAAAGTTTGTTATCACAGTTCCACCTAGGTTTAACTCTTAAGTACAAATCAAAATTATTGTTGAACAAGCAGATGAGAAATCCAGGCAAGAATTGTAATATTTGAAAATCACTTCCACTTGTGCCATTTCAATCGCAGAAAGAGTTTCAGTCAAGTTCTCTGTGGGGGGGGAGGGTCAGAAAAAGGTCAGTGTGGTAGCCACAATCTCCCGAAGCATGAGATGCATGTAAAACTAGGGTAGGACTTAATTGTATGGATGCAGTCAAAATCTTGGCTTTCTTTCCTTCCCCTTCGTGCTTCATGTTTTACTGCCTGTAGTTACTGCTGATTCAGCAGTTTAAGGGGAGGGACAGTCCCCCCCTCCCCAAAGCAACCCCCACCCCTAATCAGATGTGTTTTTACCCAAACACTGTTTTATTTTACAGCCATTTTGGAGTTATTGTTTGCATTCTTTAGATATGTGTGCATGAGTGGGCTTTTTAAAAAACTATAAATGGCCTTGGGAGTTCAAAGACAGATATAAATATCTTATACAAACAAACATTTCACTGGCAGTTATAGAAGAGAGCTTGACATGAGGCAGCTGGTCAACTTCCTTGAGGCCAATGGCATCAGTTAGCGTCAGGCTGCCTATTCCTGATATTTAATAGATTTGCACCCTCAACCATGCTTTAACCCACTCTTTGAACACCCTTCTGGCCTTCTGGTCTCTATTTCCATAGACTCAGTTTACCTGGATACATTCCCTCAGAATAATTATCAAATAGATTTGTAAAAAGGAGTAAGCTGAGGCACAGCTTACTTCATTTCATAAAAGGGCTGTTGTGGAGGTTTTCTGTAGCTAAGATAGTGATAGACAATCAACAGTTATATTGATATTCATGGGAGTAGTAGGCAAAAAAAAACATTTGTATGGTAGACACGTGACTACTGCTGAGTTAGGATGGTTTTGTAAAAAGTAAATGTTCATATGGTAAAAAATGAAAGGGAAACAACTATCTGTTTACAGTATTGTAAACCAACTGAGTGCACCATCCAGAAATACTTTCTGGAAGAATATTTGCTACCGTCAATAGATGGTAAGGTTTCCTTATTTCTGCTCTTTGTCAAGCAAAGGCACTTTTGTATGGCAACAATGGCAAAAAAAAAAAAAGATGGAAGACTAATGACTTTGGGTTTCAGAGCTCAATTGAGCCCCTTTTTTCTTTGTCCTGAATGCTAGGGAATACTAATAATCCTGTAAGTAACATTTTTGGCCTACAATTTTGTCTAGTGGTTAGGGAACCAGGCTAGAAAGCAGAAAATCTTGAGTTCTAGTTCTGCCTTAGCCATGAAAGCCAGCTGGGTGACTTTGGGCCAGTCACTTTCTCTCAGCCCAATCCATTTAACAGGGTTGTTGTGGTGGGGTGTCAACGCTGCTAACATCTAATGTTATTGCTTGACAAGAGATGAAGGAGTAGCCGTTTCATATATTAAACTTGTGTATTGCTTTAAGACTAGTGTATTGCTTTAGTTTAAGGTTAGGAGAGGGAATGAGTAGGAATGCACTTTCAAGGCTATTTCTCTCACTAAGAAGATAAGGTTTTGATGGGTCTTCTAATGGAAGGGAAACTGATTCATTAAATTAATTGGAAAATATGATTAATGACAAAATTAGAAAGGTGGAGAATTGTGTTTTAATATATTATGCAAGGGGCGGAGATTTCAGATTCCACCTTCTTTCGAGCAAGCATTTGCCGGTGTATTAGGCTAATAAAGGACTTTTAAGGTAAACAATGCCTCAGAGTCACTTGAAAAGCCCATAGGTCGGAAACTTGACATGGGGAACATAGAAGGAAAAAAAGGTATATTAGATATTTTGCCACCTTGAGTTATAATAAATACAGGATACAAATAAATTAATAAGTAATAAATAAATTTTGGGATTGATTTTGAGAGGCAGTGACAGCTGATAAAATGTCAGATCTAATTTTTTTTTAAAAAAATCTGGCTTCTCCCTCCCTCCCTCCCATCTCTCTCTCTCTCTCTCTCTCTCTCTCTCTCTCTCTCTCTCTCTCTCTCTCTCTCTCTCTCTCTCTCTCTCTCTCTCTCTCTCTCTCTTAATATGATGGCTGTTGAACAATTTTATGGAGAACCTGAAAGCTTTGTGATATTTGGTTAGTCTTAATAAATGCATTCGCTAGAAATAGGTTTGGATCCTTTTTTCCAATCTATCCACATGACTGTAGTCTGTTCTGTTGCTCAGAAAACAATCTTCAAGTAAGAAAGAAAAGGATTTTTTGTGAAAACTATTTTTGATCCCTTTTTCTTTAGCATAAACCTTTAGCAGGCATCAGCAGAAGTCCTATAACTCATGTTCCAAGAAAATTGCTGACCCAAAGTTTTAGGGATGTTTCTACCAGTATAAATCCTAAAACAGGAGGAATAAAAAGTCTGCCACACTATAAGTAATAAAGTAGCCTGTGGTATTATAAGGTCCTGCCTTGACTACTCCTCCCAAGAAAGCAGAGCTCTTGAAACAGGCATTGTTTCGAAAGGAACTTTTATTGAGAGATAGTGACAGCAAGAGAGCAAAGCAAGATCTAAAGTTTTCCCACGCGAATTGCTACATTAAAACTTTTGTTTCACAAAAACCCACCCCAGAGCCCAACTGTCCAGTTTGCATCCAGCCAATCCATAGGTGCAAAGTTGTTATGGGAACCAGAGCTGATAAGGGATGGTTCCCAGGTGCTTCACTGGATCTTACAGTGGAGATAAGGCAGATGGCCCTTGGCACATTCCATTCCCTTTTTCACATCCAAAGAGATACATCAAAGTTGAGGAAGAACAAAGTAGAGGAAGTACAGCCAAAAGCCCCCCCCCTCCCAGCAGAGAAAAAAGCTTCCCCCTCCCACTAGAATGGCAGAGCCCTGAAAAGAAACATTGAAGGGGTTTCTGACAGGTGTCTTAAAAACCAAAAAAAGGTGATATAAATAAAACAAATAAATATGTTTCAGTGTTAATTTTAAGAAAATAATTTGGCACCAGGCATCCTTTGAAGTTGAGATATAACTTTTGGAGATAGCTTTGTAAAATTATATGAAATTCAGCCAGTAATGTATGCAAAATACAAAATCCCATCAAAGGAGCATGACATGTGATTCCTATTTAGAGAAATCAATAGCAAATACCAGCTTCTCTAACTTTGGTATTGTTGAATAATTTGGACTAGTATCTATTATTTTCAACCATCATGTAATAAAGAGAAAAACCCTAAAGAGCTTCAGATTCAGAAAAAATAAACATCGGGAGATTTCTTATTGTATAAAGAAATATCTATCAAGCAGAAATGGTTTATTTATAAATAAAGAGTTTTAAAAGTCACACTGAAGTTGGGACAATTCAATGATTCAATTTAATTATTTAAAATAATGTTAAGAATTGTTTTAATTTTTGTCATTGACATTTCATTTTGTCCCTCCTTTTGCATGCTTTTTTTAATGATTCTATTCTATCGTTTCTTCGATATGTGTAACTCTTGTCCCGTGGCGAGTTGTCCCGTGATGAGTTGGCCATTGGCTGAGGTGAATTGTCCTAGACTCTTCCTAGATGTCAGTCTGAGTTTACAATTCTTCCCACCAGGGCCAAGCAGAGCGAAACTCATGATGGTAACATGAAACGGCAATCATTATCTTACTTTTCTCCTGTTGAATTGATTGAGAGATTTTAATTGAGTTTGAACCCTGTCATCCCAATACAGCCCTGGGTGGCTGGCCAAAAAGCACAGCCCTCTACCCAGAGCAGGAATTCAAATTCTAGTGGTTTCCTTTCCCCCAACATTCCTCCCCTCAGCTATGCAGTTCAGGAATATGTTTTTGGAAGGGCTGTGTTCAGCTTCATGGAAAAGAGCTTTTGCTTTTGTGTTGAATGATTTGTGCCTGGCCTGACGTCCTGAGTAGCTGAGCAGCTGAAATGAATCCTCTTCAGTCTATTTACTTGATATTTACCAAAGTCTGCAATCAACAAGAAAACACATCTCAGCAGCTCGCCTGGCAAGAGAAAGAATTGAGGCAGCACCACAGCTGTCATATTTATTTCGGTGGCAAAGCAGGTCAAGAAAATTGATAAAATTAATCATACAAACTAGTAAGCATCAGGAGTGAAGAAGTGGAGACAGACAGAGGAAAAACAAGAGTTTACTGCACCTGCCGTTATTCCTTTTAATGGATTTTCCTGCAATGTAGCAGATAAAATTCAACCTCCCACATTATTCTGCAAGGAGAGGTTTGTCCCTGTTTGGGGGGAGGGATTGGAAAATAAATAAATAAATAAATCACAGCCTTCACTGACCATGATCTTTCAAGGATATTTATAGTTGATAGAGACAGAGACATCAAGTGCCCATTTTGCATTTTCAGCCCCAAAGGACAAAACCCATTTCCATTTATAATTGCTGAATTAATTTCAAGTAAAATGCCTTCCAGGAACATGCATGCAGTCCCTAAAACCATGGTGCACTATACAGTTCAAGTAATCCAAAGTTGTATTCTATTAGAAGATGAAAGAAGTGTCTGATCAATAATGAGAAAATAAAGTCAGCTTCAAATCCTGTCCAAGGCTGGTTTCCCAGTTCTCCTCATCTATGATGCCAAACAGTCAATTCACAGACTCCATCTCGGCTGTTCAAAAAATGCCCACCAATGTTTCCAGGATGATGGTTGAGAGCTGTATGTGTGTATGTATGTATGTAATCTGGGTCTTCATTTTACTGACCTTGGAAGGATGGAAGGCTGAGTCAACCTTGAGCCAGTGAACTCCTGGAATGAGCAGTGAGTTAGCCTGCAGTACTGCATTCTAACCACTGTGCCACCACGGCTCTGTATATGTGTATGTGTACACAGACACAAACAAACAAACACACACAGACACAAAGAGAGAGAGAGAGAGAGAGAGAGAGAGAGAGAGAGAGAGAGAGAGAGAGAGAGAGAGAGAGAGAGAGAGATTGCAATAATGGTCCAAATGGTCTTTCCCAAGCCAGAGGTGAGGCTAATGATCAAGGTTTGTAGTATCTGAGGAACAGCGACTTGGGATACAAGTAGTCTTGGGATCTGGTTGTGTACGTGTTTCAGTGACACAAATCACCTTGGTTGAGATGGAGCACATATAACAACTATCAATTCAAACATCCCCTGGCTTTCTTCAAGGACTTCATGGAGCAAAAATGTTGCAGTTGGCAAGATTTATATGTCCCCCTCAGCAAGGGTTAACCTCATCTCATGGCCACTCTTGTCTCAGGACAACTTGTCAGTCTGTGAGAACGGACGATAATGGATTTGAAGTGGATTGCTCAGCCCATGGAGAGAAAGATGCTGTATTTATTGAATAGACATTAAAAAGAACATTTCTCAATTTCTCAGCACTGAACTCAGGGTCAATGGATCTTTTTGGCAGTGACATGCTGAGTCAACTCCTAGCACAAAGCTTTTAGAAAGACCAGAGTTAGATTAAAGGATTAGACTCCATCTTTAACATTTCCCTGGCAAAAATCTTAAATCATTTATGTTGATCGGCAGAGTGTGGCTTGCTTTTCCTGCTATCTTAGAAAGACAAAAAACGACCTCCACGTCCTCTCCCCCATGCCAGTTTTTAGATCTAACTGTTAATTTGAGCCTTTCTATTATTGTGTGCCAGGATAACTGGATCGAAAATGTGTTAGCATCCAAATATAGGCAGTGATGGATATGAAAGCAAGTAGGTTCTATTGAAATTGTTTTTTCCACATTCAGTTTACCTAATATCTAACAAGATTAGATATTAAGTATTCCCAGAACTGGGAAGCAGATACAGCAGAAATAATTAGCATTTGCATAACAATATTGGAATCACTTTTTATGTCACTTTGCTGTGATCCTAACAACGGTCCTGCAAAGGACGGTCTGTATTATTGTTCCTATAGCAATGATGGGGCTTTGAAATAACATGGTCCAAGGCCATAAGGGAAGAAGAAGGATCTCTCTAACAAACTAAAAGACAAAAAGGGACAAGTACAAAAAATGAAAAGAGGGGCACATAACTAAAGCCAATTATCAGCAAACAGCCAGAACATGCAAAGATGAAGTCAAGAAAGCAAAGGCTCAGAACGAACAAAGACTTGCAACAGAAATCAAGGACAATAAAAAAAAAGGTTTCTTCCAAAACATTAACAAGAAAAAAAATCAAGGAAACTGTAGGCCCACTAAAGAGAGAAGGAAGGAAATTACAGGCGACAGGGAGAAATCAGAGCTACGGGACTTAGCATCCTTTTAAAGAATCATAGAATTGTAGGGCAGGAAAAGACCTGGAGGTCTTATAGCCCCAAGGCAGGGGTTAGTAAAGTTCATTCAAAACAACTCTGTGAAGTAGATTAATCTGAAAGACAGTAGCCAAACAAGTTCAGGTCTTTAAAAGAACTGGACTTCTGATCAATAGAGTTTTAAAATTCATAGTTTCAACAATCATTTAGTTGGTTAATCTTTTCCTTGTCACCTTTCAAGAACCTCATCTTCCCAAGTCAACTTACAGAGTAAAAATAATGTAATATTTTATATTTATTTATATTTTTATAAAAATGTATTGATCAAAATAAATACAAACTATTTTAAAATGAAAGCAAATTTAATAAAATCATATTGTATCACAGTAGTAAAAAAGGAATACCCTCAAAATGTTCAGACAAAAACCAGGGAGCTTTTCAAAATCCTCTTAGAAATACACACGATTGGAACTTAACTTGGGAAATAGATTCTGTAGGAATCTGTTGAAGCCCTTTTCTACAACCCACCAGACTTATAAATGTAAGCACAAACACAGAGATTGAAATAAAAAAATGCTTCAAAAAGTATTAATTAATTTGAATGATACATTTGCTTGATTGATTGTGTACTGATATATGTTCTATCTATTACAATTAATGCTTAAAAGAAAAAAAATTAAATTCATTAAAATATAATTTAAAAAGAGACTGGACAATATAAGTAGTGATTAACATCTATTATGACTGGTCCTCATGCTTACAATCATTGTCCCTGTAGTCACATGATCAAAATTTGGGTGCTTGGCAACTGGCATTTATATACAATAGTTACTGAATCCCAGGGTCAGGTGATTGCCATTTGCAACTTTCCCATCTGGATTCTGACAAGCAAAGTCAATGGGGGAAGCCAGATTCACTTAATAACTTTATGATCTCTTAACGATGGAGGGAGGGATCACTTAACAACCATTGCCAAAAAAATTCCTAAAATTAGGTGCCATTCATTAAATAACTGCTTCATTTAGCAAAGGAAGTTCTGGTCCCAATTGTGATTGAAAGTCGAGGACTACCTATAATTACAAATAACATAAACAATAATAATATGATAAAATTAGTTCCAGTTGCGCTTTAAACAGATCCAAAGGATAAATTGGAAATTTGTTTTCTTTCCTGGGTATAGAAAGTTGGAGTCAGTAGCAGCTATGTCAGATCATTCAGTATGTTGTGGGTGCTACATTGCAGAAGACCTTTTCTCACATTCTTTCCAAGGAGGCTATAGTAAATGGGAAAGCTTAAGACAGCTTAATCTCTGCTAGTTAGTTATCTTAAATTGATTTGAATGTGGAAAGTAATTGGCAACCAGTGCAAACCCAACCTGTTAATGCCATCAGAGACTGATGCCAAAAAAGAATAGTTAACAGAAAGAGAATCATTTTACTATCAGTTCTTGGGTAGAAAAGGCAGCTTCAACAGATATTCTTACCAGAATATCAAGAACTTCTGTAAACTGACTTAAATCAGTGATCCACCTAATCTTAATAATGATTAATTTTTCCTTAATCTACATTAATCTTGTTTCATAATACAGGAAGAGAAGAGAAGAGAAGAGAAGAGAAGAGAAGAGAAGAGAAGAGAAGAGAAGAGAAGAGAAGAGAAGAAGAGAAGAGAAGAGAAATTCTATTCCAATACAATGCAATACAATACAATACAATATATAATATCCCAAGAATATTGTTGTCCTTTTCCAGAAAGGTATCATAAAAAAGAATTCTATACTCACAATGGAGGTTATTTCATTGGCTGCAATAAGCAATTACTTACAGATGGATGGTTGTACAAGATGGATGGTTATATAAATCATTTAAATAAATGAATAATTTTCATTGAGCACATTGTGATGCATATTTGATCTACTGTATACTTAGCATATATGTCCGCTTACTGAGAGACAAAATCATTTGACTGTGAGTAGTTACTGTGTCATGGTTCCAATAGAAGAGACCAAAAGAAATAAGAACTCTGAGGCATTTGTTTTCCTCAAAGAACAATTTTAATGGCTACATAATATCAGTACGAACAAAGGTGAAACCAAGACTGGAAGGTTCCCCCCAAAAAAAGGTTACAAAGTAAAAGTTATACTCCCCACCCACTAAATATGTAATAAATCACATTCTCCAATTAACACTTTTGGCAGGCTCTGTAACAGTAATTCTACCCCGCCAAACACTTGAGTGATTTGACCTTGGTTCCCATAAGAAAGTTATTGTTTTGTCTGGAACAGAGGAATTCATTTTCCCTCCCCCCCTCCCCACCCCCCCATCCCCGAAAGTTGTGGCAAGCTGAAAAATGAAGAAGAAAGATGGCTGTGACCAAAAATAGTTTTGTAGGTTTGACAGTCTGGTCCCCTAAATGAGAGAGAAATCCTGAAACAAAGAGAAGTCAGAGTCAGTTTTTTAACCTTTTGGCTTATTTGGATGTCTATTATGAAACCTATGTATTAATCTTTCAGCTTTCACATCAGTATTTTTCACCCAAGTGGCTTCTGATAGGGGATAACCCTTCCATTGTACTAAATATTGCAGCTTCCTTTTATACAGTCTAGAGCCAGGGATTTGTTTTACTTCATAATGAGTCTCTCCCTCTACAACAAGAGGACTCAGTGCTTGTTTGGGAGGAGGTCTTATTGAAGATTCCCTATAAGGCTTTAATAGGCTGCAATGGAAAACAGGATGAATGTTCCCTAAGAGAGGAGGAAGCTTTAATTCCCCTGTGACTGGGTTTATAATCCTCACTATGGGAAAAGGTCCAAGAAATTTTGGTCCTAATTTTTTACTAGGTAGTTTGAGTCTCAGATATTTTGTAGAGAGATATGCTTTTTCACCAATATGGAAAGATCTATGAGGAGCTCTCTTTTTGTCTGCTTGTTCTTTGTAAATTTTTGAAGCTTTGGTAAGAGATGATTTAGTGTTATCTCAAACAGTCTTCCAGGAAGTTGCCCATTGATCTAAAGTTTGTGAAACAGGAAAGCCTTGAGGGAGTTCAGGCATGGGAACAGATTCCCTACCAGTGGCTATTTTAAATGGAGTGAGTCCAGTGCTGCTGTGCATGGTGTTATTGTAAGCCACCTCTGCAAAGGGGAGGAGATCAGCCAGGTAGTCTGCTCTTAATCTATGTAACATCTGATATACTGTTCCACCATACTATTAGCCTTTTCAGTGGCTCCATTAGTAGATGGATGAAGAGCTGATGACAGTCCCTGGGTAGATCCAATAAGCTTTAAAAATCTCTCTTCAGACTTCCGGTTTGCCAACGCGGCCACTGCAGACCTTTGGAAGGTGACTCTGTCTTCCACATCTGATTTTCCTTTGCTGCGGGATCCTGGAAAGTGTTGAAAGTCACCCTATAGGGGCAACGAGGAAGGAGGGGACCCCCGCTTGATCGCAGGATGGCAGCAGCCCTTCCGCACAATCTGGGGCAGCCTTCCAAACTGGCAGAGAAAAGAGTGGCCAGCTGAGAGCAGTAGATCAGACAGCAGAGCTAAGCCAACTGGGAACTTGAACGGCTGACCTTACCAGAGCAGAGATGAGGCTGAAAAGATCCAAGCACCAAAAGACAGAATGGAGGTGACAGAGAAAATGACAAGAGGCCAGAGCAGCGAACAATGGAAGTGAAGGTAACAATTAAGTTTGAGGTCTCATAGGAAGGGAGGGAAGACTCCAGTAAAGAATAAAAATAAAGACAGGACAGAAAATAAAAGCTAAATGATTAGGCAAAAAATAAGGACAAGAGTGGAACATTAGAAACCAAGAAAGAATAGGACTAATAAAGAAGCAAATCTTAACAAGGCAAATCTTAAATAATAAGGTAGGGAGGAATTGGAGCTCAAAAACTTTAAAAAAATAGAAGGAAGAAAATGATAAATAAAACTAACATGATAGTAAGGTAAAGGTAAAGGTTCCCCCGCACATGCGTGCTAGTCGTTTCCAACTCTAGGGGCAGGTGCTCATCTCCGTTTCAAAGCCGAAGAGCCAGCATTTGTCCGAGGACGTCTCCGTGGTCATGTGGCCAGCATGACTAGACACCAAAGGCACATGGAATGCTGTTACCTTCCCACCGTAGTGGTCCCTATCTTTCTACTTGCATTTTTACATGCTTTCGAACTGCTAGGTTGGCAGAAGCTGGGACGAGTAACAGGTGCTCACTCTGTTACGTGGCACTCGGGATTCAACCCGCCAAACTGCTGACCTTCTGATTGACAAGCTCAGTGTCCTAACCCACTGAGCCACCATGTCCCTTAACATGATAGTAAGAAGGTTAAATAAATAACTAGGTAAAAAAATGAGCACAAAGAAGCAGAAAAAAGGATAGGAAAAAATATTTATTTATTTTTATTTATTTATTTTATTATATTTGTATACCGCCCTTCTCCCGAAGGACTCAGGGCGGTGAACAGGGCAATACATGTTAAAAAACAAGAATACAAAAGTTAAAAAAGATTAAACAAGATGCCCAAAAACTATAACAATAAGTTAAGTTAAAATACATAAAAAACAATAAAACCCAAACCCATCACCCATCAGGCCAGGCCGGCTTGTTTGAACAGATAAGTCTTTAGATCGTGCCGGAAGGAGCGAAGGTCGGGCGCCATCTGGAGCTCAACTGGAAGATGGTTCCATAAATCTGGCGCACCCACAGAGAACGCCCTCCCCCTGGGGGCCACCAGTCAACATTCTTTGACTGGTGGCACCCTGAGGAGGTCCTCTCTGTGGGAGCGCACTGGGCGGAGGGAAGTTGATGCTGGCCGCAGGTGCTCCCTGAGGTATTCCGGACCCATGCCATGAAGGGCTTTGTAGGTCATTACCAGCACCTTGAATCTCACCCGGAAGACAACTGAGAGCCAATGCAGCTCACGGAGCAGGGGTGTAACATGGGAGTATCGGGAGACTCCCAACACAAACTATGCAAAGGACTCTTGGCAAGGGATGGGCTGCACCTCACAAAAACAGGGGAAAATGTACTTGGGAAAAGACTGGCCCAACTCATCAGGAGGGCTTTAAAGTAAAATTGAGGGGGAATGAAACCAATCATTAGGATCTCTAGAACACCAAACCAATCATAAATCCCAAGAAAACAAATTAAACAAAGAGGTAGGAAGTGATGAAAAAAATAAAAAGAATAAACAACAATCAGGAGATCTAGGAAACATACCCACAGACAGATATAAAAGTCTTAAATGCTTCTATACTAATGCTCAAAACTTGGGGAACAAACGAGGTGAACTAGAAGCAATAGTACATGAGGATGGTTATGATATAGTTGGCCTTACAGAAAGCTGGTGAAATGAAACACATGACTAGAATGGACTAATGGATGGATACAAATTGTTCAAAAGAAACAGAAATGCAAAAAGAGAAGAGGGAGTTGCACTATATGCAAGAGAACACTACATATCTACAGAAATGCACGTGATCAAAGATAAAATCCCTCCAGACTGTATATGGGTACAGACTGTAAAGGGGGGGGGGGAATGACATTGCCATAGGTGTGTATTACAGGCCACCCAACCAACAAACATATATAGGAAGCATATCACAGTAGTAATGGGAGACTTCAACTATCCAGATATCAACTGGGAGACAAACTCTGCAGCAAGTGGGAGATCAAACAGATTCCTAACCAACCTAGCTGACAACTTTGTCATCCAAAAGGTGGAGGAGGGAACTAGACACAAAGCTATACTGGACCTAATTCTTACAAATAGAGAAGAAGTGATAGAGGGAGTTGAAGTTGCCAGAACCTTGGGTGAAAGTGACCATGTCATACTGAAATTCAATATAATGCAAACACAAGCAATAGAAAATATTCCAACCAGCGTTTTAAACCTCAAAAGAGTTCATTTTAACCAACTTAGAGAGAACCTAGGAATGAATCCATGGACAAAAATCCTAAAGTGGAAAACAACTCAAGAAGCATGGGAAACTCTGTATGATCATAAAAGCCCAGTCAGCACCATACCACTGAAAAAGAAAAACAAGAAATTCAAGAAGAAACCAGCATGACTGCACAAAGATCTCTTTGACAAACTGAAAGACAAAAAGGACAAATACAAAAAATGGAAAGAGGACACATAACTAAGGCCAAATATCAGCAGACAGCCAGAGCATGCAAAGATGAAGTCAGGAAAGCAAAGGTTCAGAATGAACAAACACTTGGAACAGAAATCAAGACAATAAAAAAGGTTCTTTCAACATATTAATAACAAGAAAAAAGTCAAGGAAACTGTAGGTCCACTAAAGAGAGAAGATGGCAAGAAAGTAAGAGGTAGTAGGGAGAAAGTAGAGCTGCTTAACTCATTCTTTGCATCAATCTTCACACACACACAAATATAACCCAAAATACCAAAAAAACTACTGCAAAAGTCAAACTAGAAACAAAAATTAAAATAAGCAAGAAAATGGTAAGAGAACACCTATCCAACTTTGTTGAATATAAATCACTGGGACCCGACAGATTACATCCCAGAGTTCTGAAGGAGCTGGCAGAAGTTATCTCAGAACCATTGCACCATATCTTTGAAAAATCCTGGAGCACCGGGGAAGTACCTGAGGATTGGACAAGAGCTGATGTGGTTCACATCTTCAAGAAAGGGGGGGAAATGGACCCAGGAAACTACAGACCAATTACTTTAACTTCAATATCTGGGAATATCCTAGAAAAGATAATCAAAAAACAGATCTGCGAACAACTAGAAGCAAACAAAGTTATAACTAGTAGCCAGCATGGGTTTGTTAAAAACAAATCATGCCAAATCAATCTTATTTCATTCTTCGACAAAGTGAAAACTAGAGAAATACTGTGGACATAGTATACTTAGACCTCAGTAAGGCATTTGATAAAGTGGACCACAACCTACTCCTTGGTAAGGTAGAAAAGGTGGATTAGACAACACCACCATCAGATGGATCTGTAGCTGGCTGGCAAACCAAACTCAATGAGTAGTCCTCAACAGTACTACATCCTCATGGAGAGAAGTAAGCAGTGGGGTACCACAAGGTTCTGCCTTAGGCCCAGTACTCTCCAATATCTTCATCAATGACTTAGATGAGAGAATAGGAGGGGAACTCATCAAATTTTCAGATGACACTAAACTGGCAGGTATAGCCAACACCCAAGAAGACCAACTAAGGAAGTCCTCCAGCCAGTTTTTAGGTCACAGAATTCCTCAGTGTACTCCGCCACTACTCTGTGGCCCTGCCACAAGGTCTTAATGTGATCCCTCACTTTGTGGTTGGCTAAGGGGGTCTTCAAACTGCTGATGAAGCACATTCATGAAGTGATCGAAGTTTCTCAGTTCAGGTGCATTCACGTTGTGGAGCATTACCATCCAACGGGCTGCGACTCTTTCCAGTGCCAGGGTTACGCTCCTCACCTTGGCACCTTCAGTGGGAATCTCTGGGCCATATTCTTGTATGTAAGTTAGTACATGGCCTAGGAAGAATCCCAGCTACTGGGAGTCTCCATTGAACTTCACACCAAGGGGTGGGGTCTTGTGACTCTTGGGTTTCACCAGACCAGCCCTCCCAGGGCTTTAGTACTGGTGGCCCACCTCAGTGCTGTGCCTGTGGCTATGGTGGTACCTGCTGGGGTTGCTGGAACTACTGTTGTGGTGTCTGGCGGCGATGCTCTCCCACCGTTTTCCACCTCTTGGGTTTGTTGAATCTCGCTGACAGAAGTTTTGGCATGGGATTCGAATGCCTTGAGAGTCTAGAAATGCCCATCATGAAATGCATGGCTTGCTTCATCAGGTGGTTGGCATGGTCAGGTTCTCCACCTTCCTCCTCCTCCTCCTTGAGTTCCTCCAGCTCCAGTGACCATTCACGTCATCAGTTGCAATGACTGCCCCAGGTGAGAGTCACCTCTCTGGTTCTCCCTTCCCAGTTGCCTTTCTTGCCAATGCCTATGAACCACCTGGGTCTCGATGACTCTCCCAGGCTGGCGACCTCCTCCATGCACTTGGAGTAGTCTAACCCAAGATGAGCCCTTCATGAGACTTTCTCAAAACAACTTTGCATCATCACATTGGTTGCAGGTGGACTAGTCAGGGGGTTTGGATTTGGGAAAATGAGACAATTGCTTTGTGCTTTGCATGGGACCTTCAGATTCCACCTAATGTAAGGACCTGCCCCAGCTGGTCCCTTAGAAAAGCAAAACTCTTGAGTTTTGAGTTGAATCAAAAGAACTTTTGAGGGAGAAGGTTCGTTCTCTGAGCTTGTGGGCTGGTTTTTGAATGTTTCATTACCAGGCTAGGTAACATCTTCAGCGGAGTTTATTTGCCATTATTGCAAAATAACTTTTACTGAAGGAAAGTGGTTGCAGAAGTCAGGTGGAATCTGAAGGTTCCACACAAAGCAATTCTTTTGTTTTCCCAACCCACCCACCCCTGACCAGTCCACTGGCAGCCAATGTGAAGCCGCAAGGTTGTTTTGAGAATGCTGTGCTGGGTAGATAACAGGTCACTGTCAGGGTACAACAACCTTGGAATCAGGCTGGAACCAGTTGGGAAGGAGTCTTCTCTATCTCCTAAGACAACCTCCCTCCCTAATACTCAAGCAGTTGCAGCAAAAGTGAAAGGATGTGAAAAATGCCAGCAAGCCTTCCTACTCTCCCCCTTCCCCCACTTCAACAGAATGGCAAGATACATTGGTGGACCTGACAGTACCTCACCCTCCCTTATGCTGGTCTGTGGCTATAATAAAGATTTGATTTGGTGTTGGTGGGGAAGGCATTCACACCTGACTGAGTCTACCAGGCAGAAGGTTTTTCATTAATAGATTCATACATACAGAGCTATGAGGACAGCAATTCAAACTTCCCTGTCCAAGAGTGGTAATCCCAATCAGAGATATACTGCTATTGAAAAAGAAACACAAAAGCTATACACCTGAGTATTGAACAACTTATAAAGCTTAACTGTCAAAGCAAAACTTCTGTAGAAAGAAAAACCTGCTCTTGTCTGCCTTGCTTTTGGGCCTTTTGTCACCATCAACATCATCGTGTTTGAACAACCCCAAAGCCCTTCAGCTGAGACCAGATAAATTCATGAGACTGTAAACTGGGTTGACTATCTTCAGATGCCTTTCAAAAGCCCCTTGGCTGCTGCATTCAAAAATGCTATTCACTTTTTTAAAAGGTTCGGGTTTATTGCATATCATAGTGGTAGACACACACACATACACAGAAACGAAAAAATTATGAAAGTCTCTTATTCAGCTGATTGGCCATCTTGCTTTATTGAACTGCTGGACTGCAACTGATTAAAATGCTGAGTGGATTAACTGTGTTGCTTTTAACTGATTAATTGGTCAGTTGATTAATTAGATACTAAAATACTACGAAGACTACGTACAGCCAGCATGCAACACAATTCACTGATGCTTCCATTGTTGAAATGTTATTGTTTCTGACCAGATGTGTCCATGTTTGAGTATAACAGGTTAATTTTCTTTTAAATATTGTAACTTTTCATTTTTGCCTGGTTTTGTTCTTTTCTTTTCATTTTGTAATGCATGCATTCATTGATTAGTCAATTGATAAATCAGTTATTGCTTCCAGCTCCACTGAGTCACTACTTTGAGATATAGGGTGTGTACAGGCATAATTGAAGCTGTAGTTCCACTATAGCAGGCATGTCAAACTGCCGACCCACGGGCTGGATGCATCATGATGAAACCACGCCCTCCCCATTGCCGGCAATGGGGAAAAAGTCGCAATACGTCACGCAACATCACGTGACATCATGAGTTTGACATGTCTGCACTATAGAGCTGCTTTCAATCTGTTTAGGTAACATCCTCCTGAAAGACATCTCTCTTTTTCTAAGCAAAGTGATTAGCTAACCCATCTGATATTTTAAAAATCATTTTCCTTTTTTGTAAAATTTTTATTGCTTTTTCTCCATACAATTCAATAGTACTTATTCAACAACGTGTTGTCTGAGTTTATCATTCACTAATACAAATTTAATTCACTGAAAAAGAAAAACAAGAAATTCAAGAAGAAATCAGCAAGGTTGCACAAAGATCTCGCTGATAAACTAAAAGACAAAAAGGATAAGTACAAAAAATGGAAAGAGAGACATATAACTAAGACAGAATATCAGCAGACAGCCAGAACATGGAAAGATGAAGTCAGGAAAGCAAAGGCTCAGAACGAACAAAGATTTGCAACAGAAATCAAGGACAATAAAAAAAAAGTTTCTTCCAACATATTAACAAGAAGAAAAAAGTCAAGGAAACTATAGGACCACTAAAGAGAGAAGATGGCAAGGAAATAACAGGCAACAGGGAGAAAGCAGAGCTGCTTAACTCATACTTTGCATCAGTCTTCACACAAAAAGAAACCATAGCCCAACATACCAAAAAAACCACTGCAAAAAAATAAATTAGAAACAAAATTAAAATAAGCAAGAAAATGGTAAGAGAACACCTATCCAACCTTGATGAATTTAAATCAACGGGGCCTAACAGATTTCATCCCATAGTTCTGAAGGAGCAGGCAGATGTTATCTCAGAACCACTGCACCACATATTTCATAAATCCTGGAGCACTGGGGAAGTACCTGAGGATTGGAAAAGGGCTGGTGTGGTTCCCATCTTCAAGAAAGGGGAAAAAATGGACCCAGGAAACTACAGACCAATCAGTTTAACATCAATACCTGGGAAGATCCTAGAAAAGATAATCAAAAAACAGATGTGCGAACAACTAGAAGCAAACAAAGTTATAACTAGTAGCCAGCATGGGTTTGTTAAAAATAAATCATGCCAAACCAATCTTATTTCATTCTTTGATAAAGTGACTAAACTAATAGACCACTAAAATACTGTGGGCGTAGTATACTTAGACTTCAGTAAGGCATTAGACCACAACCTACTCCGTGGTAAGCTAGAAAAAGATGGAATAGACAGCATCACCACCAGATGGATCTGTAGCTGACTGGCAAACCGAACTCAACAAGTAGTCCTCAACGGCACTACATCTACATGGAGAGACGTTAGCAGTGGAGTACCACAAGGTTCTGTCTTAGGCACAGTACTCTTCAATATCTTCATCAATGACTTAGATGAGGGAATTGAAGGGGAATTCATCAAAGTTGCAGATGACACCAAACTGACAGGAGTAAGCCAACACTCCAGAAGACCAACTAAGGATCCAAAAAGATCTTGACAAACTTGAACAATGGGTCCTATCCAACAAAATGAGTTTCAGTGCAGAGAAAAGCAAAGGTTTACATGTAGGCAGGAAGAATCAATAGTACAACTACAGATTGGGCAAGACCTGCCTTAAAAACAGTAACTATGAGAGGGACCTTGGAGTCCTAGCAGACGATCACTTAACTATGAGCCAGCAGTGTGCAGCAACTGCCAAAAAAGCTAATACAATCCTGGGTTGTATAAACAGAGGCATAGAATCAAAATCACATGAGGTATTAGTACTGCTTTATAAAACCCTAGTAAGACCACACCTGGAATACTGCAGCCAATTTTGGTCACCATATCACCATATCATAAAAGAGATGTTGAGAGTTTGGCAAAAAATCAGAGAAGAGCAACTAAGATGATCAAAGGCCTGAAGACTAAAACATATGAAGAATGGCTGCAGGACTTGGGTTTGGCTAGTCTAAAGAAATGAAGAAATAGGGGAGACAGGACAGCAGTATTCCAGTATTTGAGGAGCTAACACAAAGAAGAGTGGGTCACATTATTCTCCAAAGCACCAGAGGGCAGGACAAGAAGCAATGGTTGTAAACTGATCAAAGAGAGAAGCAATCTAGAATTAAGGAGAAACTTCCTGATAGTGAGGACAATTAACCAGTGAAATAGCTTGCCCCCACAAATTGTGGGTGCCCCATCACTGGATATTTTTAAAAAGAAGCTAGACAGTCACTTGTCTGAGATGGTATAGGTTGTCCTGCTTGAGCAGGAGGTTGGACTAGAACAGACATGTCAAACACAAGGCCCGGGGGCCGGATCCAGCCCGCAAAGTGGTTTCATGTGGCCCGCAAACCCATCCTGGAAACAGTGAGGGAATGGGCCCCGCTGCCTTGGCCCCAGCCCAGGCTGGCCGGGGGCCAATGTACAATTTCGTGGTGGCCATCTATGCTGAAATATATTCATTCTTAGCTCCACAAGGCCATCTGGAAACAGTGAGGGACCAGCCCCTGCCACATCGGCACTGCCCCCTGGGCACACCTTGGGGAGGTATCACCCTTTGTGAGGAATGAAGAAATGCACCATCACCTAGAAGTGGCCAGCACATGGCCCTGCCTACTTCGGGCAGGCTAGGGCCTGGGCAGCGTTGCGCTTCTCTTCAGATTCATGCCACCTGGCTCAGCCTCTTGGGACTGAGAGCCCTGTTGCCTGCTAAAATTGGGCAGGCTGGGGGCTGGGCAGCATTGCGCAGGTAACATCGACTCTCATGCTGTTCATGGCATCCCCTCCCCAAGAGCCCACCAAACCGGATATGTGAAGTAGGCAAGGGCCATGTGCTGGCCACTTCCAGGTGATGGTGCATTTCTTCATTCCTCACGAAGGATGCCACTTCCCCACCTGCGTTTCTTGCCTGTTTTTCTCCCTCCTTCATCTCAAATATTTTCCCACCACTCTAGGAAGGAAGGAAGGAAGGAAGGAAGGAAGGAAGGAAGGAAGGAAGGAAGGAAGGAAGGAAGGAAGGAAAGAAGGAAGGAAGGAAGGAAGGAAGGAAGGAAGGAAGGAAGGAAGGAAGGAAGGAAGGAAGGAAGGAAAGAAGGAAGGAAGGAAGGAAGGAAGGAAGGAAGGAAGGAAGGAAGGAAGGAAGGAAGGAAGGAGAAGGAGGGTCTGAGGGAAGTCCTGCCTTAGACCTTCCCTGCTGCCCTTTCACCATCCCCTTGCTCCCTCCTCCTGGCCTATCTTGGGGGGTCTCCCATCCTATTGCTAAGGAAGCTTTGGATACAAAGCCAGGTCTCCTCACATGGAGATGGAGTGGGCTTGCCTCTTGACTTTGCCCTCGTACCCATCATGAGCAACCTGGCTAAGGAGAGCAAGCACAGCAGCAGCAGCCTTGAGGAGGAGGTAAGTGCAGCTGGGCACCCCCTTTGGGAAAGTGGGGCTGGGCTTAGTGCTGTGGGTGCTTGAGGGCTAGGCTGGGCATTTGACCTCTGTGCCACCATCCAGCCCCCACCACCACCATGGCCTGAGAGGAACAGTGAGGCTCCTCTGGTGGACCATGCCTTGGCACTTGCCCCGGTCCTATCTCCTTCTGCCAGAGACCCTCAGATCTGTCCCACTCCTGCCCAGGCCCCCACAGGCACCCTTGACACGAATGATGTAGAGCTGGCCATGCCCACCCAGTAGGCCACACCCACTCCAGCCACTCCCACCCAGTAGGCCGTGCCCACCCTGGCCACACCCACCCGCCCCCCCCAAGGGCAACTGCAATGCTGATGTGGCCCTCAATGAAATTGAGTTCGACACCCCTGGACTAGAAGAACTGAAGTCCCTTCCATCTCTATTCTATTTTATTCTATTCTAATATGTACAGGATTGCTTTTGAAGACTGCTCAGATGCTGTACTTAATTGAAAGCAGGGCTGCTCAGCTGCGGAGACAGAATGATGGAATGCATTTTATTTCCAAGTACAATTCAATATGCTAGTTCATACTTTTAATATCTGTGGATCTTGGGACTCAGATCCTGAGGACTGCCTTCACTAATCTGATATTGCTTATATATTTTGTTTGGCCTTTAAGTCAGGACTGACTCATAGCAACAACATGGAGAATTCCATGCAGTTTTCTAGCAAGAGTTTCAGAAGTGATTTGCCATTTCTTTTTTCTTAAGCCTGAAAGGGAGTGACTGGCCTTAAGCAAGTCAGTTAGCTCCTGTGCCTAAGGCAGTTTTCCCACTGACACATTTAATCACAAACCAAATTTATTTTCTGTTAATACACTTAGAAGGCCCTAATCTGCCTGTCCTGTGTTTGTATGCTAAGTGAGAATAGCAGTTAAGAATACTTTCTTAAGGGAGGGTTCCTGACAACTACTTTTATTATTTTCTTGAGTATTTAATTTTAAGATACAATACAGTGGAAATAGTTTCTGATGCTTTTAATTCATTTTTGTAATACTTGTTCATTTTTTATTTGTTTTTATGCTGCTGCTCATAAGCTGATCTTTGGAAAATTTTTAAAGAAGATAGATCCATCTAAAAACCAATTACAGGTACTCCTCAACTTACAAGCACAATTGGGACCAGAATTTCCATTGCTGAGCAAGGTGGTTATTAATTGAGTCACACCTTATATTAATGACCTTTTTTACCATGATTGTTAAGTCAACCACTCTAGTTGTTAAGTGGGTCACATTGTCATTAAGCAATCCTGCTTTCCCCATTGACTTTGCTGGTCAGAAGCCATCTAGGAAGGACTCAAATGGCAATCACATAACCCTGAGACATTACGATTGGAATAAATATATGCCAGTTGCCAAGCACCCAAATTTTGAACACATGACTGTGGAAATGCTGTGATAGTCATAAGTGCAAGGACCAGTCATAAGTCACTTTCCTCAATGCTGTTATAACTTCAAATGATTGATTGTATACTGAGGATCATCTGTATGCATAATGAAGACAATATTCACAAGTGGAAACTCCTCTCTCCAATCTGTTGAAAAGATAAAAGTGGTTTAGACTTTGTGAACCAAAGTGTCAGAATCCATTTATATCACATTCATAAATGTATGTTTAAAACATTATTTCCCCCCCCCTGGAATCTGCCATCTCCCGAGGAAGGAGGAGCGGATGTGGATTCAGCCTGCCTTAGGTTATTTCAAAGACCAAGGGAAACCGTTTGAACTGGGGGAACAAAGGGGAGGGTTAGGGAAGAAGGCATCTGGCCTGTGTCTCCATTTGAATCTGTAAAGGAAGAAGGCAATAACCGTAAAGATACGAAGTTCTCTTTTTCCCACGAAAGGGATGACACGAAGTAAATGATGGAGGGCTGACCAAATGGGGTTGAGGGAAGGGGGGTTGAACCGGGAACTCTTTATAAAGTTTCAATCTGTAAAACAATACCAGGTCCTGTCTTGTATTTCCACAAACAAACATGTCCTAGTAAAAATTCCTTTTGGACTAGAACTGACTCCAAGAGATTTTTTCCCCCTTAGATGTGGATTGGGGTGGGACCTGACACAAAGCCTTTTTCAAACGGTATCATTGTTATGAATCCATTTACTGCTCTCAGTAAAAGCATTTAAAACCATAGTGGTCTTAAGGCAGAGCGAAAAATGTGATGATATCCTTTAAAAAACTGGGTGATATGACTTCCAATGAGTTGAGCCATCTAGACCAGGGCTTTTCAACCTTTTCACCCATTGTACCACTTTTAGGATATGGCAATATCGAGTACCACCGGTCGCCTAGCAAGCTGTCAAAAACGTGATGACCCCCCCCCAAAAAAGGGAAAAAGTGATAAAGTACAGGTAGTCCTCGACTTACAACAGTTTGCTTAGTGACTGTTTGAAGTTGCAATGGCACTGAAAAAAGTGACTTATGACCATTTTTCACACTTATGACCATTTCAGCATTCCCAGTGTCATGTGATTTACATTCAGATGCTTGGCAACTGATTCATATTTATGATGGCTACAGTGTCTCAAGGTCATGCAACCTTTTGACAAGCAAAGTCATTGGGGAAACCAGATTCATTCAACAAGCTTTTATCATTGAGGGCCACATTAGCATTGTGGTTACCGTGGAGGGGGTGTTCTTCCTTCCTTTTTCCCTTCCTCCTTGCCTCCTGCCTTCTCATTCCCATCTCCTTCCTTCCTTCCTTTCCTCCTTGTTTCCTTCATTCTCATTCCCATCTCCTTCCTTCCCTGACAGCTGATCTGCGCTTCTGCAGGGCTGTCAGGACTCAGTGGAAGTGCCAGGATCAGCGCCAGGCTCCATCTGATCCGCGCTTCTTCGGGGCTCAACAGAAGCATCAGGATCAGTGCTGGGCTCCAGCTAATTGGTGCTTCTGGGGGGCTGAGCAGAAGCACTGATCAGCTGTAGCTGCATGCACTGATCCTGGGGCTTCTGCCGAGCCCCCATAGAAGCACATGCCAATCCTTGGTGTAATGTATTGGGCTTTGTCTTGTTAAGAGAACACCACATGGGTTAATTGCTGGAAGGTTGCTTAAGAAGGGAAGCTGGCTAACGGCTCCCAGCTCCTCAGACAACCCGTCTCCAGCGCCGCCATTGGCTGCCTCTAGGGCGGCAATAGGTTGCTTTAAACCTATTGGCCGCCACCTAGAGGCCAGGGTATAAATTGCTGCATTCGCAGCCCTGTTTTTCAGTTCAGATCCTGCAAGCAATAAACAATGATCTTTGCTGAACTCACTCGCCTTGTCTCGTCATTGAAGCAACGAACCTAGTATCTAACATTGGCAACGAAGGTGGGATCCTGCTCCTCCAACTGAGCTGAAGAGTCACAAGGGGAGAGGCAGTGCACGCCTGGTGGGAAAAGCAATTTCCCCCCTTATGGTCAGCTAGCACAGCCATGCTAGCGACCACGCATCCAGAGGACCAGTCCCTGGGAAACAGAGGAGCAGGATTCAAAGATTCGAAGCAACATGGGGCCACTTACAAGGCAGATCCCTTCAGTAGATGCCCAGGTTGTGGCGGCCAACACCAATGCTTGGACTGTAGGTTCCTGACAGCCATGTGCCGGGCCTGTGGAAAGATGGGCCACATCGCATCCATCTGCAGAGGTCGCCAGAGGGACCGGCCATTGAATCGCCAGTTGGAAGATCCAACCAGGAGAGGTACCGGGGTCCCGAGACAGTATAGCATGGGGTTTTGCTCCAGCTGCAGAAGCATTTGCCATACAGGGGCTCACCGCCCGATTAAGCCAAAGTACAGACTTCAGGTGGAGCTGCAAGGGGTCCCCTGCAAGATGGAGCTGGACAAGGGCTCCGCCATTTCTATTATTTCCCTTGAAACATTTAATTTCGTTTGTAGTCACAGTAAAAGATGGGCCAAGCTGAGGCCATCTGATATTGTACTAACTGATTTTCAGAATGCCAGAGTCGCAATCAAGGATGAGGCCACACTAGCCGTTAAATTTAAGGGGTTTGGGGGGCACCTGGATGTTGTCGTAGTAGGGGCTCAATTGGTTTGATGCACTAGGCATCCAAGTAACTGGGATCAACCAGAAACAAGTCACAAGTCTAGTGACAGTATGCAAGGAATTTTCAGATGTGTTTGATTCAGCTCTGGGGACATACACGGGCCCGCCAATAGCATTTAAATTAGATCCAAACATAGTTCCAGTCAGGATTAAACCTTGTAGGGTTCCATTTGCTCTTAAACAGAAGATAGACGCTGAACTAGATAAACTTGTTGAACAGGGCATACTGCAGCCAGTAGATGGGGGTGATTGGAAGACCCCAATCATAATGCCAGTTAAAGCCAATGGGGAGGTCAGAATCTGTGCAGATTACAAATGCACAATTAACCATGTACTCAAACAGCACACATACCCAGTACTGGTAGTAAGCCACATCCTGGCATCTTTGCAGGGTGGCACCATTTTTGCAAAATTAGATTTGGCTCAGGCCTACCAGCAGCTTCCTGTTGATGAGGCCACAGCTGCAGCACAGACTACTGTAACCCATAGGGGGGTGTTTAAAGTAAAGCGCCTGCAACTTTGGGTCAGTGTAGCCCCCGGCATTTTTCAGGGCATCATGGAATGTACACTCAAGGGCATTCCGGGGGTTTGCCCCTATTTTGATGATGTGCTCATCACCGGTGAGTCCACTGAGGTGCTAGCAAGGAGGCTCAGAGCTGTCCAGCAAAGGATGCGCGAAGCAGGCCTCAAGCTTAAAAAGAATAAGTGCAGTATTCGAGTTCCCTCAACTGAGTTCTTAGGGTTTCACATTGATGCTGACGGCATCCACCCTGCTGAGTCGAAAGTAAAAGCCATTCAGATGGCACCCAGCCCTAAAACAAAAGGAGAGCTGCAGGCATTCCTAGGCCTCCTAAATTTTTGCCATGTGTTCCTTCCTAACAAGGCTGCAGTGGCAGAGCTGCTACACTGGCTCTTAGATAAAAAAGCTACATGGAAGTGGACTAGTGTTCATGAAAGAAGTTTTCAGGAATTGAAGGCTCTACTGTCTGTTAGTTTCACGATCACTCATTTCAAGGAATCAATCCCAGTATGCCTAGCACGTGACGTGTCCCCATACGGGGTGGGGCCTGTCCTAAGTCACTTGGAGAGCGATGGAACTCAAGCTCCGATTGCTTTTTATTCCAGGACACTGTCCTCCGCAGAGTGTAATTATGCAGAAATTGATAAGGAGGCATTGGCCATAGTAGCTAGAGTAAAAAAATTCCACGACTACTTCTACGGCAGGGACTTCACTGTCTTCACAGACCATAAACCGTTATTGGGGTTATTCACTACAGACAGACAGACACCCCACATCTTATCCTGCAGAATGCTAAGATGGTCCATTTTTTATCAGCTTATACTTTTAAGCTAATTCACAAACCCATCAAGGATATGGGCCATGCAGATTGCCTGAGCAGACTTCCACTGCCTCAAATCAAACCAGTCCCAGCAGCCCACGTTTTGTCCATTCAGGACTTGCTGGAGTTTCCCCTCCACGCAGGGGACATTGCTGCAGAAATGGCAGCAGACAAGACCCTAAGTAGAGTGCTAACTTGGGTGCACACAGGGTGGCTGGATAAAAGCCCAGGTCCTGAGTTTCAAAGCTATTTTACAAGGAGACACGAGCTCTCAGCTCACAAGGGCTGTATTCTTTGAGGAAACAGGGTCATAGTTCCTACCTCACTAAGAGACAGGTTGTTGCAATCACTTCATGAAGGTCATCCTGGTATTGTTCGCATGAAAGCCTTGGCAAGAAGCTATTTAGGGTGGCCAGGATTAGATAAAGCCATTGAGGCACAGGTGCATGGGTGCTATACATGCCAGCAATCAAGGCCTGAAATGCCGTATGCTCCAGTTCACAGGTGGGAGGAGACTCACACTCCCTGGTCTAAGATACATATAGACTTCGCTGGGCCCTTTCAGGGACAGCTCTTTCTTATATTGGTCAACAGCCACTCTAAATGGGTAGAAGTTATACCAATCACAAACATGACTACCGCTAGGACCATCCAGGTGCTTAGGAAACTCTTTGCCATGCACGGGCTGCCAGAAGTCGTAGTGTCCGATAACGGGGCCCAATTTACTGTGGCAGAATTTCAGGCATTCCTGAGAGCAAACCTCATTAGGCATGTGACATCGGCTCCATTTCACCCATCTACTAATGGTCAAGCTGAACGTATGGTTCGCACCACAAAGGAGTCATTGAGGCATATAGTGACTGGGGACTGGCACCACAGACTGGCCGACTTTTTGCTCTGCCAACATTCCACGCCTTGCACGGCAACAGGGAAAAGCCCAGCAGAGCTGCACTGGGGGAGGCACTTAATCACAAAGCTGGACAGGCTGCACCCAGACCAAGTGGCAGCTGAGGCTTCTCGCCCAAAACCCACAAGGGGGCTGCAAGTGGGCAACAGAGTATGGGCCAGGAACTATGGGCATGGGAACTTGTGGGTGCCAGGGAAGATTACCAAAATGTCAGGCCCTCTCTCATACAAAGTGGGCCAGAGGGCGGGTGAGTTGTCCATCACCATATCGATCAGCTTAGGAAGCGTTTTCCAGAACGGCCACAAAGCGAAGAATTCATCACATGTCCTTTCCATGGACCACAAACCGGCAGCCAGGCCAAGCAATCCATTGGCTCTGAGGGTCCAAGCAGCCAGAGCAACAGGGAGGTGGCTAGAGGGGAAGAAAGCCCAGGAGTGGAGTATGGGTCCCCTGATGGAGAAAGCCAACCAGAACACTACAGCTGCTGTGCTAACTCTGCAGAGCAAACTGACTCTGGGGTGGGCCAACCTGGAAGGGTCAGCCAGAGATTTCCGAGTCAACCAGACTCTCTTGAACTTAAAGACACTGATCTACCCAGCCTGGCTGGGTCCCCCAGGTGTTCCACAAGGGTTCACAAACCTCCTGCATATCTACAAGATTTTGTTCTGAAATAACAGAGCTATAATGTGTCTGTATCATTACTGTGCTGCTAGCTAGGAAACATCTGTATTAGCCAGGATGGAAACATATAAATGCACACTATTGTTGTACCTTGTAAATTTGTATTACTGTAATCATTTTCCTTTTGTTGTTATAATGTTTGTACATTCTAGGGGGAGGGGTGTAATGTATTGGGCTTTGTCTTGTTAAGGGAACACCACATGGGTTAATTACTGGAAGGTTGCTTAAGCAGGGAAGCTGGCTAACGGCTCCCAGCTCCTCAGACAACCTGTCTCCAGTGCTGCCATTGGCTGCCTCTAGGGAGGCAATAGGTTGCTTTAAACCTATTGGCCACCGCCTGAGGCCAGGGTATAAATTGCTGTTTCTGTTTCTCAGTTCAGATCCTGCAAGCAATAAACAATGATCTTTGCTGAACTCACTCACCTCATCTCATCATTGAAGCAATGAACCCAGTATCTAACACTGGGACTCCTGCCCAGCTCACTTGCTTGCCCTTCTGAAAACACGGCACTCACTCATGTGCCCTTCCCCTGAAAACAAACAGCCTGCTTGCTCACTCACCCTTCCCCCGAAAACATGCCGCTTGCTAAACACGCCACTCACTCACGTACCCTTCCCCCGAAAACATGCCACTCGTTAAACACACCGCTCACTCACCCTTTCCCTGAAAACACGCTGCTCGCTAAACAGCCTGCTCGCTTGATCACCCTTCCCCCAAAAACATGCCGCTCAGTAAACAGGCTGCTCGCTCACTTACCCTTCACTTGAAAACAGGCTGCTCACTCTGTCTCTCCTCATTGCTTTGGTAAGAAAGGCCTCTTTTCTTCTTGTGCTTTCTCTCCCTCTCCCGCCAAAACCTGCCTCTTTTATACTTCTCTTCTCTCCGCCCTCCTCCTCCCTTTCTCTTCCAGGTGTGCTGGAAGCTCCAATTACCATGTCGCCATGTGCACTGATCCTGAGGCTTTTGCCAAGCTCTGCTGCTCCAGCTGATCTCCTCCAGGTCTGTGCAGTGCCACTTTAGCTGGTTTCCTCCCCCACTACACTTGGCTATGGGTTGCATACCACCTGCCAGGTGTTAAACTACCACTGGTGGTAGGCATACTACCAGTTGAAAAGCCCTGCTCTATGTGATCTGGAGTTCAATCATGAAGGGCCTGCCCCTTGCAGGTCTCTGTACACAGCTCCCTTGAGTCACACTAGGTAAGAGTGGCACCAGGAAGGGCACCAATGCTTCCTTGTTGAAGGCATACCAAGAAAAGGTAGGACTGAAAGAGACACTTCTTCAATTGTCTTTAAGAGTGCAGATAGTCCTCAACATAGGACCATAATGGAGCCTGACCATTTCAGTTGTATGTTATGACATTGTAAAATGATTTTTTTTTGCAGCAGTCATAAAGTGAATGCCACAGTCATTAAGAAAAAACACAGTTGTTAAGTGAACCAATGGTTCGCTAGGAGTGTGATCTTGAAAACCAGAAGAAAGATGCTGCAAATGGCTTATAAATGTGGTAATGTTGCTAAGCACCCAAAACTCAGTCACATGACCAAGGAAGAGGGCCAACCACTGGAACTTCGAATCTGGGTCAATAGTCCTATTTTGGGGTTGATAGTAACTTCCAACAATCCTTATATGATTGGTCATAAGTTGAGGACTAACCGTAGAAGTAACATAAGCAGGCACAGATTTTTCCAATATGATAACTTCAGTTTTAAGGTTGCATGGCTTTTCAATGTACACTAGACATGCTGTTCATTTTCATATGTGGTCATTCTAAAAAGAGGAGAAAATATTGTGAACAGTTAAAATTAATTCCTTAAATAAGAAATAAGACTTT
Source organism: Vipera ursinii (assembly GCF_947247035.1). NCBI lineage: Eukaryota > Metazoa > Chordata > Lepidosauria > Squamata > Viperidae > Vipera > Vipera ursinii. The sequence goes on along the minus strand of NC_139516.1, from coordinate 115,451,019 downwards.
TAAATGTAACCCTTGGATCCATTTGGTTTGATTTTCTGCTTTTCCTTTTTGCAAACTAATTGATTAAGAGTATAACTAGTTATTACAAGAATCTTGGGAAGTTGGTATGAGAGAGATACATATAGATTGAACCAGTGGTGGGATTCAAATATTGTTGTGATTCAGTGTCAGCCTGTGCTCCCAGCAGCTGAGTCTGATGAATCTGAGGAGGAGGAGGGGTTTGGAGAGCTTTTGGTGTCAGAGGGAGGCTCTGATGCACTGCAGGACTCTCAGCCTGGCCCCTCCAGTCATGTTCCTCAAGAGGCTCAGCTGTGTGAATACGAGGTGTTAGACTCAGAAGAGTCACAGCTGAATCTGTTCAGAGATGCTAGAAGCAGAAGCCAATCCAGCAGAGCAGAGAAGAGAAAATCAATGAGGCAACTCAGTGAGAGGAGGAGAAGGCAGTGAGAAGCCACGCCTTGAGACTGTTAATAAAAAGGGAAGGTGTGGGTGGGGCTACTTGCTGAAGGCAACCATTTGGAGACATTCTAAGAGAATCCTGGTCTGTTCTTGCTACTTCTGTTTAACTCTTGTTTGTTGACTCTTGTTTGATATTTTGATTCATTTACTGAAGAAATATTCTGTTGATTTTTTGTTTGAACTGTAAATAAATTTGGGTTGGGTTTTTCCAGCCTATTGACTGTAAAAAGGAAAAAAAGGGTTGTCCCTGACACACAAACAGGGCCGGTCGTAGGCTGGAACAGAACAAATATGTGAACAACCAGTTCTCTGTGTGGATGCCACTTCCGGAAGTCCATTCTGGGCAACAAAAAATTAGCTACTGGTTCTGCCGAATTGGTGTGAACTGGCTGAATCCCACCACTGGATTCTCAAACTGCTACATGTCTCCTCCTTCTCTGCCTTCCATTCTCTTTGAAACCTTCTCATCTTCTGCAGTACCCTTTGTTAAGGAATTTGTTGTGCAGAGGTCTCCTTGTGCTACCAAAGAGTTGCACGGACAAGGAAGGGTACTGAGAACAGCAAGAGTCACACAGTAAGAGTACACTGAGTTGTTAAAAACAAAAAGTATTTTACTTTGAGGTGGTGTAAGAACAAAAATGCACAGTCAAAAATAAACAGTCCAAGTCATAAACAATAGCAACAGTCCAAGGAGTAATCCAGACTACAAAGTCTTCTTACTGGTCCAGAGGTCAATACACAGTTCAGGTTTACAACAGTAGTAAACCAACAGCAGAGCAAAAACAGTAATAGTAGAGATCAGTGAATTCAGAGAGAGAGAGAGAAGCTACGTTCCTAGCTTCCTCTTATGGCCATGAGAACACTTACACACCCATTGGCCAATTAACTTCTTAAAGACATAGCATTATGGTTAATATATTTTCAACCCAACATTGTAGGCTAGCACCATATGCCTAACACCCTTCCATCTAATGCATCACACATTTGTCACCAAAATGTTTTGGCAGAAACATCATCTGAAGGTTTTGACAACTTGCAATGTCTCTCCAAATTATCCTAATGGAGTATTATGCTCCTCTTTGAGTTCTCCTACATGAATAAAAAGGGTCATTAATGGTGCCTACTCTGAGCCTGGAAATTATTAGTCAATGCTGAGACATTGTTTTAACTGCTGGCAGCTCCATTCCCAACCCTAGTGCCAAGTCTTAAGCAAGTTCTTGACAAGTTCTCTGGAGGCCCCCAAATAAACACTTCTCCATATGTGTTCCTTCCTCTTTAGCATTTATTCATTAACAAAGCCAGCAAGAGAGTCACAGCTTGTCTCTTAGAAAGCTGCAGCAGACAATTTCCACCTTTAAAAAAAAGGTCCCTTGAATCTAGAGTTTAACAGGACCTGAATAACTCACTGTAGATGAGATCCATAATTCTGTCTTTTGGAAATGACTAGATGCTCTTTCCTATGGATATTCTGCCATCTTTGCCACCATTTTAAATGGTTCTATTGCCAGCTCAGCTGGTTGGAAGTAGTTGGAAAAAAATATTGACTTGCATGGGCACATCCATGCAAACTATGTTTACACATACACAATCCCCCAATATGCTGCAATATCTATTCTTCCAGTAATTTTTGTCTTATTCCCATTCTTTCTCAAGATAATTCTTGCAACAAAAAGGGGGCTCTTAATTTTGATAATACTAATTTATCTTTAATTAAGGAGACCTCAATGTGTCAAAGACAATGCAAAAATTAAAGATTTTTGCATTAGTTCAAAATCAGTGCTAGATCTGTCTTGATCAGATTGGAAATGATTTATTTTAAAGTAGGACAAAGTTGATCTTTCTCTTTGCAATGCTGAAAATTGTGAGGGGTTTATTCCTCTATTATGTGCTATCTTGCCTCTCTCTGTCTCATTGACTCAGGCAAGCCATTCTGCTGCAAAAACAAATCAAACCAAAACTAAACAAACAGCTGGATGCTTTGCGAGTGGTTGGTCTCCTGCCGAAAAAGGGGGAAAGAGCAGCAGAACTCTTCACTCTGCCTGGCCAGCCTTGCACATGAAAAGAGGGCAGGGATTTACAAACAGTCAAAGCAGTCTGGATTAACCCAGTTTCATGGTGAAGTAAAATTCCAGAATCCTGGGCAGACTGAGGTGTCCTTGATGCTCTCTGAGCTTAGTTGTTTTCTTGTAGACATTTTATTATCTAAACTAGGTAACTCCTTGGTGGAGCAGTGGGCTAATGTCTCCTTAAGTAACACCAGCTTCCTGCAATTAGTGCAGGTTCGCATCCCACCAGGCTCAAGGTTGACTCAGCCTTCCATCCTTCTGAGGTAGGTAAAATGAGGACCCAGATTGTTGGGGGCAATTAAGCTGACTTTGTAATAATGCCGCTTGTGGGGGGGGGTGAAAGCCCTAATAAGCAGGCATATACATAGAATGAAGGCTATTGCTAAGCACATTGGTTTGTGCTTAAATTGTAAGCCGCCCTGAGTCTTCGGAAAAGGGCAGGATATAAATGGGATTAAAATAAAATAAATAATAAATAATGAAACATCTGCAAGAATACCATAGAGCTCAACCTTGAGCTACAAATATTCTCCTCTATTGTTATCTATGTAGATTGTTTAGAATTTATTTCCTTGCCCCACGGACAAAAATATTGGTGAAAGCATCTAAATTTTCCAACTGCAAAAGTAGGTTCATTATATTGTGGGAAGTCAGCCCCCTCACCCAAGAGAAGGAAATATTAAAAGGGTAGAATGTTGTATTTCCTCAAAGGATCTTAAAGAGGCAGAAAAGCATGCACAGTTTTCTTAATAGCCCCAAGTCTCCCTCCCACAAGCAGAAACCAGCTCTGTAGAAATGCAGATGTAAATAATCCAGGAAGGTTGGAGGCCCCCAGCTAGAAGCTTAGGAAGACAAAGTCACCTAAAATCTACATACCCCACCCAAACTCTAAGACAGGACCTAATAGGATTAAACCACAGATGCCAAAGGGGCACACTCAAACTCAGGTCAAAATACGTGACACAGGAAATACAAAGCCTCAAACAGGAACAGGAAACAACCTCAAGAGCCCTAGAGGGTATAAAACCCCACTCTCTACATGTGCTCCTTCTCTTTTCTTCCAGAGCCATCTTCCTGTCTGGCTCTCCTCTTCAATAAACTGCAACCTTCTTTCTAAAGCAGTCGCCATGTTGTTTATTCCCAGCTTGGACTGAACCATGATGAAGGCTTTTCCTTCAACAATATCCTCTGATGTTTTTATGCACAGCATAAGAATGATATCAAGGTAGTTTGAATGTTACCTTTGCCTTTTAATTTTTCAAATTGGTATCCCTTAAACAGCTTTCTCTATATGGACGCTGGTTGAAGGGATTATAGCAAATGATATCTTTTTCTCTTTTTTTGTATGGAGTGAAAAAGAAGAGGATGTTTGTTTCTCATGAACTCATGGCAGCACAGGAGGTGAGTATAGATTAAATGATTTTTTTTGGTTGGTTAGAAGGGGAATGCGCTAATTTATATATATAGGGTGATCTCAACATGTTCTTTGAGTTTCAGTGCTGGTCCAGTAAAGACTATTCCAGTTCAGTTTCAAAATACTCTGGAAGTGGGAATGAAAATGATGATGGTAGGTGACCAAAATCACAGTGTGAGAATTATTACTTATATCTAATGTTAGTATTCATATCCAAAGTTTCCAATGATCAAACTTTATCTGTAGCCATAATTATAGAAAGTGTGCAGTTGTGTTATTATAGTAATAAACAAATATTTTAAGGTACATGGTATAATTTAATAGGATCAGTTTGACTAAAATCCTATGCATGTGAAAGTTATCATAATTAAACTCAGTGATGCTTACTTTTGATTGCAAATATTTAACTTGTAAAATACTGTTGGAAGTCAGCACCCCTCCCCCCCAGAGAAGAAAATATTTTGGGAGATATTAAAAAAGGCAGAATTTCCCAGAGGAATAATGGAGGAAAAATCTTATGCAGAAACCAGCCCCCAGTTTCCTTCCCCTAAGCAGTCCACCTGTAAGAACCTGCTTCAATTAAAGCAGAACTTTTGAAACTGGCATTGTTTCAAAAGGAACTTTTATTGAGAGTTAATGACAGCAGGAAAGTAAGGCAGGATCTGAAGTTTTCCTGTGCAAAACATTATATTAAAAATGCCCTTTTAAAACCCCTCCCCAGTGTCCAACTGGTCAGTTTGATTTAGCCAAACCATAGGTGTTAAGTTGTTGTGGGAAACCAGCAATAAGGCACCATTCTGAAGGCTGTCAGTTCCTCCATGGCGCCATTCCATCCGACTGGAGATAAGGCAGATGGCTGTAGGCACATTCCTCCTGCCTTTCATGCCCCAAGAAAGGTACTTCAAAGAGGATAGAACAAAGCAAAGGAAATTGTAGGCTCCCTGAACTGTCCCCCTCCCTCTTGGCAAAATCACCCCCTTCCCACCAGAATGACAGCACCCAAAATGAAGTGAAATGGAAAGGCATAGAAAATACATTGAGTGTCTGACACCAGCTTTTAGAAATGCAGATTTGGGGCCATCTATTCATAAGCAAAATGCCTTCAGCCACAGCTCCAGAGAAGGTTTGAGCTGAAGGGATTAGAAAAACAAAAACTCCAAGGACAGGAACATGACCTTTAGGACATAACAGGATTAACCCACCACCATTTGAATACCATAACTGCACACTCTGGCTCAGGTCAAAGTACATTGCACAGGAACAGGAACAACCTCAAACACAAAGCCCAAGAAGGTATAAAAAATCTACCACTCCCAGCTCCATTTTGTCAGCCACCCCAGAAATGTGCTGTGTCACTGAAGTTTCTGAAAACTAAATAAACAAGAATCTTCTTTCCCAAGCAGCCTCCATTTTATTTCCAGCATCTTAGCCTCCATTTTGTTTATTCCTGGCTTGGACTGGACCTGAAGATTTTTCTTTCAACAATACATTGCACTCTAAGAAAATGTCTTTATCCAGTAAAATGAAGGTTTTAGCTTTCAGTGCCAAAGCACTGTAAGTCTCACACAGAAAGGTTATCATTCATATTTATAATGAAAAGTTGTAATTTTATCTCAAAAAAGGGGGAAGAAGTATCAGGGTCTTGATTTTTTTTAAATATATCAGTTTTTTATTTCTCTCTGTACCAGTCTGTCATAAGTTAATAGTCTCTTTCTACAAGAGCCCAATTCCATGGATACATCCATGGGGAAAATATGAAAGTGGATTGCTTCTTCTATTTATGTCTTTTTGGTGTTTAGAATTCTCTATCTAGCCTAAAGTTCTGAGATTTCCTAGGAATTTATCATCCATGTGCTAACCTGGATCTTCATTAGCCTAACTATTTGAAATCAGCCCAGATTGCTTAAGGGCTGCTATAAGCTTTACTAAATCTTAAAAGCCTTGATATCGACTCATGCATTTAACAGAGCAAGGAAAGCTCTTAAATTAGTCCTACACTTCAGCAGATATGAGTCCTGTTTTCCAAAAATGTCCAAGAATTGCAATTCCCCATGTTCTTCTCCTACTACTGTATGCCACTGACTGTTCTCCAAAGAACTCCTTCTTTTCTGCTAAGAATTAAAATCTGTGAAACCTTTGCTTCCATTCTTCAAATTCTGAGATCTCAGTTTCTCAATCTGCATTTTTTTTACACAGCAGATAAGCCAGAAGGAAGATGTCTGTTTGTAGTCAAAGTAGAGCTTTTCAAGAGTCTCTTTTATTTTTTATTTATTTATTTTAATTCCATTTATATCCCGCCCTTCTCCGAAGACTCAGGGCGGCTTACAAGCTTAGCAGTAGCCTTCATTCTATGTATATGCCTGCTTATTAGGGCTTTCACACACACACCCAAGCAGCATTATTACAAAGTCAGCTTAATTGCCCCCAACAATGTGGGTCCTCATTTTACCTACCTCGGAAGGATGGAAGGCTGAGTCAACCTTGAGCCTGGTGGGACTCGAACCTGCACTAATTGCAGGCAGCTGGTGTTACTTAAGGAGGCATTAGCCCACTGCTCCACCAAGGCTTTTGCAGGAGCTCACACATATTCTTGGTGGAGCAGGGGGCTAATGCCTCCTTAAGTAACACCAGCTGCCTGCAATTAGTGCAGGTTCGCATCCCACCAGGCTCAAGGTTGACTCAGCCTTCCATCCTTCCGAGGTAGGTAAAAAGAGGACCCAGATTGTTGGGGGCAATTAAGCTGACTTTGTAATAATGCTGCTTGGGTGTGTGTGTGAAAGCCCTAATAAGCAGGCATATACATAGAATGAAGGCTACTGCTAAGCTTGTAAGCCGCCCTGAGTCTTCGGAGAAGGGCGGGATATAAATGGAATTAAAATAAAAATAAAATAAATAAATAAATATTCCATCCATCTCCCAGCTGTATAGGTAAGGGTATTTTGTCTTTTGAAGAGGGGTGGAAGGAGCAGTGTCGGTTGCTAAATGGGTGCCATTCACACTTAAACCTGCAAAATATTGACTACAAAGAGACATGTACAGAAAAACCCATAGGTGAAAGGGCAATGCAGTTACTCTAAAATGAAAACTGCAAACAAAGAAATAGATTCTTCTTTTCAAAAGTTCCTTGGAGGGAAGTGTTTTTAGGCCCATTTTGATTTAAGACCTGCTATAGGATATTGAGACATTATTTGCAATCAATATATGCTCCAGCAAGACTCCCTCTGGAGCCATAGACCTGCCCAGCAGAGTAAAGGTTGTTCCATACTACAGCATGGAAGTTATAGCAACATCGCACAGGAGCCAGCAATAAATGCTGACCCGGCTGTATATCTTGAAGCAAGCAGACCCAACCACACATGGCTTTGGATGGTTAATACAGTGCTAAGGTAACAGTTCAGACACACTGCTGCTCTCAGTTTCCGAGAGGAATGTGAGTAATGCTTGCTGTGAATATTTCTAGACAAAAACTGTCTTTCACCCCAGTTGCACACAAATGGGATAAGCCCACACCTGAGCTAGGTACAGATATATGCCTCCTTGGTGTTGCTGCATGGCAAAACATATCCCATAGTCTGCACAGTGGCTTTATAGGTACCCTCTCAGGTGTGTGAGCCAGTTGTGTGGACTCACAAGAACTGTACCATGAGATACTGTAAAGTGGTATTGTCGCCTTCAGTAGTTGATACTGTTGTTTGAACAGACAGCTATTTTCTTGTCTTTCATTGTTTTAAGGCCACCTTGCTACCCTAGGTTCTAAATCAGTTATCTGACCACTGTTGCACTCCCTGACTCTCTGGGTAATAGAGTGAGGTGGCCATAGAATCATGGAATCACAGGTTTAGGTCAAGTCCAATCAATCCTTTTGTTTAGGTCAGGGGTAGGCAACCTCGGCTCTTTTATGACTCATGGGCTTCAACTCCCAGAATTCCTGAGCCAGGAATTCTGGGAGTTGAAGTCCATGAGTCATAAAAGAGCCAGGGTTGCCTACCCCTGGTTTAGGTGAACCTTGAGAATCCCTTTGAGTCACAAAAGATCAAATCTTTGAAGTCCTAGAGATATTGCAGGATAAAATGGGGCCCTTAAAGGCTATCAAACAAAGAAAGGTAAGATATTAGGTTATAAACAGTATTCAGACAAATTTCCATACAAAGGACTTGGCTACATGCAACAAGTGGGGCGGGGAGAAGCAGTGGACAATGAAGAGACACATAAATGGACTGGTCTATGAAAAATGTGCACGAGAGAAACAAGGGCAGATACAGGGGAGACTCATGTTTGCCAACCTCCTGGAAAAGAAAACATATGGACTGAATGCATTTAATACCTTCTTCTATCATATTAAAAACTACAATCCAATGGCAACATTTGAATAGATACTTTAGACTGCCAATAATAATTGGGGAATTGCATGAGGCCCAGGACCCTTAGAGATAAACCCAGACCTAAACAGAGGTATGAAATACAGTGGGAACCCTGGCAGAGGGCAATGTCTGCTTCAGTCTGGAGTCCTGCAGATGATGCCATTCTCATACTCCTTTACAGGAAGTATGAGACTGTCTAGAGCAGGGGTAGGCAACGTTGGCTCTTTTATGACTCATGGACTTCAATTCCCAGAATTCCTGAGCCAGGAATTCTGGGAGTTGAAGTCCATGAGTTATAAAAGAGCCAAGGTTGCCTATTCCTGGTCTAGAGCAACTCATTTGGACAACTAATGGTAATAATAATTCCATCTTGGTTTGAGCTATATTCTTGTGTCCTCAACCAGTCCAGCATCTAGACATTGATTCAGAATATCCATTATCTATAGTGGACATAATGAAAAAAGGAGTGAGAGATGGAGTAAGCTCCATTTTGATTATATTTCTATCCATACCTCTGACTTATTTTCACACAGCAGATCCATAATAATAAATAGTAATAGACCTTTATTGTCAAAGTACAACATGTGTACATTGAGATTGGCTGAGCCTCCCCCCGTGCTCTCTCCCCCCAACACACAGTGACAACAAACCCTCCATCCTACCATACCATGTGAACCAACTACACCACATACCGGCCTCCCAAGTCAATTCTGCATACGTTCACAGAGATTATGTTGCATTTAAAAGCCTAACAGCCCACAGATAAAAGCTATTTTTCAGCCTATTGGTACGGCTGGCTATATTCCTATATCTCCTACCGGATGGTAGGAGAGTAAAGAGATACTGTCCCGGGTGTGAGTCACCCCTGAGAATCTTCCTCACTCTTCCAAGGCAACGAGCCCTGGCGATGTCATCCAGTGGTGTCAGGGAACAGCCCACAATGTCTTGTGCTGTACTCACCACCCTCTGTAATACTTTCCTGTCCGCGGCTGTCAGACCAGCATACCAAACCACAATACCATACGAGAGGACGCTCTCTATAAATAGACCAGTAAAAGAGGGTCATTAGCCGTTGTTCTACCCTGTTCTTCCTCAAGACCCTAAGAAAGTGAAGCCTCTGTTGGGCCTTTCTAGCCACCTGGGTTGTGTTAACTTTTCAGGTCAGATCTTCACAGAGGTAGACTCCCAGAAATTTAAAGAAGGAAACTCTCTCTACACAGTCCTCCCCGATGTAAAGTGGGACAGGTTCCTCCTTTTTTCTCTGGAATTCTTAAGCAGTATACAGTAGTGGATAATCCTCAGCCTGTATTACAGTTCAATAAATTAACAAACTATCAAATTTCCTCCACTACTCCCTTATAAAAATACCTATCAAAGTAGAAATCAAATTATTAAAAGTAATGTGTCGAATTCCCTTCTTAACTTAAGGAGAAGCATTCAATGATCAATAGTATTTGTAATCACTAAGAGATCCAAGAAAATTGTAAGGATTACATTTCTATTATTGTAGTGGTGGTATTCCGCAAAGTGATCAAAGCTATTTTAGTTCCATAGATTTAAAATATATCTAGATCAGCCACTTTCAAAAGCGTTTAAAGCAATTCACATGGCTATTGGGAATGTGGGATGTAGTCATATATGTTTACATTCTGTGGCATCAGAAGAATTTGGCCAGTGGTGCAAGACACTGTCGATCAGCAATATTCACCAAGTTAGAGATACTTTTTCATTTGACAGGATGAAAATAGTATTTTTGACTACATAATTTACATTGCTGCCATAGCAACATCTGCAAGAACAGACATCTGTAACCATCTGCGTGCTCATTTCCTATATTTGAACCCATAATTATAATGTTTGAATAAATCTACATAGTGTAAACCTTTAATGAAGAGGCCCCCCCAAAAGTATTTCTCTTAAATAAATTAATTTTAAATATGAAGAACTGTCGTATGAGTTAAATATCATTTATTACTAGATGGTTAATTATTTTTCTCATCAAATTGGGATACATCAAATACTGTATTTCAATATTCAATTTGCAATTCTTGTGAATTGGTGGGTGTTTTTACAACTTGATTAAATTATATATATATATATATATATATATATATATATATATATATATATATATATATATATATATATATATATATATAATTTTATTCCTACAGTTCCTATGTGAAAATGCAGTTTCAGTCCTATCATACTTTTGCCCCTTCTTGGTAAATCTGTTCACTTCTCAATGAACCATGACAAAACAACGCAAGGATTGCTGCATTGGTTGGGCAGTGTATATAGGAGCAATTGGGCAGGGAATTTTGGGGGTGCACCTTATACATCCCAAAATAAATGCATTTTCCTATTTATTGTGTAGTGCACATGTGTGAGAATAAAACTCCTGAACAATTGAGAGACAGCTCAACACCACCCAGCCCAAGCCCAGACTCTCTGACTGGAATTGCTTGGTAGTTTTTTTTCTGGATAATATTTGATTCCAATGCTATCAGGCCCACCAGTTAAAACTGCTCCCCAGCCCTATCTTCCCACCACTTTCTTCAATTAAGGAAAGCATTTGGAACAAGGCATCTAGCAGAGCTTAAAAGGAGGTTTAACGTAGGGTAAACATACCATCTTGATTTGGCAAAATTCATAGATCAGCTGAAATATTGAAATAAATATTACCAGGGAGTTTAGAATGTATTCCATCTTAGACTTTATCACTTGCCATTTGATCCAGATATGAGAATGATACCATTTTGCCACCGTCATCCTTCAGCAGCAAATTTTGGGGAGCAGGGACATTTATATACAAGAACTTATAGGAAAGAAAGGGTTAAATGTCCCGTTGCCACGGTATGTCTGCTGTAGTTAAACTGTAAAGTCTGCACAGTAAAATAGAATAGTGACAGTAAATCTAATCACAGGGCTTCTGTGTCACATTTGTTTCAGCTCTCAATGTTTACAAATCTTCTTTGACTATTCAGTACATGGAATGATTCTCCTTCTCCTTCTCCTTCTCCTTCTCCTTCTCCTTCTCCTTCTCCTTCTCCTTCTTCTTCCTCCACAATCCATAAGGCATTTCTCCCTCCAAGGAATGACTGCACAGGATGTCTTCCTCTTCCACTTGCAGTGTCTTTCAGAACTTTCCTTTGCACTTCTGTATTCTGTGGCATCCTTAAATCTGTGTTGGCCAGGATGGAATCCCACAAGGACATTTAAAACCTAGGAAAAACTGGGCAGTTATTCGAAGGATGGTTTTTAAGGGCAGGAAGAGCAAGTAATGCAGGAACTGTTAACGGGAAACTTGGTAGCCTTGACTTCCTTGTCTGCCAGGCTACTTTCCACAAAGAACTGACATCTTGAATTTCCAGAAAAGGGAGTACATTGCTTGAGTAACTACTTTCTAAAACACACATCTCCCCTCTATTTTTAAAACAAATTTTCCTAAACAGTACCTGCCTTGCAATTCTAACTCTCACTGAAAGTCTATCTTGGTAATCAAGTTCATGGAGAACCTGATAATCTACCTGGGTAATCAAGTTCATGGAGAACCTGATAATCTACCTGGGTAATCAAGTTCATGGAGAACAACATGGTTACACAAAGATCTCTCTGATAAATAAAAAGGACAAGTACAAAAAATGTAAAGAGGAACACATACCTAAGGCAGAATATCACCAGATAGCCAGAATCTGCAAAGATGAAGTCAGGGAAGCAAAGTCTCAGAATAAGCAAAGATCAAATAATCAAACGTATCAGAGTTTTTTCGCCATTGCTGGCAATGGGGTGGGCATGGTTTCCCAATGACTTGTCCGGCCCATGGGCCAGCAGTTTGACACCCCTGGCCTAGAGACTAAAACATGAAGAACGGTTGCAGGATTTGGGTTTGGCTAGTCTAGAGAAAAAAAGAACTAGGGGTGACATGATAGCAGTATCCCAATATTTGAGGGGCTGCCACAAAGAAGTGGGTCAACTTATTTTCAAAAGCACCAGAGGGCAGGACAAGAAACAATGGTTGGAAACTAATCAAGGAGAGAAGCAACCTGGAATTGAAGAGAAACCTCCTAACAGTAAGAACAATTAACCAGTGGAACAGTTTGTCTTCAGAAGTTGTGGATGCTTCATCACTGGAGTTTTTAAGAAGAGACTGGACAGTCACTTGTCTGAAATGGTGTAGAGTCTCCTGCTTGAGCAGGGTACTGGACTAGAAGACCTCCAAGGTCCCTTCCAGCTCTATTCTATTCTAAACTAAGAAGAACCCAGAGTTGGAATACTGTACGTGAGCAAAAGAATGACAGCCAATCATAAACATCTTCACTAGATAGAAAGTGCTTGCTGATATTGGTCCTGTACTGGTCTATAACGTTTTGAAATGCACAAAGTCACATTAAAACAAAATTACCAGCTTTTTGTATGGAACCTTTTCAGGCTCACCTGCAGAAAATGCTACAATCTAGCTTTAGGTTTACTACTGTGTAAACTAACCATTGCAATTCAACATAACTTGAAGTATTGTTTTATTTGTGCAAGGATGCTGATGTGCTATCTGGGCATTTTGCAGGCAGAGGGAGATATTGGCCTGATCTTCTTAGTTACATCTCTGCTCTGAAAAATGAGCAAAGATGATACTGCAACTTATCGGGCTGATGTTACCTTTTCACAGAAGAAAATAAAGTTCTCCAAGCAGCTGATTTTCTCTGTCACCCAAATTCACAGTGATTGAATGTCTTTTTTTTTTTTACTTCTAGCAAGGAAAAGATGATTTGACAGATCTTGCCCCTGTGCACCTGGATGGCTGGGATGGTAATGAAGGAAATGGAATTCACAGCTCCACTGAGGACATAAACCTTAGACCAATCCCTGCTCTGAGCTCGGGATCCAAGAAGGCCCTGGTTCATCTAACCTAACTGTTGCTTCAGGATTGGTTTCTTGATGTCTAGTTTAATATAAAGTGAAATAAATGAGCATTTGAGAAAAGGTTTGTAACAGTGCAATTTTTGTATTGAAGATGAAACTGCCATAAGGTGAAGAGAGGCAAACACCCCTACAGGGAATTGAAAGGTACCTTGGAGGTCTTCTAGCCCAACTCCCTGCTCAAGCAAGAGAGCCTATACCAGGGGTAGGCAACCTCGGCTCTTTTATGATTCATGGACTTCAACTCCCAGAATTCATAAAAGAGCTGAGGTTGCCTACCCCTGGCCTATACCATTTCAAACAAATGACTGCCCAATCTCTTAAAAACCTCCTACCAACAACCAGCAAATCTCTTCTCCTACACATACACATACATCTTCCCTGTTCTCATCCTCAGATAAATGTTTGTTTTGTCTTTCTGTGTGTGGATGAGGGGGAGGGACTCTTCCTGCAACATCTCCTCTTCTGCATGTTACCACATCTAGGCCTGGGCAGGTTATGCAAGAGAAAGGAGGAGCTTCTCCACTCTCTTCCTTTTACTTATCTTCTTCAGGTTTGTTGTGATTCAGGGTCAGCCTGTGGGTTCGGCAGTTGGGTCGGACGATTCAGAGGAGGAGGAGGAGGGGGTTTGGAGAGCCTGCAGAGGACAGTTCTGAGGCTTCGCAGAGCTCTCAGCCAGGCCCCTCTCATCTGGTTACTACGCAGACCCAGCTGTGTGAGCCTGACAGTGTGGATGAAGATGACCCACAGCTGGCCCTGTTCAAGGACGGCCGATGCAGGAGGCAGTCAATCAGGAGTAAACAGAGGAAGGCAATGGGGCACCTCGGAAGGAGGCAGAGAGAAGCCACGCCTTGAACTGTTTAAAAGGGGAATGTGTGGGAGGGCTGGTTTGCTGAAGGCAACCGTTTGAATAGCTCCTGTTTTGTGGTTCGTGTTTTGTTCAGTTTGCTCTGTTTTGTGTCAATAAATTTGGCAGGCTTAGTTCCAGCCTTTTGCCTTTGTAAAGGGGTTGTCCATGCCTTTTCTGCAGGGCCGGTAGTAGGCTGGAACAGAACAAGGTTTTGGAAGGAGGAGGATAAGGACTACAGTGCCTACAGAACAGACACAAGAGGATCTCATTGCCCTTTGGAGAAATGGAGTATACAGGATTGCTCTCAGAAGCACCAGACACCTTGACTCTGTACTCTCTTGCCTGATTTTCTGCTGAATGTCTCAATGCAATACTCTACCAACCACCTGCTTGTCCTTTTGCATTGGGCAAGGCAACAGGAAGGATTAGTCTTTGAGAGCAAGATGAAGAGACATCTTTAATCTAATATAGTCATCACTGAGAATATGGATAGATTCACATGCTCTGTGTGGCTTAATAATTTTACATATTGTATATAGTTTTCCATGTAAACATGCATTGTTGTTTCAATGGGCATTCTGGCTTCTGCCTCATGTAGTCACAGAAGCCAACACAAGATTTCAAATTTAATTTGCATCGATTCTCTGTCTCTAGTACACCAGCATGAAGACAATTTCATTTGCCCAAATATTGCCATTTATGAACAACAGACACATATATACCTATTGCTAATAGAATCTGACATTCTGCTGCAGATTTTGAACTAGTCTAATATACAGTCTACTTTCCTTTTTTTTACTAATAGTGTAAAAATAGGCATGGATTTAGATGCAGCATTATACATGGTATATATTTCTAGTATGGATTTGGATCTGTGCCACATACAGTAAATGATACTGAATGCTGTCCAGAGTTGGACCAGAAGCTAGAAATGTCTAGTCTTTGCTGCTGAAAGAGCAACAGCATGCAAAAGATCTTGAATGTTTTCAGTCATGCCCTTATCTAAGTCATGCCAATACAAGATTACATATAAAGATTCATTTTGCAATGTCCTTGTTGTCTAAAGCTGGACACACAGAAAATAGGATTTGAAAGAGGCCTTAAATATAACTGAGCACTACCCCTCTCTCTTTGCAGCATCACGCTAAAATATCCCCAACAAATGGCCATAGAGCCCTGTATGAAAACCTCCACTAAGGTCGGACTAACTCCTTCAGGACATCTCTCCCTGTTGTTCAGTGTGAATCTTAACAGCTTTTTTGGTATGTGTAGACTGCTATCATTTTTATTCTTCTCTTGTGCAAGTGAATCCTCCTCCTCCTCCTCCTCCTCCTCCTCATCATTCCTTTATTTTATACAATTCAAGGCAGCATAGCTAATGCTCCTGCCTCCAAAACAACAATCTTCTGAGAGGTGGCTTGGACTAAGAGAGCATGACTGGCCTAAAATCGCTCAGTGACTTTCATGTCTAAAGGAGAAGTAGAACTCACCACGTCCCATTTCCAAGTCCCTATACCAAACTGCCTCTTAAATAAGAGGCATTCTTCAACCATTCTTTGAAGGGCTTGTTTTCCAGATGCTTATCTCTTAGTGTCTCTCCTTTTCACCAGCACCAATTTCTTCTTGTTTCATTTAAAGTGTGATGCCCAGACTGAACACAATATTCCAAGTGTGGTCCAAGTGGAGCAGAATATAATGGAATTATTATCTCCTATAAACTGTAGGCAATGGTTCTTTTTAATGCCATCCAAGATTGCACTGGACTTTTTCAGTTGCTGCATCACATTGCTTGCTCTAGTCTAGTTAGATAATAATCCATTGGTACTCATAGGTGCTCAATGCTGACAAGCCAGGTTTACCCTGTCCCATATCAATGCATTTCATTTTCTCTAGCTTATTCTTCTCTCAGTTGAACAGCATTGGATTTGGTCCAATGTCAAGCCTATTGAGCATATTTTGAGTAGGGAGTTTGTCCTCTAAGGCATAAATTACTTTCTCTTATTTGAGGTCATCCAAAACTCATAAGTCATTCAATTCTTTTCTCTAAGTAGTTTTTGAAGATGTTGAATAACAATGAGTGAAGGCTGGAGCCTTGGACAGCCCCCTTAATATTCTCTTCCAGGACATTGCAGAACCATTGATGAGCTATGATGGTAATTATGAATCCAGCTTATTGAATGGGAGTTTTTTGCTCGGTTTTGCCGGAAAATGTCAAAAATTGTTGCAAAATCCAATTACGTAACCATGGGACACTGATCATAAATGTGAGCCAGTTTCCAAGTGCCTGAAATGCAATCATATAACTGTGGGGGTAGTGCAGAAATCATAATTTCAAAGACCAGACATAAGAATCATTTTTTGAGTCTGTCATAACTTTATATGGTCATTAAATGACTGGGCACAAGCTGAGACTACCTGTACTTAAAGTTTAGTTGCTTGAAATATGCAGGATGTTGTATGCCTTTGATTAGAGTAAAGACAAAATCTACACTTATGGCTGAAAACACCTTACAGACTTTTTGCATAAAAGAAAAAAAATGTGCTTATGATATTAGGAAAAAATGGATATTGGAAAAAATGAGCATTTTTTAAGAATCACAGAGTAAGAGATAACTCTGTCATTATGCTTATATTTTCTGCAACAGAAAATGGAAGTTTCTTTCTATTTCTAATTATGCTTTCTTTCCACACTTTTCCCCCTCTCCCTCTCTTTGTTTTCTTTTTCATCCTCTCCCTCTTTGTTTTTAACAACAACAACAACAATAATGATAATAATAATGATGAAATTGGAAGGGACCTTGGAGGTCTCCTAGTCCAACCCCCTGCTCAGGCAGGAAACCCTATACCATTTCAGACAAATGGTTGTCCAATCTCTTCTTAAAAACTTCCAGTGTTGGAGCATTCACAACTCCCGGAGGCAGGATGTTCCACTGATTAATTTTTCTGTTAGGAAATTTCACCTTAGTTCTACGTTGTTTCTCTCTTTGATTAGTTTCCATCCATTGCTTCTTGTCCTGCCTTCAGGCGCTTTGGAGAATAGCTTGAATCCCTCTTCTATGTGGCAGCCCCTGAGATATTGGAATACTTGCTCCAGTGGTGGGATTCAGCCTGTTTGCACCACTTCGGCAGAACCGGTATCTAATTTTTTGTTGCCCAGGCCCAGAATGGACTTCCGGAAGCGGCATCCACACAGAGAACCGGTTGTTCACATATTTGAATCCCACCACTGACTTGTTCTCCTGTCACTCCTAGTCCTTCTCTTCCTTAAACTAGACATATTCAATTCCAGCAACCGTTCCCTATATGTTTTAGCCTCCAGTCCCCTAATCATCTTTGTAGGTCTTCTCTGTACTCTTTCTAGAGTCTCGACAACTTTTTTACATCGTGCTCACAATCTGTATTAGTTTCTGTTAATTTTTATTTTCTCTTTAAAATGTTTAATAAAATTTATAAAACAACATGAACAATTTTACAATCTAATGATGAAATTGTTCTTGCTCTCCTTAGATAACCTACTTCACTGAAATTATTTGAAGAAAGAAATTACCACAGCTAGAATCCATGAAACTCTTACTGAGCATCCTTTCAGCATAACCAAACACCATACTGAATGCAGTCAGGTGCAATAGATATGGGGTGGGGTGGGGGCTGTATCTCTCCATCTACCTCCCTCTCTTGTACAGCTTAAATAAAATCAGCTTCTCCAAAAGTAAAGCTTTACAGGGAATTATAATGTGGAGAAACCATTTGTGATGAAACCCCTTCAGTTTCAAGCTCTTCCCAAAAGGTCTTTTCGTAATCCATTATTATTATTATTATTATTATTATTATTATTATTATTATTATTATTATTGTTGTTGTTGTTGTTGTTGTTGTTGTTGTTGTTGTTGTTAAGGAATTTGTTGTGCAGAGGTCTCCTTGTGCTACCAAAGAGTTGCACAGACAAGGAAGGGTACTGAGAGCAGCAAGAGTCACACACAGGAGTACACTGAGTGGTAAAAGCAAAAAGTATTTTACTTTGAGGGTGGTGTAAAAACAAAAATGCACAGTCAAAAATAAACAGTCCAGGTCATACACAATAGCAACAGTCCAAGGAGTAATCCAAATACAAAGTCTTCTTACCAGTCCAGAGGTCAATACACAGTTCAGGTTTACAAGAGTAGTAAACCAACAGCAGAGCAAAAACAGTAATAGTAGAGTTCAGTGAATTCAGAGAGAGAGAGAAGCTATGTTCCTAGCTTCCTCTTATGGCCATGAGAACACTTACACACCCATTGGCCAATTAACATCTTAAAGCCATAGCATTATGGTTAATATATTTTCAACCCAACATTGTAGGCTAACACCATATGCCTAACATTCTCCCCTTTGGGTAGAATAATATATAACTCTTACAATCTTATGCACATTCTTTCACAATTAGCATTGTGTACTTTGTACTTTCGTACTTTCGTACTTTGTACTTTCGTAAAATGGTCTGCAATATTTACATCAGATGAACAATACTCTAGCTGTATTAATTTATCCTTGATACATTGTCTGACATTTAAATAACGAAGATCAGTATGTTTAGATCTTGTTCTTACTGCAGCATTGTTAGCCATCTTTATCGCAGCTTGATTGTCCTCATACACAATAAATGGATCATTTACATTTAAACCCATATCTAACAATAATTGTTTGTACACTAGCAGTTCTGTACATAACACTGATAGACATGAAAATTCAGCCTCCATTGTAGATAAGCTTATGTGTTTTTGTCTAATGGACTTCCATCCAATCAAAGAATCACCCAACATTACAGCCAACCCTGAGGTAGATTTACGAGTGCTTGTATCAGAGGCAAAACTCGCATCTGCATATGCAGTAAGGATTAACTCACGATTTGGCTCTAAATATAACGAGTAGTGAATAGTTTGCTTCAAATACCTTAATACTCGTTTAGCTGATTGCCAGTGTCTAACAGTTGGATTATTGTTGTACCTAGCCAATTGGTTTACACAGTAAGAAATATCAGGTCTAGTCCAATTACTAAGATACATAAGACTTCCTATCAAAGATTGGTACATAGTCTTATCAAATACAGGACTCTCAACATTAGTGTCCTTCAAATCCATAGCCATCGGAGTTTTTGCTGGTTTACACATTTCCATATTGTATCTCTTTAATAACTGAGATATTTTACTGGCTTGCGAAATCTTAAGACCCCTATTTGTTTTCACAATATCTAACCCCAAATAGTGGCTTATTTCCCCAAGATTCCTAATTGTGAATTTATTTTGCAATCTTGAAGTGATAGTTTGTGCTTCGAACTCAGTTTTTGTTATTATTGCAATATCATCTGTGAATAATAAAAGAAAAGATAATGCTCCATTGTGTTCTCTTCTAAACAAACAAGGATCAGCATTACTGGCTACAAAACCTATTACAATCAACTCAGTAACTATACATTTATTCCACTCATAGCCTGATTGTTTCAATCCATAGAGGCTTTTCTTTAACTTCCAACAATCATGGTCTCTATCATTGGTCAATCCTGGTGGTATTCTTAAATAAATAGTATGTTGCAATGGAGCATGTAAATATGCAGTTTCAACATAATACATGGGTAACCATATATTGGTTTTTAGCCGCCCATACTAAAGCTGCTCTTAAAGTAGTTGCCCTCAGACTGGGTGCAAACATCTCGTCATAATCCTCAGTAGTTTGGGCAAAACCTTGTGCAACCAAACGTGCCTTATGGGTTACGGTCCCATCTACACCCTTTTTTATCTTATATATCCATTTACAACCTATAGCTTGCTCACCAGGTGGCAGTTTTGCTTTCTCATAGACCTTAAGATCCTGCAAAGACTTCAACTCCCTGTTCATTGCAGCTTTCCATGATGCCTGTTCCTTTTCAGGATACATCCTGATCTCATCATAGTTAGATGGTACTGAACTAACCTGACATATTATACTAGCTTCATAGCGATCAGGTGGACGTCTGATACGCGTTGAACGCCAAGGAATTACAGGGCTTTGAATTTCTGACTCCTTTCCTTCCTCTGATTCCTCTTTTATCTCCCCTATCTCCTTTTCATCTTTTATATTTACAGGAGATGTATTATCATTACTAGTTACATTATCAGAGGAGTCCTCAAACACTAGAGGATCAGTATTAACGGTTATTTGCTCTAATCTATCCCAACCAACGTGCTCAAGGAATTTTGCACTCGCACTGTTATATACATTAGTTGTGCCCTGTTCCCAGAAACGATAGGATCTATGGTTAGCTTCGTAACCTACGAAGTATAATTGCCTAGCCCTATGTTGGCCTTTACTCCTGAGTTGTGCAGGAATGTGGACCCAAGCTGGGGTGCCAAACGTGTGCAGGTAATCAAGGTTTGGTTTTCTACCATGCCATATAGTATATGGTATTTTACCAGTAGATGTATTAACAACTATATTCAGAACATGGTTTGCACATTTTGCTGCCTCCCCCCACAGTCTATCTGTTAAGCCAGAATCTTGTAACATGGTTCTCATCATGGCTTGTAATGTTTGCCCACGTCTCTCAACAAATGCATTACGTTGAGGCCTATAGGGGGCTGAACGTTTATGCTCAATGCCAGCTGATTGTAACATATCAACAAAACGCTTATTTGTAAATTCAGTACCATTATCAGTAATTATGCACTGAACCTTTCTTTGTTTTTCTCTCCACGAATTTCAGCCAGTTTGCAAATTGTTGGAAAGTATCTGCCTTTGACTTAAGCAGATAACAAAATCCATATCTAGAGTAGTGGTCAAGGATACTTAAAATATAACAGGATCCTCCTAAACTTGGTTTCATGGGTCCAATTAAATCAGCAAACACAACTTCCAAAGGAACAGTTGTTTTGAAACTGTTTAACCTGTTTGCAGGAGTTGCCTTACTCTTTTCCTAATTACAGGCATTGCAATTCAAATACTTACTACATGGCTTCAGTTTAATTCCTTCTACTAACTCAACTGTTTTATGTAGTGAGTTAAAGTTTATATGCCCTAGCCGCCTATGCAATAAATGTATACATTCGTCATGTGGCTTCTTGTTCTCACATATCGAGTGAGCTTTAACTGTACTAACCTGGTTACTTGTGAGAACGAATAAACCATTTTTCAAATTAGCAGTTACACAGGTTCCATTCCTCTCAATAGTGCATTGCTCCCCTCTGAATGTTACCACAAACCCAACTTTAACCAATTACCTTACAGATAAAAGGTTGAATCTTAGTTTAGGTATATACAACATAGGTAACTGTTCATCAATGCATGGACAATAGGAATTACCTTCACCAGAGGCCTTCATCCTCCAACCGTTTGCCAGTGAAACATATTGGTTGCTGTTTTTCATATTAATAAACCTCTTTTTTACTTTAGTAATGCATTGTGAAGCCCCACTATCAACAACCCACAATTCATTATTTCTGGATGTTGGTTTACCAGAAATAGCCAAACCAATGCTCTTCTTAGCCTTCCCACTTCTATTTACATTCTGTTTTCTACCCTTTCTACAGAATTTGGCTATATGCCCTTTAGCCCCACAAGAATAACATTTCTTGACGTTGTAAGCAGTGGTAAATGGCTGCTCCTCTTGTGGCTGTGTCTCTCTCAGCTGGTCTCTGTCACGCCTTCTTCTGGACTCTTCCAGCAGTCTCCCAGTAATGTTAGTCAAAGTCAGTTCCTGTCTGGTCAGGACTTCCAAAGAAGAAACATACCCATCATAACTCTCATCCAAAGATGACAGAATAATGTAGACCTGATGCAACTCTGAAAAAATCAGCTCCTTTTCATGAAGCTCTTGAAAAGTTGCCTTCATGTAATTTAAATGGGTCAGCATATCTCCATTCTTCTGCAAACGAACCCTAAACAGCTTACGTGTAAGGTGTATATGTGCACCCACACTGTCTTGAACATAAAGCCTTCGCAAAATGCCCCAACACCTAGCAGCAGACTCCTCACCACGAATATGGACAAGCTGCTGGTCGTTCAGTGTTAGCCCAATAATGCAAAGAGCTTTCTCATTGCTACGTTTAAAGTCGTCTAACTTCTTTGCATCCTCTTCGTCATCTGGATCCCAAGCAGTAGTATCTGGTGGGTTATTTACAACAGTCCATAGTCCTTCCTTGCGCAAAAGCAAGCAGCATTTCGTGGACCAGGAAACATAGTTTGTACCATCCAACTGTGTTATCCAGGAGATGCCTGACAACAGTTCTTGTGCCATTTTACACCAAAATAGCTAACACAAACTCAGCTAGGAATACTGTGTGTACTTACTCTCAGTACAGGCCTGGGCCCATAACCAGTGTTAAGGAATTTATTGTGCAGAGGTCTCCTTGTGCTACCAAAGAGTTGCACAGACAAGGAAGGGTACTGAGAGCAGCAAGAGTCACACACAGGAGTACACTGAGTGGTAAAAGCAAAAAGTATTTTACTTTGAGGGTGGTGTAAAAACAAAAATGCACAGTCAAAAATAAACAGTCCAGGTCATACACAATAGCAACAGTCCAAGGAGTAATCCAAATACAAAGTCTTCTTACCAGTCCAGAGGTCAATACACAGTTCAGGTTTACAAGAGTAGTAAACCAACAGCAGAGCAAAAACAGTAATAGTAGAAATCAGTGAATTCAGAGAGAGAGAGAAGCTATGTTCCTAGCTTCCTCTTATGGCCATGAGAACACTTACACACCCATTGGCCAATTAACATCTTAAAGCCATAGCATTATGGTTAATATATTTTCAACCCAACATTGTAGGCTAACACCATATGCCTAACAATTATTATTATTATTATTATTATTATTATTATTATTATTATTATTATTATTATTATTATTATTATTATTATTAAAACTTTTATTCATAAAACATAAAACTCAGTCAACTGAACACACAAATTGACTGGCACTAATGGTTGACACGGGCTGCTGCCAGCATCCTAGGTATCAACCAGGTATCTCCTTAAAATGTAAGATGTTCTGAGTAGTGCAGTTTTTTGTAGCTTTGCTGGAGTTTTGCAGGAAGTTGCAATTTCTTGATGTGTTTTGTAAAGTTTTTGGACATAGTTCCCAGTGCCCTGATGACAATGGGTATCACTGTTACGTGTTTCATCCATAATCGCGCAGTTTCGATGGCCAGGTCGCAGTATTTTGTAAGTTTTTCCAGTTCTTTTTCTTCGAATCTGGCATCTCCTGGTTCAGCGATATCAATCAGCTGTATGCTTCGGTTCTCTACAACTGTGATATCTGGCGTGTTGTATTCCAAATGGTGATCTGTCTGTATTCAGAAGTCCCACAAGATCTTCACCTTCTCATTCTCGACAACTTTTTCCACCCTATGTTCCCACGGCTTTTCGGACACAGGCAAGTCATATTTTTTACACAATGCCCAGTGGATTAGTTTAGCAACTCGGTCATGTCTAGCTTTGTAATCAGTTTGCACGATTTTGCTGCACTCACATATTAAATGTGAAACAATTTCAGTTTTGTTGTTGCAAAGTCGGCAATTTGGATTGTCAGTAGATTTTTGTATCTTCGCTTTCATGTCATTAGTTTGTAGTGCTTTTTCTTGAGCAGCCAGTATTAAGTCTTCTGTTTCTTTCTTGATGGTTCCCATCTTAAGCCATGCCCATCTCAAGTTGTTATCACATTTTCCTTCAATGTTTTTCAAATGCTGTCCATGCAAAGCTTTGGTTTTCCATCTATTTAATCTATCATCCAGTCGTTTTTCCTTATATTCTGCCTTTGTTTCTATTATTTTGATAATGCTCTCTGTTTTCACAGCCTGCAGCAATTTTTCTATACTTTGATTCACATAGTCATTCAAACTTCATTTTTCTTCTTCTACAGTTTGGTGGATTTGCAGTAGCCCTCTGCCCCCTATTCTTCTTGGCAGGTACAATCTGTCGATGTCACTTCATGGATGTAGAGCATCGTGCATGTTCAAAAGTTTACGCATTTTCCGGTCTAGGCGTTCCAATTCGGCCAATGTCCAGTTGATAATTCCAGCTGGGTAGCATATCACTGGGACTTCCCATGTATTAATGGCTTTAATTATATTTCCACCATTCAGCTTTGATTTTAGTATTTTGCGGAGTCTTCTGATGTATTCCTTTTGTGTTGACTCTTTGACTTTTCCATTCAAGATGTTATCTGCTTCCAATATGCCTAGTTATTTGTAACCATCATCCTTTGCTAGTGTTTTCATAATACTTCTGTTTCCTAGTTCAATTCCTTCTATTTTTCCCACTGTTCCTCGTTGCATGGATAATATAGCACATTTTTCAAGTCCAAAGTCTATTCTGATGTCACTGCTAAATAGTTGAACTGCGTTGAGTATTGATTCAAGTTCAGTGTGGCTTTTCGCATACAGTTTTAAGTCATCCATGTATAGTAGATAGTTTATCTTGCCATGCTGGCTTGAGATGTGGTATCCCAGTTTTGTGTTCTGTAATATTATTGTCAATGGAATTAATGCGATGTTGAACAGTAGTGGTGAAAGTTAGTCCCCTTGGAAGATTCCTCGTCTGATGTTGATTTCACCAATGTTCTCCCCATTTGCTGTTAGAACTGTTTTCCATTTTTGCATATTTGCTTTCAAAAATGTACAGATTTTTTTGCTGATTCCAAAGTTTTCCAGACATGCATTAATCCAACTGTGGGGTAATGAGTCAAATGCTTTCTTGTAATCAATCCACGCCATATTTAAATTTGTTTTTTGTTGTTTTGCATTTTTAAGTACCATTTTGTCAGTGAGCAGCTGATCTTTTGTTCCTCTTGATTTTTTATAATTTCCTTTTTGTTCTGCTGGATACAGATTGTTTTCCATCAGATGATTGAATACTGAATTTGCCAGTATTCTTGTAAAAAGTTTGAATGTTGTTGGCAGACAAGTAATTGGGCGGTAGTTGCTTGGTTCTGTGCTCTTTTCAGGGTCTTTCATTATCAAGTATGTTCGACCAGCTGTTAACCATTCTTCACTTGTAACATTTTGAAGCATTTCATCAAAATGAGTGGCCCTGCAGTGATGGAGGCTGGTGAGGTGTTTTAACCAGTATCCATGCAGTTCGTCCAGGCCAGGTGCACTCCAGTTCTTGACCTTCTTTACTTGTTTTGCAACCATATCAGTGGTTATTACAATATTCTCCATTTTGTTTTGTGTTGCTTGTTTTTGGATATCTTTGATCCAGGAGGCAGTTTTATTATGTTCCACTGGGTTTTCCCACAGTTTTTTTTCCAAAAGTTTAAGGTTTTTTCTTTACATGGTAGAACAGTAGTTTGGACTTTATTTTCATCAAGTGACCGATAGAAGAGGTGCTGGTTTCTTCTGAACTGGACGTTTTCACGATATTGTTTTATTTGTCCTTCATATCTTTCAATTTTCTTTGCTGTTGCTATTACATGCTGCTTTAGGTTTTCCATGATTTCTGTTATTGTTGTTTCCTCCAGATTATATTTTTTGTATAAACTATTTTTCAGCTTTTCGTTCTTTAGTTTTCCTTCTTTCAAGTATTTCGATTTGCTGACATCTCCTCGTAGTTTTTTTGTTTTATTTTCAAGTCGAATTTTCTACTTTGGCGTTCCAGTGGGTTTCTTTTTTGGCATTTTATAACCCAATTCTGCAGTTATAATGGCGGCTGTACTGTACATTAGTTGGTTTGTTTCATACAGTGTGCTGGATGGGATGGAAGTTAAAATGTTGTTCACAGCATTTAGTAGATCTGTCACTCATTTGCTATGCACTTCATGGATGGCAGGCAGTCTTTCTTTCTGTGTTTTCTTTGATGTGCTTTTCAAACTTTTCTTTCAGCATTTTTGCTAGATTACTTAGTTCTACACTTTTGAGTTGTTGCACAGGGGAATCTTCATCCTGTGTGGTGCCTTCTTCCCCTGGTTGGTCAGTTTGTTGGTCAGTTTGTTCAAGTATTGGAACAATTTCTTCAGCCTGTTCTTCATCATTGCTTGTTGTTTTCTTTTTAGCCAATGTTCCTGTTGTGTCTGTAGATTAATTAAAGGGGCCTTTCTGGAAGCGGGAAGCTCTGAGTGCAATTATTGGCTAATGCAATTTAGGCGGGAGTTTCCAGGCTGGGGATTGGCCACTGTTTGAATGTAGCAGACTATATAAGGGGGAGTTAAACGGTTAATTGCCAGTTGACTTATGCTTGTGTTAATAAACGTTCTTGCATTAAACCTCACGGTGTCGATCGTCTCTTCGAACCTAACAGTTCCTACATGTTGAATTTCCACATCTGTAAAAACTTTATTACGGATGATGAAATGTCTTTGATCCATTAATCGTTGTTCGGTTATGTCACTTTCCAGATGCTTTTCCTTCCACAGTTGCATCAATCATTTTGGAAATCCCCTGGCTGTTGGTTCTGCCTGGTAGTAGCATTGGATGATTTCTCGATTTTCTTCGGTTGTCCAGGTTTTGCACTTTTGTTCCAGTCGCTTTACAGTTGTACGCTTTGGTTCCCCAGCAGTATCAACTGAGCCCTGTGGCCCATTTTTCAGCAGATGTCCAGGAGCCATAGCATCTGACGTGGTCCTTGTTGACCCGGGTGATGACCGATCTGGTATGGATTTTTTTTTATTTCTTCTCATCATTGGTGATGGGAGGTGCCTGGGTTCATGGTGGCTAAACCACTACCAATCAGAAGACCGGTAATCCCATAACCATAGGGACCGCACCCGATAGCTGTCCAGGCCCAGCCACAGGTTGTTGTTGTTGTTGTTGTGTTGTTGTTGTTGTTGTTATTATTATTATTATTATTATTATTATTATTATTATTATTATTATTATTTGTTTCTGTTTCAAAAGCAAATGAAGGAAGATGTTCATAGAATGATAGGGCTGGAAAATACCTTGGAGGTATTTTTGAAATATTTTTGAAATGAACAGGATACTAATTGTAATACTGCAAACTGGATGGAAACTCACAAGACAGAGTGTGTTTCTGAGGATATGTGTGGCTGTGAACCTGCTGGCTTTTCTCTGCTTTTATCTTGCCTTATTTCGTATCTTCATTTACTCTATTTTACATAACAACTTTAAACCAAAAGAATGAAATTCTTAGAAATAATTCCCATTGGCTGCTACAACTTTAATGGCCTCACCGCCTCCTCCACACATTTCATTTGTTCCATCCCCCAGTCTATATTTATTCCTCCAGGTTGTTCGGCCTTTCCATTTCACTCAGGCTTTGCACTCCAGGGATTCTGTTCCCTTGACATTTACATGTTCATATTCTATTTGACTGGATCTCACGGAAATATAGAGCTCTTTTCCTATCAGGCCTCGCTACTTTTAGTTCTTTATTGTTTATGTCTCAGCAGTAACATAGTCCAATGAACTCTGCCTCACTGATAGTTTCTTACCATGTCTATAATGTCTACCATGTCTATAACCATATCTATAGTTTCCTAGTATATAATACAGATTAGGTGAGAAACCGGTTCAAAAATAGTAACTGTGAGAGGGACCTTGGAATCCTAGTGGACGATCACTTGAATATGAGCCAGCAGTGTGCAGCAGCAGCCAAAGAAGCTAATACAGTCCTGGGTTGTATAAACAGAGGAATAGAATCAAGATCATGGAAAGTATTAGTACCACTTTATAAAACCCTAGTAAGATCACCCCTGGAATACTGCAGCCAATTTTGGTCACCATGCTACAAAAAAGATGTTGAGACCTTGGAAAAAGTTCAGAGAAGAGCAACTAAAATGATCAAAGGCCTGGAGGCTCAAACATATGACGAACAGCTGCAGGACTTGGGTTTGGCTAGTCCATAGGTGTCAAACACGTCATGTCACATGGCATGTCATGATGTATCACAACGTTTTTGCATTGCTGGAGCTGGAGTGGGCGCAGTCTCCGTATGATGCAACTGGCCAGGGGGACAGCAGTTTGACACCCCTGGAGTAGTCTAAAGAAAAGAAGAAACAGGGATGACAAGATAGCAGTATTCCAGTATTTGAGGGGCTGTCTCAAATAAAAGGGGGTAAAATTATTCTCCAAAGCACCAGAGGGCAGGATAAGAAACAATGGTTGGAAACTGACCAAAGAGAGAAACAACCTGGAATTAAGGAGAAACTTCCTGACAGTGAGACAGTGGACAATTAACCAGTGGAACAGCTTGCATTCAGAAATCATGGGCGCTCCATCACTGGAGGTTTTTAAGAAGAACTAGATGGTCACTTGTCTGAAAAGGTACAGGTTCTCCTGCTTGAGCAGGGGGGTGGACTAGAGGACCTCCAAGGTGCCTTCCAGCTCTATTCTATTCTATTCTATTCTATTCTATTCTATTCTATTCTATTCTATTCTATTCTATTCTATTCTATTCTATTCTATTCTATTCTATTCCTTAATAAGTATTTGCAACCCCCTTAGCTTTCTCTTTCTCAGGCACCAATTTACAAGATTCTTTTGTCTGCAAACCTTTGTTCTAGTAAGTGTCTCTCCTAATGAAGTAATGAAGTCCTAAGACTTATTCATTTCTGCCATGACATAACCTCAATATATCAATTTATCAGTGAACAAAATCAGAAACACTTAAAAAAGAATGGAAGGAAAACTGAACTTGTACCCCCAGAAATCTAATATCACCTCTTCCCTTGCAACCTGGGCAAATGGTAATCTGCTGGATCTTTTGACAAGAATGTTCCCATAACCTTTGAGTGGCTTCAGGTGGGACTTGGTGCATGCCAATAGCATGTGTTTATCAGGAAGGAGGTGATTTACACTTCCATTTTTAACAGTGCTGACAAAATATGACTATGGTTGACCAAACTGCTCACTGCATGCATTTGCCAGGCCACAAAGTTTTGTAGCAGTTCTCAGTGGAGTATAGCCCAGTTCCAGCCAACCAAGCAACCATTACTGCTCCTTTTGAGAATATCATTCATTGCCCTTCACGGTGACTATAGAACAGGCAGAAATATAGTCCTTTCCATTGTGCTTCTCCACCACAGAGGAAAATGAATAAAGTAGAACTTCAATCAAGATTTATTTTGCTCATGGCAGAGTTATAAGATAAGACCCAAATATTGTCCCATTTTTCTCTATTTATTGAAATGCAGCCATGCCATGGGTTTCTTATTATTTTTTTTCCTCTGGTTGATTCATTGTTCAAAATCGTCCCACTTCCAGTGCTCCTGCCCTGAGAAAGGGCTAGACCAGAGGTCCCCAACCTTTTGGGCACCAGGGACCGGTTCCATGGAGAGAGGTTTTTCCATGGACCGGAGCGTGCATGTTTTGTATGCTGCCTGCATCTCATGGATGGGGCTTTGCTTGTTTGTGTGGACCGGTTGCTGGCATGCCATGGACTGGTACTGTTCCATGGATCAGGGCTTGGGGCTCCCTGGGCTAAAGCTCCACAGTTTCTTCCACCTCTATGATTCTATGTTCTAATTATTGTGTCTTTTTATCGTTGTCTTCTTTTGTAGATTTAATCTGGATTCAAGAATAGAAGATGGAAAATATATTAGAGAAGTAAGAAACTGATTAAATCTACAGAAGAAGGCAATGATCACAATCATTAGAACACAGAATATATATATGTGTGTGTTTGTGTGTGTGTGTGCGCGCGCGTGCACACATACACACACACACACATGCCTCTGTTCTTGTAGATTTAAACAGTTTAATTGGGATCATTAATACTTTCCTATTCAGCAGCTGGTCTTTTGCCTGTTGTATCTTTCTTTCAAGTGAAATTAATTTTTGAATATTCTCCATCTGCAAATGTTTCTGTCACTATATTATTGTCAGTTCTTCAAGATAGGCAAGATCAAGAACCAAACATATCAATGACTAAAATGATCTTACTTTCAGCTGTGCCTTCCAGATCTAAATCTGCTAAATCACACCTATTTTAATTTTCTAAATTTAACCACTATATATAATATCAATGATTAATGATCTGTTCTTCAATATGCACCTGGAAGGATCCTGGCCAACTGGATTGCACTTCTCCATTTTCTCCTATTTATTATACAATCAGTTTGATTCCAATGTTGTGCGTATTCTGATGTCCAAGAGTACTGTCTGAATTTTTGTTGCTTACTGGCAGTAATCAGATAAGTTCTATGCCCTGCATTATTTTGTTTAGCGCATTGATATCTTCCTGTAATTCTTAACTCATTTTTTCCTATGACTTCCATTTATATGCTTCATTTCCACTTTAACATGTTCAAATTTTGCTGAATTTGTGCTTCTCATTTCTAGTTCTGCGTGACCTTACAAAATTTAATCTCTACCTGCACATTTGGTTTTTCTTGCCTGAGTGTAAAAGCTTACCTTTGTCCACAATGAATTACATTTTGCTAGATAGGGCAGACTAAGTCTGTTGAGATCCATCTGAATTTCGAGCCTATCTTCTGGGCAGTGGGCTATTCCTGCCAGTTTAGTATCATCTGCAAATTTGATGATTTTCCCTTCTATTCACTCACATAAATCATTTATGTTGATGGTGTGGTAGGATGGAGGGTTTGTTGTCACTGTGTGTTGGGGGGAGAGAGCACAGGGGGGGGGCAGGGAGGCTCAGCTAATCTCAATGTACACATGTTGTACTTTGACAATAAAGGTTTATTAAGAAGAGTATTGGCCTAAAATGGAAACTTGGGATACCACACTGCTTATTTCCCTCCAAGTATATGTACTTCCATTAAGGACTACACATTGATCGCAGTTTTTCAGCCAGATACAAATCCCCCTGGTGGTGGTCATGCTATCCATCTCACATTTTTTTAGCTTACCAAGAAGCAGGTTGTGGTCTACTTTGTCAAATGCTTTACTAAAATCCAAGTAAATTATGTCCATTACATTTCACTGATTTACTAATTTAGTCACTTTGTCAAAGAATGAAATGAGATCTGTTTGACATGATCTGTTTTTGACAAACTCATGTTGGGTTCTGGTTATAACTTTGCTCACTTCTAAGTGTTCGCAGATCTGTTGTTTGATTATCTTTTCCAGGATCTTCCCAGGTATTGATGTCAGACTGATTGGATTGTAATTTCTTGGATCTGCTTTTGTTCCCCTCTTTTGAAGATGGGAACCACATCAGCTCTTTTCCAGTTCTCTGGTACTCCAGAATCTATGAAAGATATGGTTCAATAGTTCCAAGATCACATCTGCTGGCTCCTTCAGAACTCTGGGATGTAATCCATCAGGTCCCTGTGATTTTAACTCATCTAGAGCAGACCATTTTTGCTTATTTTAATTTGTATTCCAAGTCTGCATTTTATGATTATATTTTTGGTAGGTTGGGTTGTATTATTTTTTTCCGTGAAGACAGATGCAACAAAAAACTTGTTTTTTATATGTTGAAAGAAAATTGTTTTATTATTTTGGACATTTGTAGCAAGTCTTAGTCCAGGCATGTCAAACTGCCAGCCCGCGGGCCAGATGCATCACGACAAAACTGCGCCCTCCCCATTGCCAGCAATGGGAAAAAAGTTGCGATACGTCGTGTGACGTCATGTGACGTCACAAGTTTAACATGCCTGTCTTAGTCTGAGCTTTAGCTTTTCTGACTTCATCTTTGCAAGTTTGGGCTATTTGTTAGTATTCTGCCTCAGTTATGCATCCCTCTTTCCATTTTTTTCTACTTATCCTTTTTGTCTTTCAGTTTATTAGAGAGTTCTTTGTGTAACCATGCTGGTTTCTTGAATCAATAAAAATAGAGCTTGAAGGGACCTTGAAGGTCTCCTAGTTCAACCCCCTCCCCTGCTCAAGCAGGAGACCCTATACCATTTCAGACAAGTGACTGTCCAGCACCTACAACTTCTGAAGACAAGCTGTTCCACTGGTTATTTGTCCTCATTTTTAGGAAGTTTCTCCTTAATTCCAAGTTGCTTCTCTCCTTGAGTAGTTTCCATCCATTGTTTCTTGTCTTGCCTTCTGGTGCTTTTGAAAATAAGTTGACCCCCTCTTCTTTGTGGCAGCCCCTAAAATATTGGAATACTGCCATCATAACACCCCTAGTTCTTCTTTTCTATAAATTAGCCAAACACAAATCCTGCAACTGTTACATGTTTTTGTCTCCAGGCCTTTGATCGTCTTAGTTGCTCTTCTTTGCACTTTTTCCAAAGTCTCAATAATTTTTTTGTAATGTGGAAACCAAAACTGGATACAGTATTCCAGGTGTGGTCTTGCTAATAATTTATAAAATGGTACTAATACTTCATGTGATTTTGATTCTATGACTCCGTTTATACAACCAAGGATTGTATTAGCTTTTTTGCTGCTGCTGCACACTGCTGCCTCATGTTTAAGTGATTGTTCGTTAGGACTCCAAGGTCCCTCTCACAGTTACTATTTTTGAGCCAGGTTTTGCCTAATCTGTACTTGTGTCTTTGGTTTTTCCTGTCTAGGTATAAAACCTTGCTTTTCTCCACATTTAATTTCATGTTGTTCGATAGGCCTATTGTTCAAGTCTATCAAGATGTTTTTGGATCCTGAGCTTGTCTTCAGGGGTGTTGGCTATTCCTGCTAACTTAGTGTCATCTCCAAATTTGATGAGTTCCCCTTCTATTCCCTCATCTAAGTTATTTATAAAGATATTGAAGAATACTGGGCTAAGAACCTTGTGGCACTCCACTGCTTACTTCCCTCTATGTTGATGTAGTACCATTAAGGACTACTCATTGAGTATGGTTTGTTAGCCAATTACAAATCCATCTGACGGTGATGCTGTTTATTCCACATTTTTCTAGCTTACCAAGAATTAGATTGTGGTCTACTTTGTTGAATGCATTGCTGAAGTATATTATGTCCACAGCATTTCTCTGGTCACTCTGTCAAACAATGAAATAAAATTGGTTTGGTATGATCTGTTTTTAACAAATCTGTGCTAGCTACTAGTTATAACTTTATTTGTTTCTAGATGTCCACAGATCTGTTTTTATTATTTTTTCCAGTATCTTCCCAGGTATTGATGTTAGGCTGACTGGTCTGTAGTTTCCTGGGTCTGTTTTTCCCCCCTTTTTTGATGATGGGAACCACATCAGCTCTTTTCCAATCCTATGGTAGTTCCCTGGTGCTCCAGGATTTTTGAAAATATGGTACATATCTTTGGACAATTGGATCCTGCATATATTTGTTAATTGATTAGCAATGAGATAATCTATTTCTTCTGTTTGATTGAGTGTACCCCTATAGTAATGTCATTTTTTCCCCTTTTATATTGTCCCATATGGATTCTAGGAGGTTTTCATCCTTGGTTTTGTGTATTTCTGTAGATATGTAGTGATTGCTTGTAATGTAACTCCACATCCTCTTTTGTTAGGTCTGTTTCTTTTGAATAGTTTCTATCCTTCCTTCAATACATTCCAGTCATGAGTTTCATCCCACGTTTAAGTATTGAGAACTATATTATATCTGCCTTCATGTGTTAATACTTCAAATTCATCCTGCTTGTTCCCTAAACTTTGAGCATTACTATATATAGGCATTTGAGTCTTTTATTGGTCTTGGGTATGTTTCTTATATCTCCTACTTTGTAATTGGGATTTTCATCCTTTCCATCACTCTGTACTTCATTATGCTTTTCTTTTTCGATTTTTTTCTTTCTCTTCACTCCCTTCCTCCGTATGTGATTGGTTATCTAGTGGTTTTTGCATGGAATTAGGTTCTAAAGGTCATAAAGATTGACCCCCCCTCTCAATTTCAGTTTAAAGCCCTTCTGATAAGTTGAGCCGTCATTTTCTGACTACATTCTTCCCAGTTCTTGTGAGGTGCAGCCCATCCCTTGCCAGAAGCCCTTCATGTAGGTAATGCAGACCATGGTCTAGGAATCTGAAGCTTTCTTGGCAGTGTTGTGACTCAGGGCCAGCCTGTGGGTCCGACAGCCGGCTCCGATGTATCGGAGGACTCAGATGTGGGGGAGGAGGGAAACGAACCGGCTGATGATGATTTGGAGGCTTTGCAGAGTCCTCAGCCGGGGACCTCTTCTCAGCTGCGTGAGCCCGAGAGTGCGGAGGAAGATGACCCACAGCTGGCCCTGTTCAAGGACGCCCGATGCAGGAGGCAGTCGAGCAGGAACAAACAAAGAAAGGCTGTGAGACTCCTCGGGAGGAGGCACAGGGAGACCACGCCCTGAGCTCTCTATAAAAGGAGTGTTTGGGGAGGGGCTGGTTGCTGAAAGCAACTTTTCCGCTTGAGAAGACAAGCTCTAGTGTTTTTGTTAACTGCGTAATTAAATCTTGGCAGAAGCCTTTTAGCCTTGGACGCTCTCCAGACTCTTCTTTTTGAATAGGGGTTGCGAGAAGAGGGCTGGTTCAGAACAGGCAGCACCAAAACATTTAAAAGTGATAACATCCTTACATTATTCTTCATGACAATATGTGCCTAACCTGGTCTTTCAGGGCTTCCAGTGTTGCATTTATGGCCACTGAAACCAAGTCCATTCAATTGGTTGCTGGTCATCCATTTCTCTTTTCTTTCACTCCTTTCAGCTTGAGCTTCTCCACAGAGCTAGGTCTTTGCATAATGTCTCTGAGATAGGATAATTTGAGCCTGGCCATTTGTGCCTCAAGCAAGGACTCTGGATTTTGTTTGATGATCCATTGGTTTGTTTCTTGACTGTCCACCATGTTCTCAGCAGCCTTCTCCTCTTGATTTCTATACATGTGATCTGATTGTGTCCATCTATAGAGGTGCTATTTTGGTTGGTTCTGTGTATATCTTAAATCTTGTCATAATCCAATGATGAATAATTATCATCAGCATAGTATAGATTATGCTAATTGATAGTTTAGATGTGGTGAATAATTGCTAAAGGTTCCTTCAAGAGTAATCCTTTTAAAGGATTTTTTTTTTCAAAAAAAGTACAACCATGGTTTGATTTCCACCATTTCTGATGCCCGGATAGGGCTTAGGTAGAGCCAGCAAACAGAGATGCATCAGAAGAAATCACCAGGATCATTAAAGAGAGATCCAACCTGGTCCTAAGGAGAAATTTCCTCACAGTGAGAACAATTAACCCATGGAACAGCTCGACTCCCAGAATTATGGGCGTTCCATCGTTGGAGATTTTCAAGAAGAGATTGGACAGCCATTTGTCTGGGATGGTATAGGGTCTCCTGCCCAGGGGCAGGAGATTGGACTAGAAGTCCTCCAAGGTCCCTTCCAGCCCTATGATTCTATGCTGCCTTCATCTGCAGCTGGTAGAGGAGCAACTCAGAACCAATCTAACCTTGCATTTTAACAAAGAAGATGAAGCAGTTCTACAGGGAAGCAATATTAAAAGTTAACTCCAAGGTTGCTGCCACAGCTACTGTATTGTTTGGGTTGCCACCCACACCTCCCTTTCTTGCTGTTTTCTACTACTCAGCCTCCCTCAACTCAGCAGATACCACAGAGAGAAGCTGCAGGGGAAACCACCCATTTGTATGCTTCAGTCTCACACACATGAATTGATCCTGCTATGGCCTGGTTCTTTAATTTGGGCTTTGGAAAACATGAGTAGGCGATTCTGTTCAAGCACACATGGTGAAGAAAATGCTGCTGCTGGTTTTCATTCAAAAACATTCTGGCTCTGCTGAGAAGTAACAGAATCAACAGCCAAATTTCTCGCTTCTACACAATAAATTCTTGGCAACCACCCACTGCCTAGTGCTGGGACAGTTTATTCCTAGTTCATTGGCAATCATAACAGAAAGGAAATCCATGTGCGGCCCAGAAAACTAAGCACTCTTGTAATCCATAGAGAAGCACACTGTATTCATTGTTTTTTTCAATGACATTGTGCAGGACAAAACCAAAAGAAGGCAAGGGATACGTGTGAAACGATTTCTTCCCAATCATATATACCATGAGCAAGGACAGGTAGTTCTAAATAGAGTGCATGGCTTCTCCAAGAACTTATTCTTCTTGGCTTAAATGGGTAGAAATCAGGGTGCTAACACTATCATGGGCTCTTTTTAGGGGATTGGGTATACTAACTGTGTTGTGAGTGCAAGAATTGTAATGTAGGCTTTGCTCAGTTGAACAGAACCCACGTCTTCTAATCTGTGGAACAGAGACATTTATTCAATAGGTATACTTGAGAATCACCGGCAGCACCCCAGTTCAGAAATGCTGGCATTAGGGCTTTTCAGAATGTAGGTCAAGATGCTCACAGCTACTAAGTGTGGGGAGGTAATCTCATTTCAGTACGTGACCCTGAGGAGCATGGGCCCCACTCTTGGTCTCGTATTGGGACTGAGCAGTTTGACTCTCTTCCAGGGAACAGGTCTTCAGCTATACAGTATAGTTTACGCCAGATTTCAATTTCCTGGTCAGTAATATCATGTCCTATTTCTGGCCTTTAAGAACCATGTCAGTAGTGAGTAATCTTGATTACTTTATTCCCTTCTCCTTTTCTCTAAAAATGAATTTAAATGGAAACAAATTGCTTTTCTACTCTGCACCCTCCCCCACACACACTTTCCATGGGAAGGATGTGGAAACGGTGGAAAGTGTATTGTTGGAAAAGATCAACAGACTTCAAAGAGTTGCTCCCTCTTATAAAAGGTAAAGGTAAAGGTTCCCCCGCACATGCGTGCTAGTCGTTTCCGACTCTAGGGGCCGGTGCTCATCTCCGTTTCAAAGCCGATGAGCCAGCGCTTGTCCGAGGACACGTCTCCGTGGTCATGTGGCTGGCATGACTAGACGCCAAAGGCGCACTGGAGCGCTGTTACCTTCCCACCGTAGTGGTCCCTATTTTTCTACTTGCGTTTTTAGGTGCTTTCGAACTGCTAGGTTGGCAGAAGCTGGGACGCGTAACAGACACTCACTCTGCTACGCGGCACTCGGGATTCGACCCGCCAAACTGCCGACCTTCTGATCGACAAGCTCAGCATCCTAACCCACTGAGCCACCGCGTCCCTTTTGCTCCCTCTTATAGCTTTCCACAAAAGGGTAAAGGCAGGAGGAAAAAGGCAGACTACTACGTTAGTATATAGGGCCTGTATGCATGTACAGTGTAGGAATTGTGTACATTTGTGTTTATCTAGGGTGGTATATGATGAATGTAACTTAATCATGGATTGAAAATGCTTCCTCAGGAGCCAGACCTGGCTGTTCTTCATAGTTGTATTATGGAGAAACGTATGAAGTGATTCACAGTGAGACAGGAAAAATATCAGCTATAATATGTCCAAAACCTGACTTCATCTCCAGTGCTTGGGATATGTAATGCTGCCCAGACTGTTTCTTCCCATCAGCATAAATCACCATTTTCCCTGACTTCTTTTCAGTATGTCTGCTGTATTTAAGGCATAGCATACCTGGAAAATATGAAGGAAAATTGATGAGACATGACTTTGCTAATATTCTGGTTTCAATCCAGCGCAGTTCCTTTCTGAAAGAACAGATTAGTAATGGCATAGAGAAATCTTATTTTCTCTGGTGAATAATATTCCTCAGTAAAATAAAATCTCTTTCAAGTCAAGTTCAATTCTTGATGACTTCATAGTCACACATCTATGTAGTTTTCTTGGCAACAGCAATACCAGAGTGGTTTACCACTGTCTTCTTCTTCTTCTGGCATGGATTTTCAACTTTCTGGTCTAGCCTACTGCCCTGAAATAGTGGGAATTATCTAGACATTTATGGCTGCATTTTTCTATACCACTGTTTCGTGGTTTTGGTGGTAGCCAAAAGAACATGCAACTCTGGTAGAGGGGAATGAAAGACAAGGCCTCCTTGCAGATAGTTCTAGATAGTTATTTACTATAATGTGTCTGTTTCCTTAAAGTATGGTTATAATTAACTATTTGGGGTATTTGATTAGGTCTTTGCATATTTCTCTAGAATCAATCATAATAAACCATATGTGATATTCGGTTGATTATTTTTTCTCTCTAGACCTGTTCTAGAATTATTAGATCATTAGAGTAACTGTTACAATGGAGATGTCATTCACTGCTTTTCCAAACTGTTCTTCTGAACCCTGTCTGCAGGGAAACTGGCCTCACGATGATGACACTTGCAAATTGCCGTTATAAAGATTGGCTTCTTCTTCTTAATGCAAGCCAACAAGAATGAAGCCCTTTGAATTCTGTAATCATTAAACCGACTCCCTTTTCTTCCCCAGCCCTTCCTTTCAGAATGTATGTGGAATGATCTTTGCAGTCAGCTATGCAGCCATCACAGGGTATCGATCCACGTGGGGAAATTACTATTGACTTCAAGGGCTGCGGCTGCACTGTGCTCTTCTCTGACTTTTAAAGTTACATCACCCAACTGATTTCACTTTCCACATGATGCAGCACAGGATTGAATCTAGCATTATAGCATTTTCCCCCCCTCCTAAAAACTTTGCTTCTTTGACTTCTGGGTAAGAAAAGGAATAAGATGCTGGTTTATCAGGTAGAATAGCAATGCTTGCGAAATGACTTGATTTCATCCCAGATGTTTGCTGTGATATTTATTTTTCTCCTATAAGAATGACATTTTGATGATACAGGCAGATAAGAGATGATCCCAAACAAAACATATAAAGGAGAAAGAAAAGTGATTTGGGAAGTGTGGCAATAATTCCTCTATGACTTAATAGGGCAAGTTCAAGGGAACCTAAACATGTCCATCAAGCAATTTTGAGGGAAGCTCCTCTGAAAGGTTTTGATCGTAGCTCCGCCTGACATGGACTGTGATGGTTTGTGAAGACTAGAAGACTACGGAGCAGGAATATGCAAATACCCACTTCTTTTCAAAGTGATCAGTAGCTGATGCCAGCCAACTATGTGTAGTGTAGGGAATGGAGGTAGAAGAGGCGCTTCTCTCACAGGGGTCAATCTGATTGCAAGAGGAATCATTTGAAGCAGGGGGCCACATAGAACAGTGTAATTCAAAGTAATACTACCTCCTTCAGGATTAGGATATTTAGACTATAAAGAACATTAACTTGTGAAAGCAGTAGAAAATATCTGTGTGTCCTATATGACAGAAAATCCCTTTTTCCCCCATTTCAGTTTTTTGTTTAGACATTGCTGCAAATGGAAAATGTAAACATACAGTAAAAAAGTACCGCATCCACTAATAAGATTTGGCATTAGCTCAAAATACTCGTAAAGTGGTCAGATAGTTCAACACAAATAGGCAAATATACCAACATCTTATTAAGCCAGGCAATTTTACTTGGAAATGAATGAATCATCTTTTGGGTTTCCCATTGATAGCAACTGAATGACATGACAATATGGACTCTATAAATTGCTGTTTGTGATGTACTTGAGCAAGGGCATCACATTTGATGAAATATTTCATTTGATGAAATGTTTCTATTCGTTAAAACAATACCCATTGCTGATAATGTTTTTGATTTTTGTGCACTTTGTAAGTAAGATATTCTTTGTTTAATACAATTTTCTTAGACTATAATCTGTTTTACATCTAGAAATCATACTGGGATAAATTCTAGATTACATGTAAAATCTTTTGTAGCAATTGCAGTAATTGGCTTGGTGTTGCAATGTCATCATTATTCTTCTCATTTTTCACCCTTTAGGCTGTCCTTGAACTTATACTTTCTGGCCTTCTCTCATGAGGATTGTACCACTAGTAACACTGAACACTGAAGTTCTGTTACAAGAGTTCCTTGACTGACTCACTAGTTATGTCCATTTCATGTCTTGCTGTACTTGGAACAGTCCTAGATCATCTTATTGCAGTGCTTTGAGTGCTCTATATTTCAAAGGCAGATAGTCTGACCAATCAGAGAACTGTAAAAATGGCTTTTTATCTGTCTCTGCATATGCAGCAAGAGGTCCCAGAGTTTAGGAAAAATTGCTTTTGATGCTCAGTGCCCTTCACACTTAAAGCTTGATGAATGGGCTTTGCAGATGGGTAGTTGAAGGGAGCCATCTGTCCTTGAAATCAAGCAGGAAGTGCAAGAACAGAGGGTTTGGTGCCAGACGGTCAGCTCACAATGACACTAACCAATACACAAATGTTTCTTTGAAAAACAACCTCTAGGCACCTGGAAGCAACAAAATTGGATCAGAAAAAACAATGGCGAACATTGATTCCCCTGTGTTTTCTGGCAATTATTTTACTGATTTGATTTTGTCCATAAGGCACTGAAGGCGGCTAACAATAAAAACATAAAACCTTGAAAATCTGAGGAAAGGGTACTTAATCCAAGTTTGCACCCTGATCTGTTCGATTCTTGGACTTATCCAATATCTGTTGCCTCACATTTATCACCTGCTCATGCTTTAGATTTTTGCCACCTCCTTTTTGATGGTGCATATGGTTAAATAATGTTGTCCCCAATTTGAATGACTTTCCACCCAAAAGGGCCAATCCTGAAAACTTCTGAAGTAGATGTTCTGAATTTCACACAAAATGGTGTCCATGCTGGGTGAATTAGCTGTTATGGGGCAGAATTTTAAATGAAATAAAAACCACCTATCTGTTCTGACCCTTCAGTCTCAGAACTGACTACTTCACCTCCTGATCCTTAAATTACTGATTTCAAAACCTGAGACCTGGCCAACCTGTCTTTGGAGCTCATGGTACGTCTTCCTTCTAGAGGCTTTTTGTGATAGTGGTTTCTTTTGGTTACTGTTAAGTAAAGCAAATGCTTCCTTCTCTCTCATGTATACAGTAAGACTTATTAATGCTATTATTAATCTAAACCAAAGAGTGACTTAACGGGTCCTGCTAGCTGTTTGACTACGTAATTTATAGGCCAAAATTAGAACTCTGTTAAATTAGAATTATTTCTAAGAAAGCTTTTTAAAATGCAGCTTCTTCAGTTCCTCTCTTGTTTTCTCCTATTGCAACCTTACACCATCTTTTGCGTCTTTAAAAATATGTCAGGTGGTATTGGAGGTGTAGGGACACGGTGGCTCAGTGGGTTGGGACGCTGAACTTGTCGATCGGAAGGTCGGCAGTTTGGCGGGTCGAATCCCAAGTGCTGCGTAGCAGAGTGAGCGCCTGTTACTCGTCCCAGCTTCTGCCAACCTAGCAGTTCGAAAGCACGTAAAAATGCAAGTAGAAAAATAGGGACCACTACGGTGGGAAGGTAACAGCGTTCCGTGCGCCTTTGGCGTCTAGTCATGCCGGCCACATGACCACGGAGACGTCCTTGGACAAGTGCTGGCTCTTCGGCTTTGAAACGGAGATGAGCACCGGCCCCTAGAGTCGGAAACGACTAGCACGCATGTGCGGGGGAACCTTTACCTTTACCTTTTTATTGGAGGTGTAGAACTCCTTCAGCCAGTCATGCTCCTCCACTGGTAGAATTTTCTTCCCCCAAGAGGCTTGTCTGGCTCCTATATTTATAGGAGCAGTCACTATACAAAGGTCTTTTAATTTTTCCAGTCTTTTAGATCTTCACTGTATTTTTCATGTTGTGGTGCTATTTTAGTATTGCCTTTCCCACTCTATTGCTTTTATTGTGATATGACCTGCTGTAAAAAAATTAATGTTAACATAGAAAATATCTTCAGTACAGAAATAAAATGTTGGCAGACATGATGACATTATGATACATACTTCTGGCTATAAGATGATGCCACTGAGAGAAGCAAAGCAAACAGCGCTTTCCACAGCTCATCCTAGCTATTGTGTTCCAATCAGCCTGTATGGAAATGCAGCTTCTTCACTTCTGAAGCAACCCCGACCGCATACCCTATATACTGAAAGAGACACAATTTATTACTGTTGGAATTATTCTAAACATCATTCCCTTTGGAACTATATTTTAATTCTCTTTATGACATCGATTTGCCATAATTCCTCAAATGCCAAAACAGTTTTAGGAATGGATAAGCTTTTTGCACTGAAGACTAAAGTTTTGATATTTGTATTTCTTTTGTTAAGTTATACATTTATATCTATCGGTACTAAAAATTATTTTTGGATTTTGGATAAATTGCTGTAATCTATCAAAATGGTTAATAGAGTATTTTGAATTCTGTAAGAGTTTTCAGCTTTTGTATATGACTAAAGATACAAAATATTTTCCCAGAATTACAAAGACTCACAACATCTGCCTTAAGGATTAGATATGAAAAAATTCTGACACCTTTTTAGTCCACCAACAAATTGTTCCTACTAATGATACAGGAAACTTATATATGTAAATATAAATTTTATATGTGCAGTTTCCTCTCTCTGCTGCATTTTTCCGAACAAGGAAATGCTGGTTTTCCCATTGAAATTCATGATGTCATCGGTGTTGTCATATGTTGAGGAGTTCTCCTTTGTAGGCTTTATTAACAGAATAACAGAGTTGGAAGGGAGCTTGGAGGCCTTCTAATTCAAATCCCTGCTCAAGCAGGAGATCCTATACTATTTCTGACAAATGGTTGTCCAGTCTCAAAACATCACAATGTAATGTGACCCCGACACTTCAGTAGATATATCCACCTTGTTTTTATTCTGACTTATGTAGGAGGAATTGTATGTTGCTGAAAATTGATTCCTACTGGAGTCCTGTAAATACATGCATACCTACATATTGCAATACATGTTTCTCTCCCCATAGCTTTGTAGGTGTAACATATTTCACACAGAACTCAATTTCCCAGTGTATGCATTATTTACAAGTGAACTTTCTTCATTCTCATCTCCAATAAATTGCCCAGAAAAGTTTCTGTAATGTAGGTTTGTCATGATACAAGTTTAAGAAGCTATTTAAATAAACTTTTTAACATCCTTTCCAAATTCAAATCATTCTGAGTTTTTAAACATCCTAACTCTCTATCAGTTTCTGGTTACTTCAGTGGCGTAGCGTGGGGGGTGCAGGGGGGGACGGCCGCACCGGGCACAACATCTGGGGGGGCGCGCTCGCACTGAGCTGCTCAGGGAGCCCCAAGAGCTGCACAGAGTCGGCTTGGCTCCGCTCTTGAGCTGCTCCTTCTTGCAAAGCAAAACGAGTCCGGCAGATGAGATGGGCGGCCACATAAACTGAATAAAATAAATAGAAGTGCCCAACTCTCTGCCCAGGCTCAGGCCAACCGCAAGCGCCCCGCAGGCGCCCCGGCAGGCTTGGCCGAGCAAAGATGGACCCACCGGCCAGCCGGCCTAGCTTCATGCGCATGCGTGGCTTTATTTAGCGGGGCTCACATGCGAGCGTGAATGCAGCGGCTCTTGCAGGTCGGAGCCCCGCCCAGGCACCCTCGAGAGGGACCCGGAAGCATCCCGCATGCGCGCGACTCTTCTTGGAAAGTCTACGCCACTGCAGGGCGCGTCTTTTCAGCGGTGCCGTGACGTCACTTGCCTTGCCCCGGGTGCTGACAACCCACGCTACGCCACTGGGTTACTTGCCTGTATTTTTCTACAGTGTGTCTTTTTATTTGCTTTCAGTTCTTCACTAAGCTTTTTGTGCAGACATATTGACTTCTTTTTCCCTCCTCCATTTTTTTCCATTGCAGTTTGCAATTGCAGGTTCATATCTGATTTTTGAAGAACCACCATGCATTCCAGAGTTCCTTCTCTCATTAGCTTAGAC
This sequence comes from Vipera ursinii, assembly GCF_947247035.1. Classification (NCBI taxonomy): domain Eukaryota; kingdom Metazoa; phylum Chordata; class Lepidosauria; order Squamata; family Viperidae; genus Vipera; species Vipera ursinii. The sequence goes on along the minus strand of NC_139516.1, from coordinate 115,407,485 downwards.
TGCTGTGAAAACTCATTTATTGTTGCTCTCCATTTATGAAAGCTCTAATTTCTGAAGCTCAAGTTACTGTTTGCCACACTCATGTTTATTTCTCTTGAATTCTCTTAAATTCAAGAACTCCAACACTGCAGAGTGATTTTCCTGGAAAATAAATTTCCTCAATTAAGTCTTCCCAACTTGTAGTATTAAGGATAGCAGATATCTTATATGTTCATCCATTCTCTGGATAAATCATTATCAATAAGACATCTTAGAAATTTTCTAAAAGGTGCATGCCAGGCAGGGTTTGTTTCCCAGAAGATGATGGGATAATTAAAATCTCCCCTCATAACTATTTCATATCTCTTCGGAAACTTTCCATTTGCTTTTCAAAGAATCATCACACCATCCTTTCTTTTTATGTGGGGCCAGAAAAGGGATTTTTTTGGTTCACTTATAATCCAGTTTACTGGGCTGAGGGAGCAGGGCCTGTAGTCAGGCTCAAAAATTCCTCAGGTGTTGGCCAGCTTGACAGCCACCAAGAATAGTTTCCTGTAAGCTTCAGAATAGTAAATTGTATGTTCAAAGATGAATATCAGCACATATCTGAAAATTTTAAGAACACTAGGAAATATTCTGAATTTATTTAAAAGTGCTTTATAAAAGCTTGGGAAACAGTTGTGTAATAATGCTGGCCAATAAACACATTTAAATTGATGAACTTAAAGAAATAAATAAATTGGACTTCCGGGTGGCGCTTCAGCGGCGAGGATGGTCAGATTCGACTGCTGGCCCTTCGAAACTGTTGAAGCAGTGGAATAGCCGACAATCAGCTGTTCCACCGCTCGAAAACCCTTCTCCTCGGGCAAAGAGGGGAGGGGTAGCTTCCAGATAGGGGTAGAGCTCCCCTAGAGCCCCAGAACATTTGTTCTGGGGCATGAAGGGTGAGAGCCTCACGGAAGACTGGAAATGCTCCGGACGAAGGACTCTTCTGCTGTAGCAGAACAAGACGCTGAATCCACTCCTGCCGGATCTGATTGACATCTTGAGTGACGGTAGCAGCAGAGCCGATGCAGGAGCAGTATAAATATCAAGTACAAAGCTTTAACTCTGAAACTCAAACTCTCTTCCTGCTCCAACGATCGTTTTGAAAGAAGGGGAAGATGGCGCCTGACTGATTTTTTTTCTTTTTAACAAGAAGCGAAAGTGTTTTTCTTTAAAGTAAAGTGACTGTTTGAACTGAGTTGGAATATGTAAAATGGACTTTTAAACCTTAAAAGAGCTATTTAGAATTTGGAGGTGCTAAAAAGTTATTTTCCAAATTTGGTTATTTCACAGTTTAACTACAAAGTACTAGAAAGTGAAAGTGTGTATTGAAAGTCATTAGTTGCAAAAATGGCTCCCAAACCACATAGACCCGTTTTTAAAAGTGCGGAGGCATTGTTTGTTCAGCAATCTGGAACGCAGCCTTTGAAGTTACCCCCCCAAAGCTGCTGCATCTGTATTGACTTTAAAAGATTTACAATATGCTCTAAACGATGCCTTAAAAATTCAGTCTGAAAAAATATTTGAGAAGGTGGCAGAATTTATTGGAAAGGAGAGCAAGAAAATAAGGGAGGATACTTTGATGGCACTTCAAGTGTTTTCAGGCTGTATTGAGAATCTGGATGAATGTGTGGAAGAAGTGAAACAAAATAATCTGATGCTGGAGGCTAAAATGGGTGAAGTGGAGAATAAAATGGAAAAAATTGAAGATGAAATGATGATGATGCAATAGAGAGATATGGAATTCGCCCTAAGGATCAGAGGTTTGAAAGAAAATCCATAGGAGAATCTGGAAGAGATGTTGGTAGATGCCCTGGCACCTGTTTTGGGGTTTCAACTTGAGGATTTTTTGAGAAGATAAAGTATTTTGTGTTAATTCTTGGATTGCTAAACAAAGGAAACTGCCAAGGGATGTGGTTGTGTATTTTACAAAGAGAAAGATTAGAAATGAGATCATTCAAATCTCTTATAATAAAAGACTTAAAGTGGCTAATCAGGAGGTTTTGATTTTGAAAGAGATTCCTCCAAGAATATTGAGAAAAAGGAAAAAAAAGTTTTCTTTCTGACAGATGAATTAAAGAAACAACAGCTTCGGTTTAGGTGGGAGATACCAGTGGGGATTGTGGTGAATTATTCTGGAAAAAGATATTGTCTTAATACAGTAGGGAAGGCATGTGATTTTTATTCTAATGTATTGAAAGCAGGCTTACCATCATCCTCAGAAGTCAAAAAGGAAAGGAAGAAGGAGAGTAACAGTTACAAGAAATAGTTTCAGAAGCTGTGCAATCCTTGGTTTTATTTAAAGATCTTAAGATTCAAAGAAGGACACGGGTCACATTTAGATTTAAGGAATAATAATAATAACAGTAGAGATTAATGGAGGACTTTGATAGAAATAAGATTTAGAAATGGAACTTGTTAAAGATTGTAGGATAATTAAGATCTAATAATGGTGGATATTTGGGGATGGTATTTACAGTAGATCTTAAAAATTAGTATGTATGTATTTAAATTTATTTATTTATTTATTTATTTATTTATTTATTTATTTATTTATTTATTTATTTATTTATTTATTTGATTTATATACCGCCCTTCTCCTGAAGGACTCAGGGCGGTGTACAGGGCAATAAAATAAGAATACATTAGTTAAATAATTTTAAAACCCAAATCCATCAGGCCAGGCCGGCTTGTTCAAATAGATAAGTTTTTAGATCATGCTGGAAGGAGCGAAGGTCGGGGGCCATCCGGAGTTCAGCTGGTAAGCGGTTCCAAAGGATTCGTGCATCCACAGAGAATGCTCTCCCCCTGGGGGTCACCAGCCGACATTCTCTGACCGGTGGTACCCTGAGGAGGCCCTCTCTGTGGGAACGTACCGGACGGAGGGACGTTGATGTCGGCAGTAGGTGCTCCCGCAGGTAATCCAGACCCATGCCATGTAGGGCTTTGTATGTCATCACCAGCACCTTGAATTTCACTCGGAAGGCAACTGGAAGCCAGTGCAGCTCACGGAGCAGAGGTGTAATATGGGAGTATCGGGAGACCCCCAAAAGAACTCGTGCAGCTGCACTCTGTACCAGCTGAAGCTTCCGAGTGGTTCTCAAGGGCAGCCCCATGTAAAGAGAATTGCAGTAGTCTAGACGAGAGGTCACAAGTGCATGGGTGACTGTACGCAAGGCATCCAGGTCCAGATAGGTTCGCAACTGGTGCACCAGATGAACCTGGGTGAAGGCCTCTCTAGTCACAGCTCCTATATGATCTTCTAAGGAGAGCTGTGAATCTAAGAGGACACTCAGATTGCGAGTCTTATCTACGGGGGGTAATAGCTCGCCCCCAATATTAAGAGGTGGAATAATCTGAATTTCCTGACATGCCGGTATGTACAGCCATTCAGTCTTGTTCGGGTTGAGTTGAAGCCTGTTCCTCCCCATCCAGACCCGGACCGCTTCCAGGCAACGGGACATCATGTCAAGGGCATCACTGGTGTGGTTTGGGGTCGAGATGAAAAGCTGGGTGTCATCAGCATACTGATGATATCCCACTCCAAAACCACGGATGATCTCACCTAGCAGCTTCATATAGATGTTAAACAGGAGAGGTGAGAGGACCGACCCCTGAGGAACTCCATAAATGAGAGGTCTCGGGGTCGATCTCTGCCCACCTGCCAACACCCACTGTGAACGTTCCAGAAGGTAGGAGGAGAACCACTGAAGAACAGTGCCTCCCACTCCCAATCTCCTGAGACGCCGCAGTAAGATACCATGGTCGATGGTATCAAAAGCTGCAGAGAGGTCTAATAGGACCAGGACAGAGGAATAACCCCTGTCCCGAGCTCGCCAGAGATCATTCATCAGAGCGACCAATGCCGTCTCCGTGCTGTGTCCGGGCCTGAAACCTGATTGGTACAGGTCTAGATAATCAGTATCTTCAAGGAACAGAGGAAGCTGATGCGCCACTACGCTCTCAACAACCTTCGCAAGAAAGCGAAGGTTGGAGACCGGGTGAAAGTTGTTTAAAACAGCTGGGTCCAGGGAAGGCTTTTTGAGGAGGGGTCTCACCACCGCTTCTTTCAAGGCTGTGGGGAAACTGCCCTCTTTCAATGAAGCAGTTATCACTGCAAGTGTTGTGACTCAGGGCCAGCCTGTGGGCCCGACAGCCGGGTCCGATGTATCGGAGGACTCAGATGTGGGGGAGGAGGGAAACGAACCGGCTGATGATGATTTGGAGACTTTGCAGAGTCCTCAGCCGGGAACCTCTTCTCAGCTGTGTGAGCCCGAGAGTGCGGAGGATGATGACCCACAGCTGGCCCTGTTCAAGGACGCCCGACGCAGGAGGCAGACGAGCAGGGACAAACAAAGGAAGGCTATGGGACTCCTCGGGAGGAGGCACAGGGAGACCACGCCCTGAGCTCTCTATAAAAGAAGTGTTTGGGGAGGGGCTAGTTGCTGAAAGCAACTTTTTCTTTGAGAAGTCAAGCTCTTGTATTTTTGTAACAGTGTAATTAAAACTTGGCAGAAGCCTTTTGATCTTGGACGCTTTCCAGACTCTTCCTTTGATTAGGGGTGCGAGAAGAGGGCTGGTTTAGAACAGTTTGCTTTCAGCCACCCACCCCTTAATACTACGATGGAGCAGCTTCTTGCCGAGAATGTCCAGCTCAACCAGCAACTCACCTTGCTGGCCACTCAGGTGGCACAACTGCAGGCTCAGGTACATGCTGCCCCCCCACCCAGGAGGAAATGTCAGATAGCTATGCCGGATAAATTCGCTGGTAATCCAGAACTGTTTCCTGCCTTCCTGGGACAATGCCAGCTTTATATCAGCGTGAAAGCAGCTGATTTCCCCACTGACCGAGATAAGGTGGGATTCGTGTTGAGCCTTCTGTCGGGAGATGCAGCTCGTTGGGGCACGCCTCTGTTGGCACAGCCTAGCCCTTTGTTGGATAACTTTGGGGGGTTTTGTGACCATATGCGCCTCATGTACGAGGACCCGATTAAGGCACAGACGGCCACCCGACGCCTGAAAGCTTTGAGGCAGGGTCAGCGCCCTCTACAGGCCTATATCAGCGATTTCCGGCTGCTTAGCCAGGATTCCGCCTGGAATGAGGCTGCGCTCGTGGATGCCTTTCAGGATGGCTTGTCAGAGGAGATGTTGGATGAGCTGGCCCGCGTGGACATTCCCTCAGACCTGAATGGGCTGATCCATCTTTGTCTGCGGATCGATGCCCGGCTGCAGCAGCGTAAGAGTCGCCGTGCCACCCCACAGACCCCTGCCGCCCCTGTTGTGCGTGAGCCCCCGGTCCAGAGGGAGGAGCCAATGGAGCTGGGTGCCGCCAGGTCCCGTCTATCGGTGATGGAAATGGACAGACGACGATCGGAGGGGTTGTGTTTTTACTGTGGGGACCCTGGACATTTGGCTGCTTCTTGCCCGAAGAAGCGTCAGCGGGCGTCAGTGACCAAGCCTGCCCTGAGAAAGTCCCCTGCTTTGTTATCGGGAAACGGCCCGAGCCCGATCTAGACGGTGTGAAAGATCGGGCGACCCACAACATCCACTCCGAGCGACGCCGTTCCAACGGTGCCTGTGAACCTCCACGGCATTTGATTTTGGAGGCACGTCTGATCCTCCCTGGCAAGTCAGAGGGGATTCCAGTCCATGCCTTAATTGACTCTGGGGCTACCACTAACTTTATGGATTCGGCCTTTGTGGCCAAATGGGCTGTTCCCCAGTGTCCAGTGGATCCGCCCATGCTTGTGGAGACCATCGATGGTCGAGTGCTCCTGTCCGGGCCTATCACGGCCGCCACGCAACCCGTGTGTATGGCCATCAGTACCCATGTGGAGGCCATTCAGTTCTACGTCACTTCGGATCTGCACTTCCCCGTGGTCTTGGGACTGGCGTGGCTCCGGGCGCATGATCCACAGATCTATTGGTCTCAGAACTTGGTCACCTTCCCAAGTTTGCAGTGCGTGGACCACACCCGCCATATCTGTGCCGGCCAGGTGGAGGGTTCCTCAGGGGTTTCCTTGCCTCCCGAACTGTCCGACTTTGCTGACGTGTTCAGCGAGTCAGAGGCGGACCAATTACCCCCGCACAGGCCCTACGACTGCTCCATTGACCTAGTCCCTGATGCGCCTCTCCCAGTGGGGCGTTTGTACTCCATGTCGGAGCCTGAGTTGGCTGCATTGCGGGACTTCCTGACGAAGAACTTGGCTCGTGGTTTCATCCGGCCCTCGTCCTCGCCAGTGTCTGCGCCCGTGCTCTTCGTCAAAAAGAAGTCGGGCGAGTTACGGCTTTGCTGTGACTACCGGAAACTCAACGCTATCACGGTGCGTAACCGCTACCCGCTGCCCCTCATCCCCGAGCTCTTGGACCGACTCCGGGAGGCTAAGATCTTCACGAAACTGGACCTGCGTGGAGCTTACAACCTCGTCAGGGTTCGGCCGGGTGATGAGTGGAAGACGGCGTTTGGTACTCGCTATGGACATTTCGAGTACACGGTGATGCCGTTTGGCCTGACCAACGCCCCCGCTGTGTTTCAGCATTTTATGAATGACGTCTTTCGGGATCTGTTGGACCAGTTTGTTGTGATTTACCTGGACGACATCCTGATTTACTCCCCGTCGCGTGAAGCGCATCATCAGCATCTCCGTCAGGTCCTGCAGCGCCTCCGGAATCATCGGCTGTTTGCCAAGTTGGAGAAGTGCCAGTTCTACCAGGTGACCATTGATTTCCTGGGTCACCGCATTTCTCCTGAGGGCATCGCCATGGAACCGAGTAAAGTTGAGTCATTGCAGAGTTGGCAACCCCCGCGTCGCGTGAAGGATATTCAGCGACTTCTTGGATTTGCCAACTACTATCGGACATTCATCCCTGGCTTTGCTGCCTTGACAGCCCCCCTCACCCGGCTCCTGCAGAAGAAGACTCGGTTCCAGTGGAACGCCCCCGAACAACAGGCGTTCCAAGCTCTGAAGGACGCCTTCATGAAGGAGCCCATCTTGAAGCATCCTGACCCGCAACGGCCATTTGTCGTGGAGGCGGACGCCTCCGACATTGCCATTGGGGCCGTGTTACTTCAGGCAGCGACGCCCAACGGTACCCTTTTCCCTTGCGCGTATCACTCACGGAAATTGAATCCCTCGGAGCGCAACTATACCATCTGGGAGAAGGAGCTGCTGGCCATCAAGGCGGCGTTCGAGGCTTGGAGGCATCATCTGGAGGGGGCGCGGCATCAAATCGAGGTCCGGACGGACCACAAGAATCTGGAAAGCCTGCAGACCGCTCGGAATTTGAACCAACGCCAGATCCGGTGGTCCCTCTTCTTTGCGAGGTTTGACTTCCGGGTGCGGTACATACCAAGCGGGCACAACCAGAGAGCGGATGCTCTGTCCAGGAAGCCCGAGTACACCCGAGTGGAAGACAAGCTTCCGCCCAGGACCGTGATCCCCGTCGAGTCTTTTGCTGCGGTGCGGGAGCCGGTGGATATACGGGCTCGGATCCGGGAGGCGCAGCAGCAGGAGGCGTGGGTGGCTCAGCGGAAGGAAGAGGTGGGGCCAGATTCGCCTTGGTCGGTCACGGATGGACTCCTGTATTATCGTGACCGGCTCTATGTTCCAGGAGGGCCACTCAGGGGACTCGTCCTCAGCCAATGTCATGATAACCCGGCTGCGGGGCATTTTGGCCTGTTCAAGACTCTGAACCTGGTCTCCCGTACATTCTGGTGGCCCCGAGTCCGACACGATGTCCAGTCTTATGTCACCTCCTGCGTCCCATGCAGGCAGGCCAAGTCAGCGACAGGGGCCCCGCCTGGTTTACTGCAGCCTTTGCCAACGCCCAAGAGACCCTGGGGGGCTGTGTCCATGGACTTTCTGACGGATCTACCCCCATCCTCCGGCTTCACGACAGTGTTTGTGGTGGTGGACATGTTGACCAAGATGGCGCACTTCATCCCCTGTCGCGGCTTACCGTCAGCTCGCGCCACTAGTCGCATGTTCATCCAACAGGTGTTCCGGCTGCACGGCCTTCCCGATAGAGTCGTCTCCGATAGGGGGGCCCAGTTTACAGCCCGCTTCTGGCAGGAGTTGATGCGGGCGTTGGACATTAAGGTTTGCCTCTCGTCCGCGCATCATCCTCAGACCGACGGGGGTACCGAGAAGGTCATCGGCATTTTGGAGCAGTATCTGCGCTGCTACGTTAACCTGCAGCAGGACAATTGGGTGGACTATTTGGCCATAGCCGAGTTTGCCTTTAACAACTCGCAGCACACCTCCACGCAGATGACACCGTTCTTGGCCAATGTGGGTTATCACCCTCGGTTTTTCCCCCTTTCTCCCGTGGACTCACCGGAGCCGGCAGCGAACGAATTCATGGCGGAGTTACAGGCGATCCATCGGTTGGTGCGACGGCAGCTGGAGAAGGCCAAGGCCGACTACAAGAGGTTCGCCGATCGGTCGAGAAGGGATACGCCTCCATTATCGGTGGGGGATCGGGTCTGGCTGTCCACCAGGAACCTACCATCCACTCGGCCGGCGAGGAAGCTGGACCACCGTTACCTTGGACCGTTCCCAGTCGAGGCCGTCATCAACCCGGTCGCCTATCGTTTAACTCTGCCACGTTCCCTGCGCGTGCACCCCGTCTTCCATCGGTCCTTGTTGGTCCCCGAACAACCGGCTTGTCCACTTCGCCAAGCGGAACCTCCCCCATCAGGACCTCGTGATGGCGACAGCACCCCCGAGTACGAGGTCGCCAGCATCAGGGATTCCCGCTGGCTGAAAGGTCGCTTCCAGTACCTGATCGAGTGGAAAGGGTACGGGCCGGAGGACTTCACATGGGAAGACGCGACCGCCGTTCATGCCCCTGCGTTGGTGACTGCTTTTCACGAACAGTTCCCATCCCGACCGCATCCGGATCGGCAGACCCGGGGGAAGGGCCCTGCGGTGCGGGATAGTGTTGTGACTCAGGGCCAGCCTGTGGGCCCGACAGCCGGGTCCGATGTATCGGAGGACTCAGATGTGGGGGAGGAGGGAAACGAACCGGCTGATGATGATTTGGAGACTTTGCAGAGTCCTCAGCCGGGAACCTCTTCTCAGCTGTGTGAGCCCGAGAGTGCGGAGGATGATGACCCACAGCTGGCCCTGTTCAAGGACGCCCGACGCAGGAGGCAGACGAGCAGGGACAAACAAAGGAAGGCTATGGGACTCCTCGGGAGGAGGCACAGGGAGACCACGCCCTGAGCTCTCTATAAAAGAAGTGTTTGGGGAGGGGCTAGTTGCTGAAAGCAACTTTTTCTTTGAGAAGTCAAGCTCTTGTATTTTTGTAACAGTGTAATTAAAACTTGGCAGAAGCCTTTTGATCTTGGACGCTTTCCAGACTCTTCCTTTGATTAGGGGTGCGAGAAGAGGGCTGGTTTAGAACAGCATGGATCCAGCCTCATGTCCCATCCCGAGCCGCATAAACCAGCCAGGAGGGGCACGGGTCCAATAAGGATGTAGTGGAGCTCAGCTTCCTCATGATCTTGTCTACCTCGTCCAGAGTCATAGGATCGAACTCTTCCCAGATAACATCAACAAGACTGTCCATGTTCTCATCGTCAGATTCTGCCCAGTTGGAATCCAGACTGGTCAATCACCAGTCCCGAGAGGATGACAAGAAGCTTGGGCAGGGCTGCCGCTACGCGACTAGGTGAAAGGTACACTAGCAGCAAGCCCAACTGAGCCTTAGGGCCAAATCTTTGGAGGAGAGACTCACACCCGGCTATTTGGACCACAGTGGCCTCCCGCGGATATAGGTTCTCCCTCACCGCTACCGCCACTCCCCCGCCTCTTCCCTGAGCCCGAGGCCTGTGTAGCACCCAGAAACCTGGTGGGCAAAGATCCACCAAAGGGACACCACCCTCTGGTCCTAACCAGGTCTCCGTAATGCAAGCCAGATCCACATGTTCTCCCTCAACCAAATCTCAGATGAGGGGAGCTTTATTGACTATGGATCTGGCGTTAAGATATACAAGCCTGAGCTCAGGTGGTTGTTTATCTTCACTCCCAGAACCACGGGCCGAAACCAGAGGGTCGGAGCATATCACCGCTTGAAGATAGCGGGGACGCACTCCCGGATGTTGATGCGGCCCTCTGTTTGTACACCTACTGCCATTCCCTGCCGTCGTTGGAATAGGTAATCCCACACTCCACTTCGGGGCCCCGGGGGTAGCTAGTCTAAGCTCCCTCTCAGCGTGATCAATCTCAGGCCTGGCCTGAATAGCGGTTGGTGGATACTTCCCAGTATCTGACCGAACCTGTAATCCCTCCCCTCTCCCTAACCCCACAAAAAAATTAGTTAAAAAATAAACCAGGGATCTCTTATTGGCTTTATATTGGAGGTCCCCGTCCCTGCCCAACCATCTCTCGGGGTCCCAATGATTGGGTCCGTCATCAAGAGGAGAAGTAGAGAAAGAGGCGGGTCGCACCCAGGAAGAGGGGGTACCCCTGAGAGCGAATAAGGCTGTGTTAGTATAGCAAAGGCGAGCCATAATTGTTCATAAGGTCCAGCAATAGGCGATACCATGCTTGATCAGGAGGATTTAAAGTCAGAAAGTGGGCAGAAATCCAGACCGTCAAACCAGCTCCACTGCCACTCAAGCTGGTTAAATCTCCGGAGCAGGTCAGCCACTGTCCTCTCAGGACGGTTATAGGCCTGTTAGTCTAAATCTTGAAGATGTGGTTGTGACGATGCAATGTATTATTATGCATGGTTGAATTGTAAAAGATTACAATTTTAAAAGTTAACGTAATTTAGTGGAATATGTAAGATCTTTAAGAAAAAGATATTTATAATTAATAATTATAGTAGAATTTTTGGTACTGTTATACTGGAAGAAGGTTGATTTGTTTATTATAGAAGAATGGATTTTGAAAGTTTTGAATTAGATAGAAATGGTAGAATAGGAGAGTTAAAGCGTGACTGGATTTAAAGTGTAATTATAGTTAGTTAGTATATTTTAGATTAAGATTGTGAAAATAATACCCTGTATTCTGCTTTGGGAAGTTGGGTGGGGGCAGGGGGAGGTAGGAGTATTGGGTGGGTTAGGGTATGGGGTAGGGGTAGGGGGGATGGGGTTTACGTTTAAAAATGTACTTTAAAACTTTTTAATAAAAAAGAAATAAATAAATTGCTGGTTCTTTTTTTAATTGTAGGAAAATAGCTTCTGTACTTCTATAGTTTGGAGGTAATTCCTGCTTTTATTTTATTCATTCATTCATTCATTCATTGGACAGTGGAGGATGGGTGTGTATATATATATATATACTGTCTATGCCTAATTACTTTAATCTATAGAAAACAAAGATTTGCTTGCAATCTTTATTACTCTCTCTCCTTCTATACCAGTACCTGTCCTATTTGTAAAACAAACTAGGCCCACTTGGAGTGCAATGAATGTGATTAAAATTAAAGTTGTGGTGAAATGTGTATGTTCAAATCCCCAAAGAGGGGACTTTGCTGCTTTTGTCTGAAGAGGTTCATCACTAGTGCAGAAGGGGGACTGGAGCTATGATAATGAGGATTATCCCTCCCTTCTACAAGTTTAAGCACGAAATGCTGCTAACACTGAATCAAAGTCAAATGACAAAAGTAAGTAAACAAATACATAAAAATTTGTAAAGATATTAAAGCCACTACCAGCATCAATTAATTAAAATCCTGGTGAAAGGAAATTTGCCCATATTTATTTCAAGCTGGAGGCTTCACAGCCAGAACGCAAAGAGAGGACAAGAATAATATCTTGCAAGATCATTTGGGATATTTTTTTTTAAGTCGTTAATCTTGGAGAAGCAGCCAGGGTTCTTCATGATGATCATTTTATCACTGACAGGATTAATCCTTGCTCCTCCTGGATGGTTCAGGTTACTAGGAAGAGAATAATGAACTGGGTCTTGAGTCAAGGCCTCATTGTGGAAGGTGGGGATTCTGGTAGCCTTGAAAGAGGGTCTGGTTATCTGTCACCCTATCTCCAACTGTCTCTTTTTAGGGACGTTGTGCAGAAGGTAATGCAATAGCAATTCAAAGAACTCTGGAGGAAAAGGATCATTTGGACCTTTGGCCACCTGGATTCAGGCCTGGTTGCTCTCATGGATGATCTATGGCAGGATATGGATATAGGGAATGTGACCCTGCAAGTCCTGCTGAAGCTCTCAACAATCTTCAATAAGGTCGGCCATGGTGTGCAGCCTCTGAGGATTGGAAGTTGGCTGGGGGGGGCCATCAATTTGAGGATAAAAATCAATCTTATTCCCTTAGGAAGGATTCTTCTTTTTCCTATGTGGGCACTCCAAGATGATGGTTACAGGGAGGAGCCCATGTATGGAGTGTCCCAAGACTCAAGCTTCTCACCAGCTTTTACATAAAGCTGCTGGGTGAGATGATCTGTCAGTTGTCAAGGTATATATCTCCAAGGTGGACAGATTAGGAAATCAAAGCATGCAAATTGCTATTTTTATTATAAAGTTATAGTAACAGCCTTGCAATCTGATTGCACTTTCCCCCTCCCTCCATTCATGTTTCTGGGAACTAGGAAGGGGTCTTGAACCAACACTTATTCAGATTACAGATCTAGCCTGGACTCAAATTTATTTCATCTGGCCATTGTCTTGGTTGCGGCTCTTCCTGCTCCTCAATGTTATTTCTTCAGCCCATTACATATGTTCAGGATGAGGAATCATCAGTACACTGATAATAATTAGTTATATATCAATATTCCAGGCTGAAGGGGTGAAATTCAGTATAGGTTCTGTGTTTTCAGACTGTTTCAGACTGCCATGTTCCCTACATTAAAAAGAGAGAAACAGGCTTAGATGTACTCAAAGCAAAATATAAGGGATATTTTTTTTTGGAGGCCTGCTTATTTTCTATGTCGTACTAGAGCTATATGAAAAAGCAGATTTGCAATCTACAGGTCTTTCTGGAGTCACAGCTGCTGCTGCAATTATCAGAGGAAGCTGTGGTCAGGAGGGACTTTGCTCAATTCTGGCTAGAGCACCAGTTGCAGCCTTTCTTGGATTAGGAAGCACTATGTGCAGTCTTTACTGCCTTTTCATAGGTACTGTATATTGCATTTCTGTTTTCATTGGCCTTGAAGATTACCTGTGCATTTCAGAACAAAGTACAGAAGAAAGATGCCCATATGATATATATCAGAACCATATTGCACTGTTAGCAGGTGAGCTGAACTGCTTACCAGACTGTTTTCAAATGCAATTCAAGATATTGGCCATCATCTTTAAAGCCCTGCTATGGCTTGGAGGCTAGGTATCTTCAAGACAGTTGTTTTAAGATACAATGTGCCCACTCAGTGCATATAAACATGGAACATGTTAAAGATCCCACCCTAACAGTAGGAAGTAGAATAGAATAGAACTCTTATCTTGACTATTTCCATAATTTGTCAGTTTATAGAAGTAGATGAAAGAACTCCTTACAGAAATCTGGAGCAGAATAGAATAGGATAGGGTAGGATAGGATAGGGTAGGATAGGATAGGATAGGATAGGATAGGATAGGATAGGATAGGATAGGATAGGATAGGATAGAGCTGGAAGGGACCTTGGAGGCCTTCTAGTCCACCCCCTTGCTCAAGCAGGAGAACCTACACTGTGTCAGACAGGTGAATGTCCAGTCTCCTCTTAAAAATCTCCAGTGATGGAGTGCCCACAATTTTTGGGATAAGCTGTTCCACTGGTTGATTGTCCTCACTGTCAGGAAGTTTCTGCTTAGTTCCAGGTTGCTTTTCTCTTTGATCAGTTTCCAACCATTGTTTCTCATCCTTCCCTCTGGTGCTTTAGTGAACAACCTGGCCCCCTCTGCCTTGCGGCAGCCCCTCAGATACTGGAACAGTGCTATCATGTTTCCCCTATTTCTTTTTTTCCTATAGACTAGCCAAATCAAGTCCCATAGCCATTCTTAGTATGTTTTAGTCTCCAGGCCTTTGATCATCTTAGTTGCTCTTCTCTGAATTTTTGCCAAACTCTCAACATCTTTTTTGTGATATGTGGCTGTAGTATTCCAGGTATGGTCTTACTAGGGTTTTATAAAGCGGTAATAAAACTTCGCGTGATCTTAATTCTATGCCTCTATTTATACAAGCCAGAATTGTATTAGCTTTTTTGGTTGCTGCTGCATACTGCTAGCTCATAGTCAAGTGATTGTCCACTAGGACTCCAAGATCCCTCTCACAGTTATTGCTAGTGAACTAGATTTCACCTAATCTGTACGTGTGCATTTAATTTTTCCTGCCTAAGTGTAAGACTTTGCTTTTCTCCACATTGAAACTCATTTTGTTGGATAGGGCGCATTGTTCAAGTTTGTCAAGATCTTTTTAGATCCTGAGTTTGTCTTCTGGGGTGTTGGCTACTCCTGCCAGTTTGGTGTCATCTGCAAATTTGATGAGTTCCCCTTCAATTCCCTCATCTAAGTCATTTATGAAGATATTGAAGAGTACTGGGCCTAAAACGGAACCTTGTGGTACCCCACTACTTACTTCTCTCTATGTGGATGTAGTGCCTACAGATCCATCTGGTGGTGATATTGTCTATTCCACCTTTTCCTAGTGTACCAAGGAGTAGATTGTGGTCTACCTTGTTGAATGCCTTACTGAAATCTAAGTATTCTACATCCACTGTGTTTCACTGATCTATTAGTTTAGTCACTTTATTGAAGAATGAGATGAGATTGGTTTGGCATGATCTGTTTTTAACAAGCCCGTATTGGCTACTAGTCATGACTTTGTTTGTTTCTAGTTGTTCGTAGATCTGGTTTTTTATTATCTTTTCTAGAATCTTCCCAGGTATTGATGTTAAACTGATTGGTCTGTAGTTTCCTGGGTCCGTTTTTTTCCTTGCTTGAAGATGGGGACTACATCAGCCCTTTTCCAATCCTCAGGTACTTCCCCGGTGCTCCAGGATTTTTGAAATATGTGGTGCAGTGGTTCTGAGATAACATCTGCCTGCTCCTTCAGAACTCTGGATGTAATCTGTTAGGCCCCAGTGATTTAAATTCATCAAGGTTGGATAGGTGTTCTCTTACCATTTTCTTGCTTATTTTAATTTTTGTTTCTGGTATGTCTTTTACAGTGTTTTTTTTATGTGTTGGCCTATAGTTTCTTTTTCTGTGAATACTGACACAAAGTATGAGTTAAGCAGTTCTATTACCTGTAATGTCCTTGCCGTCTTGTCTCTTTAGTGGGCCTACAGTTTCCTTGATTTTTTTTCTTGTTGTTAATGTGTTGAAAGAAACTTTTTTTATTGTCCTTGATTTCTGTTGCAAGTCATTGTTCGTTCTGAGCCTTTGCTTTCCTGACTTCATCTTTGCATATTCTGTGAAGGTTTCAGATATGTTTAAAGTACCCAAACAGATTATGCTTTGGAGTTAATTCTCTGATACGGAATACTGTATTTATATTCATGTAAACATTAATTTATATTATAATTATACGAACTGAAAGGGAAGTAGAGGAAACAGCATTGACTCCCCCCCATGGATATACTTGGATTAATGACTTATAGTTCATGGCTACTATTGTAAAGTGTGATGTCACATGATTGCATTGCTTACCAATGGCATTTTTGGCAGTCCCAGTTGCCATTGTTAAGTGAGGACCCAACAGTTCATTAAGTGAGGTCACCTCACATGATTGCAATTTTTGACTTCCTGCTGGTTTCTCCATCAACTTTACTTGTGAGAAGCTAGTTGGGAACATAGGAAATTGCAATCACATGACCTTAGGGACGTTATGGTGGCCAAAACTATGAGGACCTGTCATAAGCCTTCCCCCCCACCTTGTTCAGCACCCTTGTAACTTTCAACAGTTGCTGAATGAATGGTTATAACCTGAGGATAACCTGTAGAGTAATAATTGACATATCATTCTCTGAACATCTAGCTGCATTTCTGTCCAGATATGGGACGGGAAAATTTATTTTTTATGCTACCCAAACAACTCATGCAAAGAATCTCACCCCAACTTATAGGAAAGGCTTAAACTGGCTACCTGCCAAGGTTGAGAATTTGGAATACAGAACAATATATGGTCTGGCAGGAGATCTGGTAAAATAATTACTCTTCTGCTTTTTGTAGACACCAAATGACAGGGAGGAACCTCAACCTTCCAAGGAAAAGAGTCTGGAAGCAACAGGGAGTAAATAAGCAAATGTTTGAGTTATACCAATTGAGATCACAGAAGGAGCTATATAAGAACAAAGCGCGGTTCAAAAAAGAAAAAAAAATCTAAAGTAGCTAATTGTTACTTCTGTCATTTTCTGATATGTTTTTATTCAAGAACAATATAAAGTTGTATCAATATAAATAAATATAAGCTTAAGCAGCTGACACATTGGGAGTTCTGAGGATATGTGATGGGAATCTTCACAAAATGGTTGTCATTGCAGGGCTAATCACAAAAATCCATTTATCAGAGTGTAAATTGGAAAGTTTGTTCATCTGCAACCCATCCAGGTCCCCCCTCTCCCCAGGAAGTTGGACCAGATGTGGTTACCTTTATCTTTTTTCACCGTTCTGAAAAAATAAACCATACTCAAGAAACCATTATTTTTCTGCTTCTAAGAATAACTTTGGGACCAATGTGGAAATAAAGACGATGCTGGGTGTTACATTCATTGTGCCAAAAATTCAGAATACAAGTTGGATGTCCTACAAAATCACTTTACTCGACTGAGTCAGAAGATATCTGAAATTATATATGTAACTTCACTCAGTACCTGCAATTTCATTTCAAATAGACTTAACGTCCAAGAACTTCAACAATATCAGCACACTTTTGTCTATAATACGCTAGCTTCCAATTTATTTATTTTTTTTCAAAACTAAGGTTTTAAAAAAACTATTAAAAATAATAAAGGTGGTTCAGAGCAAGATGGGAGTAAGAAAGATGGCATAGGTCCCAGTGCCTTCCACATTAAGGATTCAGGTTTTAGACCAGCCTCCTTCAATATTGCACATTTTAGCTGTTATTCTTCAAGTTGCATTATATTCAGGAGGTTCAGACCTTTAGATAGCACGGGGTTGGTGAAGAGTGTTCTATAGAGAAGAACAGCTGAAAACAAAGACTAAGAAAACATGCAGAGTAAGTGTTGGTGGAATTCCTTCCAATTCTTTAAATTAGCTTAATCACATGACCAGGAGGGAGGTGGGAAGTGGGCTTTGAAGGGAGGAAGCAGGTATTCGCTATCTCAGTTGCTACTCTTGATCCTAAAGGGATTTTTGTCCACTGGGCCATTTTTGAAGTCCAACATTTTTTTAAAAAAATTTTTTTGCTAGCTTCTCCTTTTACACTAAATTCAGTCCCGTTCAAGTTTGGAAGTTATTCTTTCCAAAATTGACTTGTAAGAATAAAAATGGACACTTAACCATGTACTTTTTTCCCTTCCACTGACTCAGCAATATTGTAAAACAGGGGTATGTAACTTTCTCTAGGCTAAGGATCACACTTGGCTTTTTAATAGGTGTCAGGACTGCATTCCAAAATACAGTAGATGAAAATAAGGCATAATTATTATTTTTTCTGTCACATTAAAAATAACAATTGGTAACAAAGTTTTAATCTCTGAGTGTTTCACTGAAGCTTTACAGCAAATGTAAAGGTTTTTCGCTTAGGGAGGAAATATTAAATGCACAGGTACAGATTAGGTGAAACCTAGCTCAATAGCAGTAACTGTGAGAGGGATCTTGGAGCTCTAGTGGACGATCATTTGACTATGAGCCAGCAGTGTGCAGCAGCAGCCAAAAAAGCTAATACAATCCTGGTTTGTATAAACAGAGGCATAGAATCAAGATCATGTAAAGTATTAGTACTGCTGTCAAGCCTGCCCTCATCAGCTTCTTTGCTTTGCTGACATCCATAAAATGCAAGGGAGGGGGAAAGAAATTGGGGAAGTAAAGGTTGGGTATAGGAATGGGGAAGAAAAGGGGAAGGGGAGACAAGCTGATGAGAACCAGAAACCAGAATAAACAGGCCACCAAAGACACACAGCCTAAGAACAGAATGCAAACAGGTGCCAAATCTCAATGTCAAATTCCCTCTATTTCACCTTTTAAGGGCTCTGCCATTCTGGTGGGACGAGGGAGGTTTCACTCGTTTGGGAGGGCATTAGTGTTAGCAGATGTATTTCCTTTACTTTGTTCTCTCCATCTTTAATCTATACCTTTTGGTGTGACGAAGGGGGAGGAATGTGCCAGGGGCCATCTGCCTTATCTCCACTCCGTTGTAAAGATGAGGCTACGCCTGGGAACCGTCCCTTATTGCTCAGGTTCCCATAACAACTTCGCACCTGTCAATTGGCTGGAAATGAACTGGACAGTTGGGGTCTAGGAAGGGGTTTGAAAAGGGATGTTTTAATGTAGCATTTTGTGCCGGAAGTCTTTAGATCTTGCCTTGCCTTTGTGTTTTCACTGACTCTCAATAAAAGTTCCTGTTTGAAGCAATTCCTGTTTCAAGAGTTGTGCTTTCTTGGGAGCACTAGCTGAGGCAAGACCTTACACTCCAAATCCATTTTCAAAACATCAAAAATGAATATTATTGGACACTGATGGACTGTTAAAGGAGGGAAGGCCAGGGAAAGGGAAAAGTGCAACCTTTGCATGGGAAATACTCAGATCTAGCTTTACTTTCGCTGTTACCATTTGACTTTTTTGATTTCTTTCACTTCAAAGAAACAGAGTCGAGGGTCTTTGTTTCCTAAATGTCTAAGTCGGGACCTTGACAACTGCTTTAAAAAACCCTAGTAAGATCACACTTAGAATAGGTTAAAGGTAAAGGTAAAGGTTCCCCCGCACATGTGTGCTAGTCGTTTCCGACTCTAGGGGCCGGTGCTCATCTCCGTTTCAAAGCCGAAGAGCCAGCGCTTGTCCGAGGACGTCTCCGTGGTCATGTGGCCGGCATGACTAAACGCCAAAGGCGCACGGAACGCTGTTACCTTCCCACCGTAGTGGTCCCTATTTTTCTACTTGCATTTTTACGTGCTTTCGAACTGCTAGGTTGGCAGAAGCTGGGACGAGTAACAGGTGCTCACTCTGTTACGCGGCACTCGGGATTCGAACCGCCAAACTGCCGACCTTCTGATCGACAAGCTCAGCATCCCAACCCACTGAGCCACCGCGTCCCTTAAAAGACTGAAGATAGGAGAATGGAAATACCTGTATTTTGGAAAGACTGCAGCAAAATAAAGCAGAGAAACTGAGTTTTGGCAATACAAGAGAAAGAGAAGGAAATACCTCCAAAATTATTGCTAGAGAAGTTTCAAATTAAAAACAAAGAGACACAATTCCAGCAGCAATAGGCAGACTGTAGCTCTGAACCTAACAACATACTTTGTTTTTTTCATTCAAATGATCTTGTTTTTATTCAAATAAAAACCAGACCAGTGTTGCACTAAAACGATTCAGGGGCTTTATCTCTGGATACTATTCTGATGAATCCAGGAACATCCATGTTGTCAAGTAACCTCAGAAGAAACAGTTCTATCATGAAGACTGTAATCAGAAAAAATTCAGTATCACCAATAGTATGCCACAGGGTAATTTATGAATCTAAGTTGAATTCTCACTCTATTTAGACTACTATAGCATCTGCAATCCTAAACGCGGCACTCGGGATTCGACCCACCAAACTGCCGACCTTCTGATTGACAAGCTCAGCGTCCTAACCCACTGAGCCACCGCGTCCCTTACTAGAATAGGTTACCATATTATAAAAAGATGAAGAGACTCTGGAAAGAGTGCAGAAAAAAAGCAACAGAAATGATTAGGGGGCTGGAGGCTAAAACATATGAAGAAAGGTTGTAGGAATTGGTTTTGTCTAGTCTAGTGAAAAGAAAGGCTAGGGGTGGTATGATAGCACTGTTCCAATATTTGAGGGGCTACCACAAAGAAGAGGGAGTCAATCTATTTTCCAAAGTGCCAGAAGAAAAGACAAGAAACAATGAATGGCAACTAATCAAGGAAAGAAGCAGCCTACAATTTAGGAGAAATTTCTTAACAGTGAGAACAATAAACCAGTGGAACGGCTTGCCTTCAGAAGTTGTGGGTGCCCATCACTAGAGGCATTTAAGAAGAGACTAGATAGCCACTTGTTTGGAATGGTATAGTGTCTCCTGCTTGAGCAGTGGGGTGGACTAGAAGACTTCCAAGGTCCTTTCCAGGTCTGTTATACTGTCATTCTGTACCTCTATTTCAAAACAAAGAAAACACTTAAAGAGACAATAAAGCAGAATTACCAGCCAAGCAGACAGAGCTGTCAGTTCTCCCTCTTCCTTCTGCATGAAAAGTTGGAAAAATACACTTTTATTGTCAGATTCCCAAACCCTTCTTGCTTCTTTGCATATGTATTCCCGTTTGGGGCCTGCCATTCTGCTGGGACCGGGGGGGGGGATTATTGTTGCTTTGGAGAACTTTCACTTTCCACTTTTCCTCTCCTGCCACTATCTTAACGAGAGAAGGCTATGTCTCCGTTATCAGGGAGACAGTTACGGAGAAACGAAACTGGAGAAGACCTTGAGATGCGCGCCAACTTGTGCCAGTTACCCAAACATCGTGCCACTTGTGGATTGGCTGGATTTCAAATGGATATTATGACTTTGGTGGCAGGAGGGAGATTGCTAGTTATACCCTTTGAGTGGGATTTTCCCCAGATCTTGCTTTGACTTTCCTACTGTCACTAGTCCCTAATAAAAGTTCCTTTTGAGACAATGCCTTTTTCAACAGTTCTGCTTTCTTGGTTGGTTAGCTGAAGTGGGTTCCTTATGTAATGGTGAGGAAAAATTAGGGCACTATGGGAAAGTCTGGAGCAGAGAGAATTAATCCACTTGAAATACTGTGGGGGAAGGGAGGTGGGGGGGCTATATTATTAACCAAGGACAATTGGACAACCAATCAGATGAAAGGATGCCAAGTGCCAAGTCTGCATATGTCTGATAGAGGGCAAATTGGTTGTTTGGTTGTTTGGTTGTTTGCCTTAAAAAGTTGCAAACAGTAGAGTGTGGAAAGTGCTGTATCCCTGTGTCTTCACATTGCTGGTAGTTGTATGAGAATAGTAACAGCATTTGGGCAATCAGATTTATTATCACTTGTATTTTGCCTGTCATCATAACAAAACATTGCCTACTGTATAGTGGAAATTGCACAACAGTTGCACACAGTTGTTGCTGTGCAGATTTTACTTGAGACAAATTCTGTGCTCAGCCATCCTTACTGCTCTCAGTAAATAAATACTGGATTGCTACAATACACATTTCTTTAGGAAATATCAAATGCTGTAGGTATTATGATTCATTTTTAAAGGGTAAATAAAACAATGGTTTAACTGAATTATAAAAATAAATTATTATAGCCCACCATTTTGCAGGTTTAATCAGCAAAATGGTGGGAAGAGGAAAATTAAGGAAAAAAGAAGTGCTGGTATACTAATGCTCATATTATTTTTTTTTATCTAGGCAGTAGTGATTATACTAACCACGGAAATTGTTTTGAACTAGATCTGGAACACCTTTTTTCCAGAATGTACGATCGTTCGAGAAGGACTTTTTGAATGAAAAGCTCTGCACAATCCTAATAGATACCTCTCTTATCCCTAGTAATCACTTTGGAACTGAAACTATAATCATCTACCTGTGTTTCCCCAAAAGTAAGACCTGGTCTTACTTTCTTTTAGGCTCTGAAGTAACTTTGCAACTTCTCGCAAAAAAAAAATATCTCGTGAAGTTGGAATTGATTTTTTCCACCCCCACAAACTTTTGTTTCCCTGCACGCAGCAGCGGAGGACCATGAAGGAGAAATGGGACGGGGCTGGAAGTCAGGTAAGCAAAGACATGCAATTCCTGGGGGAAGCAAGGGTATCTGGGCATTGGTGTGGCAAGCTCTCCAGCTCCATGGGGAAGGGGCAGCCGGCATGGGTACTCATGGCAGGACTCCCGCTCACTTCAGTACCCTCCCTACCCAAGGCTCTGGAACTCACCTGCTGCTTTGATCCTAGGCTGCCACCTCTCTGCTCACCTCTCAGGTGGGCCCATGCAGGCCAGGAAGGGGGCCTCCCCGGGGCAAAGTTCCCCTGCTCCAGCAGAAGGAGCATCGGCCTGGCCACCCACACCCTGACGCCCTTCCCGCCACCCAGCACGGCCGCCCTAGGGCTGCAGGGGCTGGCCTGGCACGGGGAAGGGCATGCGACCTGCCCACACCAGTACTTGGCCCATTAGGACTCATGGCAGTTGGCATTCTGGTGGCAAACAGCCATGGCTGGCGGCAAACGGCTGCAGCTGGCGGCAAATGGTCAGATTCCCCCTCCCCCATTCGCTTCACCTCATTGCAGAGGCACTGGCAGCTCCCCCCCTTACCTCGTGTCTTTGGTGAAACGAGACGGAATCAACAGCCGGCCATCTGTGCAGGCTCTTAGGTAGGGCTTACTTTTGGAGGGAGGGCTTATATTAGGCCCACCCCCAAAATCAGCTGGTGCTTAAGTTTTGGGAGAGGGCTTACTTTCGGAGAAACATGGTATATACACATTTTGTAATTCCAGCAAGATGTTCTTTGATCCACTGCAGGTTTATACATCCACTAAATTCAACTAGGCTTATTCTCAGCCGTGTGCACATTGACTGTATATAATAATATTTAAGTCATTATTTCTGAATATGGATCTAGTGCTTTTCTGAAGAAGTGCTAAACCGACGTTAAAAAGAATAGCCCTACTGGTGGGTTTCTGGCATGGAGATGGGGAACAGGATGAAGGATGAGAGAGCAACTGATAATAAGCTAGTGCCATCCTTGACTAGTGTTGGCAGTGATTGTGGCTGGCAGGATCTAGAAATAGCCAGCCAGTAGACAATATGATATGAATTCAATATTTGCCTCTCTTTTTCTTCAGGAGCTTGAAATAGTTAGAATTATTTCATTTGATTTATTTAATTTATATGGCCACTCATCTCATAAGATGCAACTCTGGGTAGCTGAAAGCTCATAAAAATGCAATAAAAAATAACCATCAATAAACAATATATTTAATTTGTATATTTAATTGGATGTTTTGGTGTTTTTGTTGGTTTTACTGTTTTAAAATGTTTTAATATTTTTAAATATTTTTTTTAATTGTAAGCCACCCATAGTCATTGACTGAGATGGGTATGCATATAAGTTAAATACATACATACATACATAATATAAAAAGCATATAAAGGCCCATTTCCTTCATCACAAACCATTGACTTAACTTCAAAGTTGAATGATCAATTTGTCATAAACCTCATATCTCATCTGTACTAATTTCAGCATCATACATGCTGAAAATTACTACAGTTTATAATAAATATCTTAATAAA
Source organism: Vipera ursinii (assembly GCF_947247035.1). Lineage (NCBI taxonomy): Eukaryota > Metazoa > Chordata > Lepidosauria > Squamata > Viperidae > Vipera > Vipera ursinii. The sequence goes on along the minus strand of NC_139516.1, from coordinate 115,384,102 downwards.
AGAAATGTATAATAAATGGAATTTTAACTCATTAGAAAAAAGAGAGCTAGTTGGGTGCAAAACCACTAGACTGGAAACTGGGAGAACTTCCACCTTGGGCATGAAGCCAACTCAGTGACCCTGGACCAGTCACTCTTTCTCAGCCCTAGGAAGCAGGAAACATATGAAATCTTGCCAAGAGAACTGCAGTGACATGTTCGGGCAGTCACCAGGAGTCAATAGCACCCCAAAAAGTACCCCTTTCCCAGCTAACAGCAACTATTGAGGGAGGCAGGGTCACAAAGCTACAGAAGCTCAGAAGGGGCCCTTGAGCAAAAAGAAAAAAAAGGTTGAGAATCTTTGAAGGTTGATTGTGTGTAGAAATGTTACTGAGTCACCCAGTTAGCCAAGTACTATTCTCTAGTGCCACTATGAGGGCTACACTACCCAGGCTGGTTATTTTTATCATTTCTTCTAATCTCCAAATGCCTTTTATATTATTTCTCATTACTATCATGCATCTCATAATCAAATGTGTGCAGACAGAATTGGGTGGCCCGACTAGGATATTTCATTCCCTCCTGAATTAGCTGGGCTGCCTACATTATTGGAAGGATGGGCAGGAAATAAATCTCATCTACTATGGATCTCTGGCTGATCTGCAGCAGATCGGGAAGGATGGGTGGCTCCCAGTTTCATTTCGTTTTGCTTCAACAAAAAGAAGCAACAAATGATTTGTCCCAGCCAAAATAATACTAATGACTAACTCGAAGTTTATTACTGTACGCAGGATCTGCAGGCTCTACTCAAGTCTGCTACTTACAACAGCAACTAAATGAGTCAGTTGCATTTCTTTTCTATCAGATTCCTGGGTTCGAGTGAAAAACCGCCTTTTGACTTGAAGACGGCCTTTTCTGCAGGCACTATATAATAATAATAATAATAATAATAATAATAATAATAATAATAATAATAATAATAATAATAATAATAATAATAATAACAAACAACAACAACAACAATAATAATAATAAATAATAATAATAATAATAATAATAATAATAATAATAATAATAATAATAATAATAATAATAATAATTTAATTTCTATACCGCCCTTCTCCCGAAGGACTCAGGGCGGTGTACAGGGCAATACAATAAAATACAACATACAAAAATTAAAAAAAATATTAAATATTCCAGCCCAATTCAATACAATTAATACAATAACATGAACCAGCAGCGGCTTGCTCCACTAAGTCGGAGGCAGGAGCCCCTTTTCCCTTCCAACTCCAGCTTGCCTCTTTAAGGCCTGGAGCCTCCAGCGCTGCGCACCTCTGAACCCGTTGACTGACAGACAGCCGCCCGCGGGGGGGGGGAGGGGGAATCGGTTGATGGCGAAAGCGGGGCGGAGTTATCGGCGGCGAGCGGCGGCCAATCAGGAGGGCGAGGCGCCCTCTCGGCTCTCTCATCAGCACCACCCATCTGCTCGCCTCCTCTCCCTCCCTCCCTCCCTCCTTCCTTCCTTCCTGGCTGTGCCTTTTTCTGTGTCAGTTTCGGGAGTCCTGAGCTCGAGCCTGAAACAAAGCAGGAGGCTGGGAAGGGGCTCTCCGGAGTTCGCCGAGACGCCGAACTGAGGGGGGAAGGCTGCCTGCCTCGGCCGAGGCGTCGGCTCTGCCTAGCGCGAAGCTCCTTTCGAGGAGAGCATCTGGCTCCCGAGCGGGGCGGGCGGGCGGGCGGGCGGGCGGGCAGGGAAAGTTTGCTCGGCTCTTTCCCTCGCCTTTCCGATCGAGGCGGCTTTTTGCCCGAGGAAGGATTAAACGCTAGCCTGCCGACCGCCGACCTCCGACCGCCTCCGGTGCTGCTCGGTCGGCCCGCTCAACTGCGAAAAGCGAGGACCTGGCTGGGACGGGGAGGAGAAAAAAAAGAGCAGCAAAAAAACAAAAAACTAGCCCGATCCGGCTTCTCGCATTGATCCTGCTCCAGTGCGCCGCGGAGAAGGGGGTTTCCTTGCCTGCTGGAGCCGACAGCCTCCTCGCAAGAATTCCGAGAGTGTTTCTTCCCTCCTTCCCTCCTTCCCTCCCACCCTCCTTCCCACCCTTTCTCTCGGGAGGTTTAAGGTTCGTTGAGGGATAACGTCGTTCTTTTTTTGAAAACCCAAAGAAGAAAGGGGAGGAAGGAAGGAAGGAAGGAAGGAAGGAAGGAAGGAAGGAAGGAAGGAAGGAAGGAAGGAAGGAAGGAAGGAAGGAAGGAAGGAAGGAAGGCGAGCCCGGCAGTTGATTCCTCTCTTCCAAGAAGCGCGCTCCCGGAAAAGCTCGAGAAGGGGGGGTGGGTGGTAAAAGAAGAGGCTCCCGTCCGCGCCTAGCCTTGGGGATGGATGATCAGCCCAGGTTGATGCATTCCCACGCCGGAGTGGGGATGGCTGGCCATCCGGGCCTGTCCCAGCATATGCCGGACGGAGCTGCCGGCACTGAAAGCGAGGCGGGACGAAAACAAGACATCGGGGACATTTTACAGCAGATCATGACCATCACCGACCAGAGTTTGGATGAAGCGCAGGCCAGGTGAGTCCTTGGGTGATGACGACGGCGATGAAGATGATACGCGTATTTAACTCGAAGAGATCTGACCCAGACAAATTACTTGTGCTTTCTGTAGTTTCGTTAGCCTTTCCGGAAACAAAGTAATCCCGAAGAAAAATAAGATTTTTCACTGGACGACCGTCGCAACCCAAAATTGCGTTTTTACTAGGTTTTCACAGAAAAAAAAAGAGGTTCCAAGGAAGGGATGTTATGCTTGTGACTGACTTTAGTTAAGTTAGACAAGGCTAAATTGACTGGATGGTTTGAGTTGGAAGGAGCTGCAGCTTCTCTTCCCATGTGCTTTTGTTTGTAGTAGTTCGTGAACGGAAAGTCTCAAATAGCCAAGTTAATTTGTATTTGATCGGAAAAAAAGAAGTTGAATCATTGTCATTTTCTTAGCTGTAATATCTGAGAGATTGAACTTTGGGAGTAAAATATCAGACTGCATCTGCTTATTAACAGAGGAGGCAAATAGATTATGGTATCAGCCATTATTCCAAAAAATATTTTGAGTGGGTTTTACCTTTTAAAAGAAATATGCAAATAGAGTGGCTATAAAAAAGGCTGGTGTTTTCTGTTTTTGAAATAGCAAAAAAGCAAAGCCATTTGAAGGCCATGGTTGAAAGCTCAGTCCCTATAGCTCTTTAGGTACAGAAGAAAGAAAAAAACAACAAACCTTAATCACACTTAATCCCATGGAAAATCAATAATCTTAATATCATTTAATGCTTGTTCCCTTTGGTGGTTTCTTTGTACAAACAGAATAATTTCTGTTCCTCTTGTGATAGCAAGTATTAATGCTGCAGTAGGAACTCAGTTTTTTTCCTATGTGTGATATTCAAAAGGATATATATATTTCTACCATAAGGAGTTGAGCCTTTTAAGAAGCCTAGAAGATAGTAGAATACACCCTGTAAATGTTGCTACTTTCCCAACTAGATATCCATTCCAGGATGTACTTCCACATATGAAACCACATGAATTCTCCATATGAAACAGCAGATCGTAATCTAAGGCAAGTTGTATGTGCCTATTACTAATGTGCACTGAAGCATTTGACAATTTGTACAATACTTTTATCTTTAGCATTGTGATTTTCACAAGTCACCATGTTTGTTTCTCTTCAAACTGAATTTTGAGAAATCTATCTATCTATCTATCTATCTATCTATCTATCTATCTATCTATCTATCTCCCTTAGAAGTATTTTGTAAAACTTCAATGTAGGTAGTAAGTATAGTCTTACACTTTTAGTGCCTCTGTGCATTTTAAAAATGGAGCTTCTTAAACACATTTACAGACACCAATATATATATAACTAAGTGTATAGCATTCTCCTAGAACATTTCTGCAAATCTCTAAAGTTAAAATGAAAAAAAAAATTCAGAACAGAGAATTGGAAAATAAAAGAGAAATAAAATTGGAAAATAAAGGACAATAGTTAATAGAATAATCTTACATGAGAAAAAGCTATTAGCATTTGATTTCCACTCTGGGTCTATAATCTTTTCCACAATCGCCTGGGATAGACTGCTAGTCTTTATGTGTCAATGGTATATTGCGTATCTTACTTGGTTTGTAACACCTAATATTCACCGAGGTGGTATTGATATATAGCACTAGCTAACAGTGGAATTCTTTTAAGTGATTACTTACAAGTAAGTACCATGGATTTCAGTAGCTCGTTACTGACTCTTGTTACTATAAGGCATATAGCATAAAGCATCACTGAGCTGAGAAGTGCAGGGTTCATAACCTTGTTTTGATAGAACACTTGGATTTGATGAATAATAGCTTCTGCTGAATGTTGCTTCCCAGTATTGCTATAAGACAAAGCAGAGGAAAGATGTTGTTTCTAAAAGTTGCAAGAGTTGATGTTTGGTTTAAATACTTAATGTGTATAGATACTATTAAATGTGCTAATCTAATTGAAAATCAATACCAAGGGTACAGATGCTTTTTATCGCCTGTTACTCTTTACATACCTGTCTACGCAGCTCTGCTTACAGACTTTTAAAAAGCAGATCAGGTTCCTAAAAGGAAATGTGTATTTCATTATTTTTCTGCTTTGTGTAACCCAATATCAAAGATATTTTTTACGTATGTGGCAGCAAAGTTTCATTTTACTCGCACTATTTTTTTTATAGTTCTGATATTTGGGAAATCCAAATATAGTCTATGCTAATGTGCCAGGTGCAAGCCACAGAGCCATGGATTTTGGGTGCTGTTAGGAATGGAAAGCAAGCAGTTTCAACACATTGTGTACACACTAGTGGGATGTTCTCTTGCACAAGCCCTTCCCCCCCCCACTAGAAACAAGGGGGCCCGCTGGCAAAAGAGACCTGCCTAATGGATTGAATTCCATGTAAATCATTGGAATGAGAAGGTTCTTCAATTTTTCTGCCCGAGGCACCCAAATGTTCATGTTCTGATGAGATGTAATTTTGATTCTCAAACCCATTTTTTGATGCCCAATGAGATTAGACTTCTTGCATATTGTAGCAGCACATCTTCAGGAGAGATCACTTGTCAAAGAAATAGTAATTGTTACAGCAATGTTAGATTGTTTCTTTTCTTGTATGGGCATCTGCTGGGACATGAAACTAATCAACCTAATAAACAAAAAAACAACTGGCCCATTTTGGCACAAGGAAGTGGGGCAGGAAATGACCCATATAATTTCTCCCTCTCTCTCTTTTTTTTGCGTACTAGAATAGCAACATGATGGTGATGATGGTGATTTGTTACCCTGATTAATATTATTTTTTATTTTTTTAACTGTATGGTTTTTACTTCTTCAAGGAAGCCAGTAAGATATGAGGAACATGAAAGTAATTATTTTTTCCACTTCCATCCTGCCTTATTCGATGTTTTTTTTTTCTCTGTCTCTCTCTTTGGCACCATAGTTCTACATTCTGAGACTATTTTACTTAAAAATGGCTATTCTGTACTTCAGATTTCCTTAAAGGGCTTTCAAACCTTTCCAGTAGAGCTGCTTCAACACAAAGAATTGTAAGACACAGATGAATAGAGGGGGAAAAAGGAAGAGAACGATACAAAAGTTCCCTACATGGTTGAATAAGATCATCATTAAACACTGGAAAGGTTTCTACATGCTCCTGGCATTGATCGGTTAATAGCCTGGCCAGCAAGTATAGTTTATGGATGCTGCTGGAATAGCGGTGTCAAATAGTTGCCTGTTTGGTAGCATTTACAGTCACCAAACTGATATCCTATTCTGTATAAAATTGAAAGCTGTTTTTCACTAGGGCAAAATTTCCACTGAGCTCTAACCTTTAATACTTTTTTTGTAATAAGGGATCCTCTGTAATCTATTTCTAAAGATATTCACGTTTCTGTGGCTCAGTTCAAACCTAACCTTCTGATTTCCTTGCAGAAAACATGCTCTAAACTGTCACAGAATGAAACCTGCACTTTTTAATGTTTTGTGTGAAATTAAAGAAAAAACAGGTAAGGAGAAATTTTATTATTTGCATCTTGCATTTTTTACCCTCTTTTTAATGCATATTTCTGCAGACCTATTTCATTCAAAAAAATGAAAAGGAACATTGCAATTGTTATAATAAGCATATTTTAAATGGTGCAAATAGAATGTGATTTATGTGATATTGTTCCTATGTATAAGAGGAAAAACAAAGAGAGGAACATTTCTTGTGTCACTTTTATCTTAATACCTTTTCTAAAATTTACATTAATTTAAAAGAGTCCAGAAGTGCCTACAATGCTGTAATTTATAATCTACTCAAACATAAATATTTTTCTTCTTTTACACAGTGCTTTATAAATTCATTGAAAAATGCACGAATAATTGCAAATGGTTCATTTTGGCGTATACCAAGACCAGGAAAAACCTATGTCAAGGCAAACATGCAAATATCTATTGGGAATTAGCCTTTTTGACTATTGTTTCTCAGGGTTATCTTATTTTACATTGTATTTCTTGGTTTCAAGTGTTAATGACATGAAAATACCCGTTCTGTGTTTCCCACCTCACAGGCCTCCTGCCATGTGCTAATACACTTATAACATGTCTCAGGGGGGCATTTAAATTTTAAAAGCAACAATTAAAAATAGCTGTCATCAATCAAGGGTGATCTTAAACAGCAGATGCTCAGTGAACAATGTTCAGTGACATCCGGTACTTATTTATTTCAACTTCCAAATGTTTTTCTTTATGGAAAAGAGAGATTTGTCTTCTGCCTTAGCTCAGAGGAAAAAGCCAGAGTGTCAGCTATTGCTGAGTTTCAGCTCTTGGATTAGATGTGCAGTTGTGGAGTGTTGTCTCCTGTTCTTTTCCTTTTTTTCCTCCTCATTTTTCAATGAGCATGTAACAGTCAATATCTCAGATCAAATAAGGACAAGGTCTGACATGAATGAAAGTGACAACAAATATGATTGTAAACTCACTTGATATACATTGAAAAGGGATGCATAAAAGAAAAGAGTGCATTTTAAAAAAACTGAATTCCTTGTGCCCCTGAAATTCTATGTGTGTGTTCTGCATCCTGTGAACAGCTAAATGAAATAGGATTATTTGACTCCAGCAATCCGTATACGATGACTAAGGAGATCCTTTGTTAAATCTTATTTGTGCTACTAGTAACCTAGACAAAGCACCTAACATTGGCATTCAGGCCTCTGAAGCCCTTAAGGCTGCAGAGCTGAAGGCTGACCTTCTTGAGGAGAGCCATTCATTATGTGTCTCCTATAATGTAATGTAAAGGGGCACCTACAGTCTCTCTTAATGGGATGTAATGCAGCTTGAATATGTAAGTCTAGGAAGAACAACAGCTGACCCTTACCAGGTTACATTTTCTTTTACTGTTGGTCTTTCCTGTCTTTTCTTGAAAAAACCTGAACAAACCTAATTTGGGTTTGTGGTTTTAAGCTTTAGTATTATTCATTTTCCGGGACTATTTTTTTTAATCTCTTCTTTGTCACAGTCTTTAATTGATTTGTGTCCTGAATGGAAATTGACATGGTTCAAAGTTGTAGTAGATGATTGGTGAGAATACAACTTCTTTAAATGTCTTCCTCTTCTCTCAGAAGTTTAATAGTTGGGGTGAGATGAGAAAACTTGCACTGTCCTACCACTGGTTCATTCCATTGCATTGTTACCCACTCAGTGCATCTTATTTGCATATTGTAACTTCTATTTGACCTGACAAAAGGTGGAACTATTTGACCCTGCAAACAAAAAAGAGTTTGGTTGCTTTTTTCCCAAAAAATTCTGTTTTGTGATATTTTTCTGCTTATTTTATCATATTCAAAAGTATTACTTGTTGAAATGTGGAGACAGGAAGTTTGAGAGAGGGAATTGTAATAAACAATTACTAAAATCCTGTCTCTATGAAAGTGTTGTTGTAAATTGTCTACCCACGTGCCGCAGTATAATATGAAGGACTGCATATACAAAAGCATATATGTGCATATTTTTATCTTACTGCTCCTATTTGTGTACTTTTTTTGTCTTCTGGTCTTGCCTTTGCAACCAATTTGCATGCTAACATGCAGACATAATGGTGATTTCCAAAACGGCAAACTGTAAGGTAGGACTGCCTCTATTCCTGAGCATTTTCACTGATCTGAGGAACTGGGATTTTGGGTGCAGTACAGGTCCCAGGAGTATTTTGGGCGGATACATTATTTTTGTCCCATATGCTTTCTACCGTTACATACAGTAATTGAAAACCTATCTTCTAACTTTCAGTATTCTGGCCATGAGCAAAAATTAGGTGAGCACCTGCCATTTCCAACCTGTTTAGTTTTTAGCAAATTTATTTTTAGCACACCCTTTTATTTTCCTTCATGTAATATGTCTGTGCTATTAGAATATTTCTGGCTAAGAATTATGATAAGTTCAATTTAAATTGCCCAGGAATTAAGAGAAATAGATTTGATTTTTTTGAGATAGAATAGGAATAAATACCCAGGCCAGTACAGGGGAATACTGCAACCAGCGCATAAAAATATCATTATTTTTATCACAGTAGATGAAAATATCACCTTGTTAATATGGTTTGTATTTTTTTTCTGTATCTATTTTCAACCCTGGAGTTCCAATATACCGAATTGGTATTCGCTCTATTGCTATTTTTAGATGACTCTAGAGTATGCCGAAAGTTATACCACCATTCCTTGTAACAGTGCAACTAATATTTCATGGTGTTAACATTGCTAGGATAAACTCAAAGTGTCTATAAAGTTTTTACAGAGCAGATTGTCTTTATTGGCCAAAATTTTCCCTTACCTGCTGTCATTTCAATTTATTTTAAAGGAGTTATGGATACTTTTTATATAAGCTTGGTTGTCATGAATCATTGATGTATAATGCTGTGAGTTGTATGAAAACTTAACATGTTTGTTTGTTTTTCTTCAAAAATGATAAAAGACAAGATTTAATATTGATGTACCACGAGGGGAATTATATTGCATCTTTGTATTTGTCTAGATGCGGCATGCACTTCATGGGCAGGGAGAAAGTAATGATTAATTGATTGGTTCATATTTTACTATTGAGTAAGATAAATGTAATAGATTTCACAATTGCTTGAATTTTAACATAGGAGTTGTTATGGGAAGCATGATAAGTTGTACTGTATGGTCTGTAAGAAAAAGAAAGCTGTTGAAGGTTTTTTTTTTTTAATTCCATTTATATCCCGCCCTTCTCCGAAGACTCAGGGCGGCTTACAAGCTTAGCAGTAGCCTTCATTCTATGTATATGCCTGCTTATTAGGGCTTTCACACACACCCCAAGTGGCATTATTACAAAGTCAGCTTTATTGCCCCCAACGATCTGGGTCCTCGTTTTACCTACCTCGGAAGGATGGAAGGCTGAGTCAACCTTGCGCCTTGTGGGTTGCGAACCTGCACTAATTGCAGGCAGCTGGTGTTACTTAAGGAGGCATTAGCCCACTGCTCCACCAAGGCTCTTCTTGCCTGCAGGGTCAGAGTGCCTGAAAAGGAGAGTCTGATGTCTCCCCCCCCTACCGCCCGCTCCCGAATGAGAAATATTGGGGATTAAAAGGCATCACTCTTTCAGCAGCAGCCTTTCCTTTACTTAACAACGATTTGTTTAGTGACTGGAGTACAACAGCACTGAAAACACAGTGACTTCTGACTAGTTTTCACTTACAACCATTGCAGCATCCCGATGGTCACATGATCAAAATTCAAGCACTTGGCAACTGGCAGGTATTTATGATGGTTACAGTGACCCAGGGTCACGTGATCACCCTTTGCCACCTTTCCAGTCAGCTTCTGACAATGGGGGGGGGAACCGATTCGCTTAACAACCACACGATTCACCAAACTACAGTGATTTGTTTAACAGCTGTGGCAAAAAGGGTCATAAAATGGGGCACTTAACTGTCTCGCTTAGCAACAGAAATTTAAGGCTCATTTGTGGTTGTAAATTGAGGGCAACCGTAGAGGGAAAATAGGTTGGTGGTGGATTGCTAGCTTGATTGCATGACATCTTTCATTCTTTCCTGTGAAAGTTTTTGAGTGTTTCATTTTGTATTCCAAAATGTAATGTAATTGTCGAAGTACAACATGTGTACATTGAGATTAGCTGAGCCTCCCCCCCCCATGCTCTCTCCCCCCAACACACAGTGACAACAAACCCTCCATCCTACCACACCATGTGAACCAACTACACCACACACCGGCCTCCCAAGTCAATTCTGCATAAGTTCACAGAGATTATGTCCCATTTAAAAGCCTAACAGCCCACAGATAAAAGCTATTTTTCAGCCTGTTGGTACGGCTGGCTATATTCCTATATCTCCTACCGGATGGTAGGAGAGTAAAGAGATACTGTCCAGGGTGTGAGTCATCCCTGAGGAATCTTCCTCACTCTTCCAAGGCAACGAGCCCTGGCGATGTCATCCAGTGGTGTCAGGGAACAGCCCACAATGTCTTGTGCTGTGCTCAACCACCCTCTGTAATACTTTCCTATCCGCGGCTGTCAGACCAGCATACCAAACCACAATACCATATAAGAGGACGCTCTCTATAGTAGACCGGTAAAAGAGGGTCATTAGCTGTTGTTCTACCCTGTTCTTCCGCAAGAAACCTAAGAAAGTGAAATGTCTGTTGGGCCTTTCTAGCCACCTGGGTTGTGTTAACTTTCCAGGTCAGATCTTCACAGAGGTAGACTCCCAGAAATTTAAAGGAGGACACTCTCTCCACACAGTCCTCCCCGATGTAAAGTGGGGCAGGTTCCTCCTTTTTTCTCCGGAAGTCTAACACCATCTCTTTCATCTTGCCAATGTTTAGGTGCAAGTTGTTGTTACTACACCATACAAGTAGGAATGTTCCCATGAGTGAGTTCCTCAAACTGGCTTAAATGTACATCCTGCAAGAATGACAAACATTTTTTAAAAAAATATAAAACAGTAACATCACAAAATATGAAATATATATTAAGCCATTATCCAATGCTGGAAATAACAGTAGCTTGACATGCAGAGTCTAATAACTTGATTGATACATAAGGAGTGAAGCGGTCCCATAGATAGTTGAGATTTAAGTTTTAAAGGTTAAAACCAACATCTTCAATTAAATTGGGAAATAAAAATGAACAATTGATGCCCAGGATTTAAATTTAGAGTTAGTTTTGCTCCAACTGAATTTTCTAGCATTCTTCAAAAGTAGGCTTTTTCACCAATGGTTTCAGAAGAAGAAAGCCTGTCTACATTGCAATATTTTAGATGCTATTTTAAATTGTAACTATTTCTACAGACATTTTAATTGGTTTCATCCCCCAGTCTGTCTAGATGTTATTAGACTGCCAAATATTTTATTGAATTGTGTTAGTTTTTGGTAATTTATTATGTATATCCTACACTACATTGGAATCTGAATGGTTGAAAGGTGATGTTAAAAGGTGATGTTATTGTAAAACTAGAAAATCGACTTTACTAGAAACTGCTTTTTGGGGGGAGAGTCTTTAAATGAGAAAAGCAGTAAACTAAAGTTTTAATCTATGATAGTGAATGACAACAGCAACCACTGATGAGAAAGTTCATAGGCACTCGAGTATTATGACTGAGATTTAACTTTGTATGATGAAAATGTAGCTTTGAAATAGCTGAGGTTACTTGAGAAAGTGTTCCTTGACTTATTGTTCATTGAGAGAGGAGCTTTAGCAGTACCTACATGCTCCTGTCACAAAGACATCTCTAGCACAGATACCGATACTCAGAGCAGGCAGATGTTTGGTGTCATGCAGTACATTATTTGTTCTTTATTTTTTATTTGTTTATTTTAGAGTGAGGTGCTAATAAATTAGCTTAACTGTTATAGATTCTGGGGCGATAAAATGTTTTGGGCCTGCCTTGATCATAAACTGCAATCTTTCTTCTTCTTTTGTCTGGTTTTGGTGGCAAAAAAAAAGTAAGTAGATTTACTTCTCCCAAGGAGAAAAGGAAGAGGAACTCTGGTCTGAGGAAATCATTGGCAAAACATACCAATGATTTCCTCAGATCAGCATCACTTTTCCTTTTGTCCTCGGGAGAAATAAATCTACTTACTTTATTTGGAGCTGAACTTGAGATGAAAGAAAGAATAGGCAGGCAAGCCTAACACTTTGCCTGCAATCACTGCAAAGTGAATGAACCTACCATACATTTGTCCCTTTGTTAAGAAGCATTCAGCCATTCTGCTTCAGATATTTACCGGTACTCTGAAATGCCAAAGAGAAGACTTTGGAAGAGAATTACCCTCATTTTATAGATGTGTATGTGATATTGATGCTGAGCAAGCTTGAAATGAACTGCAAGAGATGCAGAATCCTTACCTTGGCTAAACCTTGCTTCTTCCCATTCCTTGATTCCTTAGAAGAAATGAGTGAGATCTGACTTCTTTCCAGTATAGCAATTAGTTCAATGGGATGAACCTTCCATTTGAACAATAGCTATTTTCCCATCTTTATCTTAGACAAGACTGGCATCATATCTACCTGGGCATGGGTGCTGGTCATAGTAGTGCCATTCCCTTAATGCAGGGGTGTCAAACTGCCAGCCCATGGGCTGGATGTGTCACGCCAAAACCGTGCCCACCCCATTGCCAGCAGTGGGTGAAAAGTCGTGATATGTCAGGTGACGTCGCGAGTTTGACACCCATGCCTTAATGCATGTTAGCTGCTAAGTGATTATTAAATTTATAGATGCTGTGTAGACAGAAATGGGAATTTGCCATCAGTGGGAGGTGTTTTTAAGACAGTACTGCCATCACACATACAAACACATCCTGTGATGATGATTCATGACCTCTGTGAGGCAAAGAGTTTATTATAAAGTCTCACTTGAACCATGTTTGACTACTGCTGACTACCTGGACTATTATTTCATTGGCAAGAGTATAGGCACAATTGTGACTTCTTAGTCCAGTCCAGAGCCCAGGGATTTCCTGGTGGCTTCCTATTGAAGTACTAACAAAATCCCATCCTGCTTAGCTTTTATGGGATCAGCCAAGGTCACTAACAGTTTACTAACTATCTGTATTTCTTTATGCTTTCTGCTCATCTCTCCTCTTTTGAATGTTCCCTCTGGTGGCATAGGATTTAATGGAAGAACTGGGTTTTATTTAATTTCAGTCGAAAGGCAGAAATGACTTGACTCACTCACATGCTGTCATTTGCTAGGGGCCGGATTGGGTCTAGTATTGACTAGATTGGATTAGTTCTTTTGGCAGTTGTAACACACAATGATTTATGCTTAATCTGTTGTTCATTCTCACAAGCAAGACTGCTGAGCAATAGACTACTTATCTTGTAGCTGTGCACTGATTTTTCCTAAGCGCAAACCCCTGACTACTGAACTGCATTTTGCTAAATAAAGCCCACTGTTCAAACCTATCAAGATCATTTTGAACCTTGAGCTTTTCTTCAGAGAGGCGAGCAATCCCCCCTCCAGCTATTTTCAATAAATCAACATGGGACAACTAAAGAGCAAGCCTAATCTGTACATGTTAAGACATGTGTTCCATATCTTGGCTGGAAGCTGACAACTTCTGTCTCTGCATTGCCATAGCATTTGCCTTCTTGCATGCCATCGATAGAGAGCAACTTGCATTCCCCCAATGCCCCTTTTGCTTGCAGGACAAAGCATCTTCTTCAACCATGACTATTGAAAAGCAGTGACATCGTTCCCCACCATTTTGAGGAAAGAAAGATCACTCATATCAGTCACAAAATTGAGTAAACAGTTTTTAAAAAAAACTCTTCCAAACCATGAATAAAAGCTAAACAATCTCTGTCCTGTCCACATTTATGATATGGTCAATTTGGTAGGATTGTCACAGTCACTGTGGCAGTATCCCTCCTGCAAATGTTAAGTACCCCCTAGAATACAAAAGCTTTTTAAATCCTTTAGCCTGTTGCTTAGGATCCCATCATTTTATTTCTCTATGGGAAAAATCCATTGATTGCTTTTTTTTGGACTTGAAAGGATGGGACTGATGGGCAGGGCAAAATCATGTCAATACATTTTAATAATACTGTTTAACTAAATGTTAATAACAAATAACTCAGAAAATAAACACCAACATGTTATAAGTTTGGGGCTGTAAATTCAGTTCAACACCAAAGGTACTCTCAGTTTCCCACCAGAGTTAAAAATGAGTCCATTGTCCCACTGCCTCCATGGCTCTTAATTCCTCTCCTCACCCATTACTGGTCTCGCAACTGAAAGCTTTAATTTATTCAGCATACAATCTCTTTACTCCATTGCTTTCTGTAATTTATACTTTATACTGCCTGCTGTCTCAAATTATTTAACTCCGTAAGGCATTCAGTTTGAGACTGGATACAAAATTGCAGTAAAGAATAAGGCTTGGTTAGACAGTCTGCCTTTTACATTATTAGTCAGATTCTAAAATATGAGCCTAATCAGATACTCCCAAAGGAACAGACGACAAGGAGAATTGCACAGCAATACCCAGTTCTCCCAGTTATTTGCCTCTCCATGTGAATATCCTGTTCCTAGTCATATGTGTGAGCAATCATATGGACAAACAGAAGAATGAACCATTGTTGTTGTTGTTAGTTGCGAAGTCGTGTCCGACCCATCGCGACCCTATGGACAATGTTCCTCCAGGCCTTCCTGTCCTCTACCATCTTCTGGAGTCCATCTAAGCTCACGCCTACTGCTTCAGTCACTCCATCCAACCACCTCATTCTCTGTCGTCCCCTTCTTCTATTGCCCTCAATCTTTCCCAGCATTAGGCTCTTCTCCAGGGAGTCCTTCCTTCTCATTAGGTGGCCAAAGTATTTGAGTTTTAGCTTCAGGATCTGGCCTTCTAAAGAGCAGTCAGGGTTGATCTCCTCTAGGACTGACCGGTTTGATCGCCTTGCAGTCCAAGGGACTCGCAGGAGTCTTCTCCAGCACCATAGTTCAAAGGCTTCAATTCTTTGGCGCTCAGCCTTTCTTATGGTCCAGCTTTCACTGCCATACATTGCAACTGGGAAGATCATAGCCTTGACTATCCGCACTTTTGTTGACAGGGTGATGTCTCTGCTTTTTAGTGTGCTGTCTAGATTTGCCATGGCTTTCCTCCCAAGGAGCAAGCGTCTTTTAATTTCTTGGCTACAGTCCCCATCTGCAGTGATCTTGGAGCCCAGGAAAATAAAATCTGTCACTACCTCCATTTCTTCCCCATCTATTTGCCAGGAATTGAGAGGGCCAGATGCCATGATCTTGGTTTTCTTAATGTTTAGTTTCAACCCAAGTTTTGCACTCTCCTTCTTCACCCGCAACAAGAGGCTCTTTAGTTCTTCTTCACTTTCTGCCATTAGAGTGAATGAACCATACTGAACACAAATTTAGGTCAATACCATGATTATGGCAGTTGCGAAGAATGCTGCTGGACCCCCAGGATTTGTTGCAGAAAATCATACAAAAGCCAAGTTCAAGGGTTTGTTTCTCCTTTTAATTATGAGCACATGTGTCTGAGTGTGTGTCATGTTGAGTTGTCTGCTCATGTAGATTAAGAAGTTAAGTGAAACAGCTGGCCTGGGAATAATGGAGTTCTCAGCAGTTTCCAGTTGGTTGCCATTTGCAAGCCAAGCACAGAAGAAGCATTCAAGGGTAGCCTTGTCATGAGGCAAGGTGATTTGGCCTTCTGAAGTGGTAGGCTTCAAAATTATTAATAACGGCAGAATGGGAAGCCATGACAAGCCTCATTGAAATGAAGAGGAGTTTTGGGTAGAATATGATGGAACTTCAGTGAGTCTATGGCAACATGACATTTTGCTAATTAGCAGCCTCAGGACTGATGGAAAATGTGTAGAGTATTATTGGTACAATGAATGACCATACTGATGATCATTTTAGGATTGGGGCATATCTGAGAAGCCATTTCCTTCTGGCCTGCATTTGATTGGAATTACTTTAGTTTTTATTGGGACTCAATGAATCTCAATAATGTATTTAAAAGCAAGGGAGAAAGAGATGCTAGAATCCATTCTGTTATTCTGAATGGGATGATTTCCTAGCAAATGTCTGCTGCCTCTTTTTTCTCTTAGATGGGGTGCTCTATACCGTTGTGAATTGATATTTGGCTCCACTAATTTCCAGCCCATTCTTTTTGCGTGGGTATGTGCTTTGAATTCTTGAGCAAATATCCCTCTTGAGGTATCCTGGAAGGATTAAGGGCTGGTATATCTGCCAAAGCTTTCTCCCCTACTTTCCACAGGCTCATGCTATTTGCAGAGCCTGTATTTATATGTTGCTCAATATTTCCCGAGGTAGCTGGAATTTGCTTTCTGCCTATTTGGTCCATTCTTTAACATTTGCACATCTGGAGTACCTTAATCTTTGCACACAAGGCAATGAAGTGCCCTCCCCCCATCTCTTCCTCTTCTTAGTTTGGAGGTCATGATGGGAAGAACTGACTTTTATAGGTATGGACAACTGGACACTATAAGCTCTCCTTTACGGTTTTAAAGCTTTTGAGAAAGCTTTGAACAAACAAATCACAGGAAGAATATTTAGTCTGTGCACAGATGTACTACTTGCTTGCTCTTTTCCTTCTTGAATTCTGTAGTGCTCATGACAAATAGAGGTGCTTGTTACTGTTTTGTGGGTTTATCTCTTGGACTTAAGTTGCAAACAGGGTGTTCAGTACATTCAGTACATAAAATATTTTTTCTTATTCTAAATGTACAATATGCTGTTTTATATATATATGAATTGTGAATCTGTTTGTGAATCATTCTCTTGGTTTACCAAAAAATATGTACAGGGATAATAAGATTCTTGCTTGCTCCATAACTAAGGCACATAACTTAGGCACATAACTAAGGCCGATTATCAGCAGACAGCCAGACATGCAAGATGAAGTCAGCAAATAAAGTCTCAGAACGAACAAAGACTTGCAACAGAAGTCATGGATAATAAAAAAAGTTTCTCTAACATATTAACAAGAAATAAGTCAAGGAAATTGGAGGTTCACTAAAGAGAGAAGATGGCAAGGAAATAACAGGCAACAGGGAGAAAGCAGAGCTGCTTAACTCATACTTTGCATCAGTCTTCACACAAAAAGGAACTTTGTCATTCTTCAACAAAGTGACTAAACTAATAGACCAGCGGAATACTGTGGACATAGTATACTTAGACTTCAGTAAGGCATTTGATAAAGTAGACCACAACCTACTCCTTGGTAAGCTAGAAAAAGGTGGAACAGACAACCAGATGGATTTGTAGCTGGTTGACCATACTCAGCAAATAGTCCTCTATGGCACTACATCCACATGGAGAGAAGTAAGCAATGGGGTACCACAAGGTTCCGTTTTAGGCCCAGTACTCTTCAATATCTTCATAAATGACTTAGATGAGGGAATTGAAGGGGAACTCATCAAATTTGCAGATGACACCAAACTGGCAGAAGTAGCCAATACCCCAGAAGACAAATTCAGAATCCAAAAAGATCTTGACAAACTGGAACAATGGGCCCTATCCAACAAAATGAGTTTCAATGTGGAGAAAAGCAAAGTTTTACATTTAGGTAGGAAAAATCAAAGGTACAAGTAGAGATTGGGCAAGACCTGGCTTAAAAACAGTAACTGTAAGAGGGACCTTGGAGTCCTAGTGGATGATCACTTAACCATAAGCCAGCAATGTGCAGCAGTAGCCAAAAAAGCTAATACTATCCTGGGTTGTATAAAGAAAGGCATAGAATTAAGATTACGCGAGGTATTAGTACCACTTTATAAAACCCTAGTAAGATCACACCAGGAATACTGCAGCCAATTTTGGTCACCATATCAAAAAAGATGTTGAGTTTGGAAAAAATTCAGAGAAGAGCAAAGACCTGGAGTCTAAAACATATGAAGAACGGCTGCAGGACTTGGGTTTGGCTTGTCTAAAGAAGTCTAAAGAAAAGAAGAAATAGGGGAGACATGATAGTAGTATTCCAGTATTTGAGGGGCTGCCACAAAGAAGAGGAGGTCACGTTATTCTCCAAAGCACCAGAGGGCAAGACAAGAAACAATGTTTGGAAACTGATCAAAGAGAGAAACAACCTGGAATTAAGGAGAAACTTCCGGAGAGTGAGGACAATAAAACCAGTGGAACAGCTTGCCTCCAGAAATCGTGGGGGCTCCATCACTGGAGATTTTTAAGAAGCGGCTAGACAGTCACTTGTCTGAGATGGTATAGGTCCTCCTGCTTGAGCAAGGGGGTGGACTAGAAGGCCTCCCAAGTCCCTTCCAGCTCTATTCTATTCTAATCTGCTCCAGGTTTCTGTAAGGAGTTCTTTAATCTGCTTCTATAAACTTACAATTTATGGAAATAGTCAAGATAAGAGTATTCCACAAGAATGAGGGTAAATCCAAGGTAAAGTCAGATTCCATTTCTGAATTTGGAGCATTAATAAACAACTTGGAAATGTTTTCAACAATGTTGTTGAAATTCTCTGGATAGAGCAAGTACTGTATATGTAAAAGAACTAGCTCTGGAATTCTTTTAAGGTTTTTCTTCTTCTTCTAGAGCAGGGGTGTCAAACTCAATTTCATTGAGGGCCGCATCAGCATTGCGGTTGCCCTCAAGGGTCCGGGTGGGTGTGGCGAGGGTGGGCGTGGCCTACTGGGTGGGCGTGGCTAGAGTGCGTATGGCCTACTGGGTGGGCGTGGCCAGCTCTACGTCGTTCACATCAAGGGTGCCTATGGGGGGCCTGGGCAGGAGTGGGACAGATCTGAGGGTCTCTGGCAGAAGGAGGGTCTCTGGGCCAGGGCCAAGGCAGTGGGGGCCGTTCCCTCACTGTTTCCAGGATGGCTTTGCGGGCCACATGAAGCCACTTCACGGGCCGGATCCAGCCCCCAGGCCTTGTGTTTGACATGTCTGTTCTAGAGGTCCTTCTCTGAATGATATGATCAGATCCTGCTGCCAGTTCACCAAACAGTATTGCGATACTTGTGCAGGAGTCAGTTTTTCTTCCCTGAAAGAAAAGGCAGCTCACCAATTTAGAATAGAAGCAGATGGGATTACAAGTGAGGGAGAGATCCTTTTATATTGAATCGTATAATGCAGGTTTTGCCAAATTCTTCTGGAAATGGGAGATTCCAGACAATTAAGAATTATACTGCCTTTGCTTGCTGTCCCCCATGTGCCCCCTCCGCCTTTGAGCTTTTCTTCCGCCTGTTCCCCCCCCCACACACACACTCCCCCCCCCCCGAACACATCCAGGAACTGCAAGCTTTTTTTCAGGTCTGGGTATTTTTGTCTTTGCAACTTGTTTTTTTCCGGCTTCGTTTCTTTCTGGTTTGGTTGTTCCTTGTTTTCCTCCTCCTGTTTCTTGGACAAATTTAACTTTGCTGGTAAATCCTGTTCCCCATTTTTATATGTGTATGAGAAAGAAGAAAGTGAACATCTTAAATGTGGTATTTTGGTTTTCAGACTTCCTGTGAGAGCCTCAAACTGTAGAGATGCAAATCAGTCCTGAGACAGAAAAGGGAAATGGGATTCTTCTTTGGGACTTGTTTTGGAGAAATTGCAAAGGAGTTGTCTTGTTGGCCAAAGAGTTTTACTGTGAAGGCACCTTCACAGCAGTCCAAGGTTGAGACTGGATGACATGGATGAGAATTCTTAAACGGAATAATGAGGAGTGCTGCTCAAGACACTCCAAGTTTTCTGTCCTTCAGCAGAGAATTGCAATATCCTTTGCTCAAACAGTTTTGATTAAGTTGTTATATTTAAAATATACTTGCCTATTTCCCATACTTTTATCAGCTAACCAGAGCCAGAGAACATTTTGTTTTTTTCAAAATTGTTTTTTCTCCTCCTTTCTATGTTCACAAATGTTTTTTGTTTGCACATTCCCCAAGCTCTTTCCTTTTCAAAAGCAATGTTTTGTGTGCCTTCAGGTTATTGTTGACTCCTGACCATTGCCTGGACAACTCCTTGTAGCTTCCTTGCAAAGGGTTTGGAAGTGGTTTGCCTTCCTAGGGCTGTGAGAGAGAGTGACCCAAAGTCAACCAGCTGCTTCATGCCTAAAGTGGGATTAGAACTCACAGCCTCCTGATTTCTAGCCTGGCACTTTCACTACTATTTATTTATTTATTTATTTATTAGTTGAATTTATATACCGCCCTATTCCCGAAGGACTCAGGGTGGTTCACAGGGCAAGTTAAAAACAATACAAAAGAGAGAATAAAATTAAATTAAATTAATGCAGCCCACAATTAAGATAACATTAAAAATTAAAATTTAAAATTAATTAAATTTAATTTAATTTAATTTAATTAATATAACTTAAAATCCCTCAGTCCAGGCCAGACAATTCAAACAACCAAGTTTTTAAATCTCGGCGAAACGAGCGAAGGTCGGGGGCAGTCCGAAGCTCCATCAGCAGTTCATTCCAAAGGGCGGGCACACTCACAGAGAACGCCCTCCCCCTGGGAATCACCCGCTGGCAATCTCTAACCGGCGGAACCCTAAGGAGGCCCTCCCTATGGGCGCGCACAAGACGATGGGAAGCTGATGCTGGCAGCAGGTGCTCCCTAAGGTAATCCGGACCCATGCCATTTAGGGCTTTATAGGTCATCACCAGCACCTTGAATCTATACCACTATACCAATCTTTCATAAGCAAAGCCTCTTCTTCATTTTTCTCCACACTCTCTGGTGCTTGTGCTAGGAGCTCAATACACTCATCCATTAGGTTTGAGAAAGGGATCCACTTGGAGGTAATGTGGTTGGCTTTTCTAGCTTTTTGAAAAGCTTTAAAACTCAACCTTAGGCTTGGGGGCTGGAGTGATGTCTTGTTCGCAGTTTAGCCCTCATCCTTGTTTCCAGTTCTACTGTGAAGCATTAGAATGCAATGATAGTTGAGCACATGTGTTTCCCTCGTCACTAAAGAACCAAAATCTCTCTTCTTTTTACTTTTCCTTCCAAACTATAACTCCGCCATTTTGATGGGTGAGAAATGGCACTTGGGATTGGAAACTGTGGCAACTCTGATTAAAATCCAAGCTGTTGGATGGTACCTTTAATTATCTGTTGTTGTTTTTTCTGTCCATACTTTCCATGTCCAAACAAAGCTGTAAAAATGTGTTAGCAATGGTGATGAAGAGATTTTGGAGGAAGGCACTGAAATTCTAAGTGTGATACTTAAAGAAAATAGTATATTTTCATCATGAAACTTCAAAGCAGAATTTGCTCTCACGGGACATGCTGAAGGCCACTTCATCTAAGCTGTGGTCTGGTTTTCACAAGATATGCCAAGCTGTGGAGTGGTTACAGCAGGGGTGTCAAACTCAATTTCATTGAGGGCCGCAACAGCATTGCTGTTGCCCTTAGGGGGCCGGGTGCGTATGGCCAGGGTGGGTGTGGCCTACTGGGTGGGCATGGCTAGAGTGCGTATGGCCTACTGGGTGAGCATGGCCAGCTCTACATCGTTCGCATCAAGGGTGCCTATAGGGGCCTGGGCAGGAGTGGGACAGATCTGATGGTCTCTGGCAGAAGGAGGGTCTCTGGGCCAGGGCCAAGGCAGTGGGGGCCATTCCCTCACTGTTTCCAGGATGGCTTCGCGGGCCACATGAAACCACTTCGTGGGCCGGATCTGGCCCCCGGGCCTTGTGTTTGACATGTCTGGGTTACAGTATTCAGTTTTGTGTTTAGTGTGCTAATGGGAAGCCAGCAATTTTGGCTTGAGAATTCTGGCTCAGTTATTAAATTATGATTAAACAAACATTGACTTAGTGCAGTTTATGAAAACAGTCATCTCCAGAAGAAGGACTGCTTCTCAGTTCTTGCCTCTCTGGTTACAAAAGAGAGGATTGGAAGTAAAGTATTACCTTAATTTTCTTGAATTTTGAGAATCAATACCCCAACATTATAATTAGAAGATCTTATAAAATATCGGATACAATAATCTGATAGTTCAAAGTAGGAACTTAAATCTGGACACATTGTGTAGAGGTAGATATGTTAGTGAGTTTATGATAGTCTGTGTGTGTGTGTGTGTGTGTGTGTGTGTTTGTGTATATCAGATGGAAAGAGGAAGAGATATCCATGAAAAAAATAAGCAAATGTCTGGTTCTTAAACAAATACCTTTATTTATTTATTTATTTATTTATTTGTTTTTATAAACCGCCCTTCTCCCGAGGGACTCAGGGCGGTGTACAGAATAAGATAGGCATACAGAATGAACCGTAGTGAAAACAAACAATAGTAAAATACAAACTGGGACCCCAATAAGAGCTATCAGGCCAGGCCGGACTGCTGGAACAGGTAAGTTTTTAATTCTCGCCGGAAGGTGCGGAGGTCGGGGGCCATCCGGATTTCGGTTGGCAAGCTGTTCCAGAGGGCTGGCGCACCCACTGAGAATGCCCTCCCCCTGGGGGCCACCAGCCGACATTCCTTGAGCGGTGGCACCCTGAGGAGGCCCTCTCTGTGGGAGCGCACAGGGCGGTGGGGCGCTGACATTGGCAGAAGGTGCTCCCGCAGGTAGTCCGGACCCATGCCATGTAGGGCTTTGTATGTCATTGTCAGCACCTTGAACTTCACACGGAAGGCAACTGGAAGCCAGTGCAGCGCACGGAGGAGAGGTGTGATATGGGAGTATCGGGAGGCTCCCAAGAGTGTCCGCGCCGCTGCACTTTGCACCAGTTGAAGCTTCCGAGTGGATCTCAAGGGCAGCCCCAAGTAGAGAGCGTTACAGTAGTCTAGGCGAGAGGTCACAAGAGCATGGGTGACTGTACGTAAGGCATCCAGGTCCAGATAAGGCCGTAATTGGCGAACTAGTCGAACCCGGGAGAAGGCCCCCTTGGTCACAGCTCCTATGTGATCTTCCAGGGAGAGCTGCGAGTCAAGGAGGACACCCAGGTTGCGGGCCCTATCAACAGGGGGTAGTAACTCGTCCCCGATGTTAAGGGATGGGATGTTCTGAGTATCCTGGCTAGCCGGTACGTACAGCCATTCAGTCTTGTCCGGGTTCAGTTGAAGCCTGTTCCTCCCCATCCATTCCCGGACCGCTTTCAGGCAGCGGGACATCACGTCGAGGGCATCACTGATGTTGTTTGGAGTTGAGATGAAAAGCTGGGTGTCATCAGCATACTGATGGTACCCTACTCCAAAGCTGCGAATGATCTCGCCCAGCGGTTTCATGTAGATGTTGAACAGGAGAGGCGAGAGGACCGACCCCTGAGGTACTCCGCAAGCGAGAGGCCTCGGGGTCGACCTCTGTCCTCCTGCCAACACCGACTGCGAGCGACCCTGGAGAAAGGAGGAGAACCAGCGCAGAACCGTGCCTCCCACTCCCAGTCCCCTGAGGCGTCGCAGCAAGATACCATGGTCGATGGTATCGAAAGCCGCCGAGAGGTCTAATAAGACTAGGACAGAGGAATGGCCCCTGTCCCGGGCTCTCCAGAGATCATTTATCAGAGCAACCAATGCCGTCTCCGTGCTGTACCCCGGCCTGAAGCCCGATTGGTACGGGTCTAGATAAACCGCTTCATCCAGGATCTGAGGGAGTTGGTGCGCCACCACGCTCTCAACAACCTTCGCAAGGAAGCGAAGATTGGAGACTGGACGAAAGTTATTCAATGAGGATGGGTCCAAGGTGGGCTTCTTGAGGAGAGGTCTCACCACCGCCTCCTTCAAGGCGGTGGGGAAGTGACCCTCACTCAGAGAAGCGGAGATGACCGCCAGGAACCAGCCTCGTGTCCCCTCTCGAGCTGCATATGCCAGCCATGAAGGGCACGGGTCCAGTAAGCATGTGGAGGAGCTCAGCCTCCTCATAATCCTGTCCACTTCCTTGGGAGTCACAGGATCAAATTCCTCCCAGGTGACGTCGACAAGACTGTCCATGCCTTGTTCTTCCAACTCAGCCCAGTTGGAGTCCAGGCCGGTTCGGATCCGAGCAATTTTATCCAGCAGATATTGACCGAATTCCTCGGCTCGACCCTGCAAGGGTTCCTCCCTCACCTCTTGGTTCAGTAGGGAGCGAGTCACCCTGAACAAGGCAGCCGGGCAGTTATCTGCGGACGCGATGAGGGTGGAAAAGTAGTTGGATTTTGCCACCCTTATCGCAGCGAGATAAGACCAGGTGAGGCTTCTTAATCGCAATCGGTCGGATTCGGATCGACTGGATCTCCAATGGCTCTCTAGGCCCCGTCTCCGACGCTTCATTTCCCGGAGCTCCGCGGTGAACCATGGGGCTCACTGGGATCTGCGCCGGGTCAGAGGCCGCATGGGTGCAACTCGGTCCAGAGCCTCCGTGGCTGCCTTCTCCCAGGCTTCCACTAAGGCATCTGCCGAGCTGTGAGCAGGGAGTGCATGTGCGTCCCCCAGCGCTGCCTGGAACCTATCAGGGTCCATTAGGCGCCTAGGGCGGTACCATCTGGTTGGCACCGTGCACCCACGGCGGGGGGTGGCAAAGGGGAAGTCTAGCCGCACGAGGTGATGATCGGTCCATGACAGGGGCATAACAGTCGTGGCACCCCCACCGATATCATCGCGCCACCGTCCAGACAAGAACACTAAGTCTGGGGTGTGGCCTCTCTCATGAGTCGGTCCAGAAATTATTTGCGACAGGTCCATGGCCGTTAGTCTTTGTCCATTAGAAGCTTTATAAAAATCTTCTTTGAGTTGCTTTAAAAATGTAATTCATTATTTTTCTGAGCATTTGTAAGAATTACCAAATCATTCCAGGAGTGCCCCCCTCCCCCCAAAGGAGTAAGAGTCTTGTATGACTATGGCATTGCCAGAAAGAGATTCAATCCTTCAGGATACTGTATAGCACCCACTGATTTAAAGAGGTATTTCTGGGGTCAGGGGTACTTCTTAGGGACTAATGCGGACAGCTATTTGGGGTTAAGCAAGGGTCAGGTCCATATTGTAAATCTGTAGGAGGCTCTCCAGGAAAAGAGGTGCAGTTTTAGATTTGTGGACTTTGTCCTTTTTAATGTCATTAAGCTGTTATATACTATTTCTCTGCAATTCTGAAATTTGAGATCCTTTCCATTTTTATTGTTGGCTTTGCAAATAGAATACATCTGTATGTCCATTGACTATAAGGGTGTATTTAGGGGTTATTGGGTTTTGAGCCAAGAGACAAGGAAATAAAGGGGCCACTGCAGGGATGTCATGGCCAGTCCCGTGGAGTGTTAGAGTCCCCAATTCAAATAAAAGTCAGATGAAGAAACGTTTTTGTACTATTTCCTTTTCAGCATAATGTGCAGCCACAATAATTCTAATTATTTCATTGCAGTTTCTACAAGCTTAGATAACACTGATAGAAAGTGCTGGGTTAACTAAAGTGATGACTTGCCATGATTCTGCCCAGGAAAAGCAGGCTGATTGGGTGATACAGTGGAAACAAGGTTAATCTCCATGACATATGTCTACCAAATTACCACATGAAGCACCAATCCTATCTTGAGAATAGCTAACTATATTCTAAAAGGGTTTCATTTTCTTTCTGTTACCCAGCTGAACAGTACACATGGTTTGATTGTCCAGTTTTTGTAACAAAAATCCTGGATGTAGATTTGAGGATTTTAAAAGTTTTATGATATGAAGAGAATGAACAGGCATGCTTAGCTGCCTTGTCATGTGTGGCCTGAAATTTCATGACGGCATAATGATTGTGGACCTGTCTAGTCTAACACATGTGACAAGACAGGTTTTTGATTGGGATTCCTGGATGAGTTGCAGATCTTGATCTCTGTAAAGTTTGCTGTGGAGCTGAATAAGAAAATAGATAATCCTTGTTTTAGAATTGCCTGTTTTCCTTCTTGAAAGCCAAGAAAATCAAGATTGGTATGTCCATTTGATGATAATGGAGAATCTGTGTATCTGTGCATCAGCTTTCAAAATTCTGCAATCATCATGTTTATCAGTAATTCTGGGAGGTGAAGTCCTTATATTTTGAGGGTGCTTATAGGGAACAAGGTTGATTAAAAATAAGTTGAAAAATCCTTATTACTCCTCCTAATTACTCCAAATTAGATAACCTCTGCTGCTTCCATAGGGGCAATGAATGAAAAGCTCTAATTTTCCTTTCTGCAGATTGAATGCATGAGTTTGGAGAAGCGTGATGCTGCAAAGCCTTTCCTTCTCCTCCTCTTTTTAAAAAAAGCTTTATAGGACTTCTTTGGTATTCTTTGTTGTGTGAATTTCTGGGGAACGGTTCACAATTGTGCTCTCCTCAAAGTCCTTTTTTTCTTTGCAGACTCCACGGTGACTTTCAAAATAAAAGGATAATGAATATTTGGTTCCTACAGATTACAAATCCATCAGCCTGGCCCCCTAGTTCTGCTGCTGAAGGATTTGTTTGAGAAACGAGCTGTGTTGGCATCCTCTGTTACTGAATGTGCCCCCTGGGAAGGCCGTTTGCATATCCCTCTGATGTCTTGCTGCTTCTAAAGGCAGTTGTGCTGAACGGGATGCAGGAGGGCCCCTCCCCTCTGCTTCTCCCCCTCTCCTCCCTGCCCCCTCCCTTCCTTTGGAAAGCTGAGCCTGGTGAGTTTCACCCTCTTCCTCTTTCCCAACCGAGTTCATTGAAAGTTCGAAGTTCCTCTCTAACCAGTGCATGGAGTGGCTCTTTTCTTTTTTTCCCCTGACTTCTTGCGCTTTGTCCCCATCCCTCCTTGCAAGGCAGGAATCCAGCGCCACCAGAGGTTGGCAGATTTGGCACAGATGACTGGTGGGTAAAAATACTCCTGCTGAGGAGGGGAGGGAGAAGGGCACTGGAAAACGTGACAAAATATTGATGGTTTCCATTTCCATTTTGAATGGAGGTAAGATGGCCTTAAGATTTTTTTTAAAAAAAATATCACAAAATGGAAAGGACTTGTTAACTTTGAAAGAAAAACTGAAGCCTACATATGAGCCCTTTTAGTTACCAAGTTTACTGATTTATAAGGAATCGCCCAGACTAGAAACAGAGGGCATGATATAAATAAACTAATAAATAAAATAAATAACAAATATTTACTTTTGAGGGACGTAAACTTTAACTTGCTTCTACATGCATCTATCTGAAGTTAAAGAAAGGCTTTGTGAACTGAGGAAAAGAATCCCTGGATAATTAGAGATTCACAATCCTCCTTTTTATGTTAAGTGATTTAAGAGAAACATGATTTATTTAGGAGGCAATTGTGGGGTTGGCAGTTCTTTGCAGGTTTCCACTGTTACCTTGCAATATACATATATGTATTTTCTACCTTTCTATATTCTAAGCTTTGGCCCTTGAAAAACCATGCAGCATCCAGATGAAAGCCAGGGTCTGTAATTACCTTTTGGATGTGATGATCACAATCAATAAACATTTTTTTATGAAATTGGTTTGTTTATTGGCTTTAGTTTTTACTCAGAACATGCAAAGATGAAGTCAGGAAGGCAAAGGCTCAGAACGAACAAAGACTTGCAACAGAAATTAAGGATAACAAAAAAAAGTTTCTTCCAACATATTAACAAGAAGAAAAAAGTCAAGGAAATTATAGGTCCACTAAAGAGAGAAGATGGCAAGGAAATAACAGGCAACAGGGAGAAAGCAGAGCTGTTTAACTCATTCTTTGCATCAGTCTTCACACAAAAAGAAATTACAGTCCAACCTACCAAAAAAACCACTGCAAAAGAGAAACTAGAAACACAAATTAAAATAAGCAAGAAAATGGTAAGAGAACGTCTATCGGATCTTGACAAATATAAATCACCAGAACCCAACAGATTACATCCCAGAGTTCTGAAGGAGCTGGCAGATGTTATCTCAGAACCATTGCACCATATCTTTCAAAAATCTTGGAGCACCGGAGAAGTACCAGAGGATTGGAAAAGAGCTGATGTGGTTCCCTTCTTCAAGAAAGGGGGGGGGAAATGCACCCAGGAAACTACAGACCATTCAGTTTAACATCAATACCTGGGAAGATCCTAGAAAAATAATAAAAAAACAGATCTGTGAGCAACTAGAAGCAAAGAAAGTTATAACTAGTAGACAGCATGGGTTTTTAAAAAATAGATCATGCCAAACCAATTTTATTTCATTCTTTGATAAAGTGACTCAACTAGTAGACCAGCAAAATCCTGTGGATGTAATATACTTAGATTTCAGTAAGGTATTTGATAAAATAGACCACAACCTACTCCTTGGTAAGCTGGAAAAAGGTGGAATAGACAACATCACCACCAGATGGATCTGTAGCTGGCAAACTGTACTCAACAAGTAGTCCTCAACGGGACTACTTCCACATGGAAAGAAGTAAGCAGTGGGGTACCACAAGGTTCTGTCCTAGGCCCAGTATTCTTCAATATCTTCATAAACAACTTAGATAAGAGAATTGGGCAACTCATCAAATTTGCAGATGACACCAAACTGACAGGAGTAGCCAACACCCCAGAAGACAAACTCAGGATCCAAAAAGATCTTGACAAATTGGAACAAAGGGCCCCATCCAACCAAATGAGTTTTAATGTGGAGAAAAGCAAACTTTTACATTTAGGCAGGAAAAATCAAAGATATAAGTACAGATTAGGTGAAATCTGGCTCAAAAACAGTAACTGTGAAAGGGACCTTGGAGTCCTAGTGGATGATCACTTGACTGTGAGCCAGCAGTGTGCAGCAACAAGCAAAAAAGCTAATACAATTCTGGGTTGTATAAACAGAGGCATACAATCAAGATCACACAAGGAATACTGCTGCCAATTTTGGTCACCATATTAGAAAAAAGATATTGAGAGTTTGGAAAAAAATCAGAGAAGAGCAACTAAGATGATCAAAGGCCTGGAGACTAAAACATATGAAGAATGGCTGCAGGACTTGGGTTTGGCTAGTCTAAAGAAATGAAGAAATAGGGGAGACATGATAGCAGTATTCCAGTATTTTGAGGGGCTGCCACAAAGCGGGGGTCATATTATTCTCCAAAGCACGAGAGGGCAGGACTAGAAACAATGTTTGGAAACTGATCAAAGAGAGAAGCAACCTAGAATTAAGGAGAAACTTCCTGACAGTGAGGACAATTAAACAGTGGAACAGCTTGCCTCCAGAAACCATGGGCACTCCAGCAGTGGAGATTTTTAAGAAGAGTCACTTATCTGAGATGATATAAGTTCTCCTGCTTTAGCAGGGGGCTGGACTAGAAGACCTCCAAGATCCCTTCCAGCTTCTATTCTATTCTGTTCTGTTCTGTTCTATTCTATTCTAAAATCATAGTCATTCCTTCAGGCAGGGGTGGTCGCAGACGGCTGGCTCTGCTCCAAGAAGTCAGGAGCAGAGGCGACGGCCAGCTGGGAGCAGCCCAGGCTACGGGGGAGTTCAATCCTTCAGCCGCCCAAGCCATAAGCTCAGGTGGCCCTGGAGAACTCTACCCCTACCTGGGAGCTCGCCCCCTCCTCTTCTCCCGAGGAGGGGGCTTCGGATTCGCCCGAACAGCTGATCGGCGCTGTTTCGGGCGAAAAAACACCAGCTGAGCCGCGGGCAGCCCGGGAAGGCTCCCTCCGTCGCCGCGGAGCCACCGGAAGTCCCCTGTTGCTTATAGGCTGAAGGAACTTTTTCCACGTTCCTAAAGCAGTTTTGATTTTATAAAGTTTTTTTCACTAGACATTAGGTAAACGAAAAATGAATAATAGATAAGCTAACAGTTAATTTAATGAATATTGACATTTAATACAAAATTTAGCAAAATAAAATAAATAGAGACCAAAGCAAGGAGTAAATGCCTTTGTTGAATTAAAATTCAGTATGGCTTATATGCTTGCCAATCATTTCGGTTGTGAAGCTGGAAAGAAGCTGGGCTTACGTTGTAGCAGAGGGATTCGGTAGGAGCTCTCATTTTACGTTACGCCTGTCTTCACTCTTCATCAAGTGTTCAGCTGACATAGTGGTAAGGTTATGCTGATAAGCAAGTTGGTGATTCTTGTGTATCTTTGTTTTTATGTTTTACATGGTATAGTTTTCAATTGTAGCAAAGGATGGCCTATTCTGAAAATATGTTGTTCTTGAAATGCATACACTACCAGCGTAGCGACATAATGGCGGACTATTAGTTTGGCTTATGTATATGGCTAGCCACATGTAAACATCAATGTTCATGTTTATTCCTTCACTCCTTATTTTCACTGAGTGCAAAAAAGGATATTATACGATTCACCTTTAATTATGCCTGAATAATATAAACTAATAATCAAGCCTAGATCCTCTATCTCAGGGGTGTCAAACTCAATTTCACTGAGGGCCGCATCAGCATTGAGGTTGCCCTCAGGGGGCCGGGTGGGTATGGCCAGGGTGGGCGTGGCCTACACTCCTACAGGGTGGGAGTGGCTAGAGTGCGTATGGCCTACTGGGTGGGCGTGGCCAGCTCTACATCGTTCGCATCAAGGGTGCCTATGGGGGCCTGGGCAGGAGTGGGACAGATCTGAGGGTGTCTGGCAGAAGGAGGGTCTCTGGGCCAGGGCCAAGGCAGGGGGGGGGCGTTCCCTCACTGTTTCCAGGGTGGCTTCGCGGGCCACATGAAACCACTTCGCGGGCTGTATCCGGCCCCCGGGCCTTGTGTTTGACATGTCTGCTCTATCTGTTGTGAATCAGAAGTCTGATCTCAAACTCTTGTGTTTATATGGAGTTGACTGGTTTGGGAGGCAGTTCTTTTTGAGTCAGTACTTAGTGGACATCTTTTGCCTACCCTGTAGGAGAACCTTTATCTTAATCTAATATAATGTTTTGCCATTTCCCTGTTAGAAGGAAGAGTTGCCAACGTTTGTCTGCAAGAATGATTTTGTCCATACCTGTTACAGGAAGTAGAATCAGTCTCCCATCTCTTGTTGTGATGTTCCCTTTATGTAACAAAGTGAACTAATAATGGTTTTCTTAACACCCAGCCACGCAAGATCAGAATGGGAGATTATTTGATTTGTCTTATCTGATAGATCCCCAGTATCTCTAGTAGGGCTGCTAAATTTGATGCAGTTGATGTTGCTTTTAGATGCTTAATTATCTACCATTCTTGATAATTTGTTTTCCCTTAGGCTGATTTACATTTTAAGTCTATTTTACTTATCATTCTTTGACTGCTTTAAAATGCATGTTTCTTTTAGTTTGTAATTGTTGGTGTTTAACTGTAAAATCTATTATTATTAGGTTACTGTTAATAACTGTAACTATTATTAATTCTTTGGCCTTTGTGGAAATAGGAAAAAAGGGGAAAAGAAAATGCATAATCTTCAAGCTTGCATACTTAGGAACGAACAGTTAAATATGGATGGACGCAATATATAAAAATGTTTAGACTTTAGGAAAAATCAGTATTTTCTTGTTAATATTGGGGATGAAATAACTACAGGTAGTCCTCGAGTTACAACCATGTAATTATATGCACAAATTTTAATCTGCTGTATTTGATTCCAACTACAGGATCTCCAAAATCCAAAAGCTTTGCATGTTTCTATAGCTATACACATCACTGATTGATTGGCAGGTGCCACATTTTGAAAGTGGTCCCTTTTTCAAATCTGAACAAAAATAAGAAACCTTTAAATGTATAATAGTGTAAAGCCATTGAAGAAAAATAAATGGATCTGAAGCATTACAGTGGCAGCTTTTCTCAGCTACAGTATTTCTTTGTCATTGTAGTAGTGTTTGGGAAGTTTTGTTTTAAAATGTCAAAGGAAGAAATGGAATAAGGAATTCTGGGGGATTGCCCTATGATCTGAAAATGAAATTTTAGCTGCCCTAATGCTGTTGATACATCTAGGTGAAATCAAACATGGGGTCCTGCAATAAGAATCTTATGCCATCCAAACATGGAAGTGGTGGTGTCATGCTTTGGAGATGATAAACTACTCAGGATGACTTGCTGTCATTGAAAGGACCATGGATTCTTTCTTGTAGCTAAGCATTCTACATGGGAAAATTAGGCTAACTGTCCACTAAAGAACAGGTGTAGTACAGCAAGACAATGATGCCAACCATTCACGTAAGTCTACCGAACAAGGGAACAGATAAAGGAGAATACATTCAGCGCTTTGGGATGGCCAAGTTCCATTAAAAAGTTTAGCGTATGCACTGCCCTTCCATAGTTGCGACAGGACCTGAAACATATAGCTCACAGTAGAAAATGTTACTGAATTAATGGTAGTATTTTTCACACTGTCATACTACTTATTAGATTACTTTGCTTAGGAAGTAAATGAAAAAAACAAGTATAACATTTTATTATTTGTTACGCCTCAAATAATATTGTGGCAAAGAGCAAAAATTCGGAAAATACAAAAGGTGATGAATACTTTTTCATAGAATTGTATATGCAATACTAAGTAGCAAAATAATAACAATACTTAATTTACTTGGCAGCTCTCTCCCCATATCTCTCTGGGTATCTGTCTTTTCCTTCTTTAAAAGATCTTGAAGGAATGAATATCTTCACTGATATATTTTCATTAACGGCTTTGTTTCACTTTTTTAAGTGTTAGTTAGATGCGGAATGAATCGCCAAATATGATTAAAAAAATATAAAATCTGCTCCTAAGAGCGATACTTGAGTACAATGCCCAGTTTTTGGACTCAGTGGTACTTTTTAACCATGCTGCTTGCCTGGAATTAATTATTTATTTTTATTTTTTTTAATTTTAATTCCATTTATATCCCGCCCTTCTCCGAAGACTCAGGGCGGCTTACAAGCTTAGCAGTAGCCTTCATTCTATGTATATGCCTGCTTATTAGGGCTTTCACACCCACCCCAAGCGGCATTATTACAAAGACAGCTTAATTGCCCCCAACAATCTGGGTCCTCATTTTACCTACCTCGGAAGGATGGAAGGCTGAGTCAACCTTGAGCCTGGTGGGACTCGAACCTGCACTAATTGCAGGCAGCTGGTGTTACTTAAGGAGGCATTAGCCCACTGCTCCACCAAGGCCACCAATTAGTGCTCACCAAATATTTTTCTCCATATAATATCAATTCATAACCACCTCTTCCATGGGCATCAAACCCACATTTCCAAACCTCTTAAAGAAATGTTTCAATAGATAATGAAGGTGCCATTGTGGGTCCTTAGGTGAGGGCTGTGCTCTCGCCCTTCTCCTGTAAACGGTTCCTCTTTTGCTCAGTGCTCAAGTAATTGTCGCCTCTTGTCTACTAATGATTATAAATGAGTAGCTGAGTGTATAAAAAGTTAATGAAGTTCTGTGAGTGGAACCATTATGAGTTCCCAGGATGGCATGTATAGGTTTGGCTGCTCTGGTAAAAGAAGCCAGTTGGAGTTTGGCCTTTGAAGGTGTTAAGTTTCTGCTTGCTTGTTTTGGACCCAGAACTAAGCCTACAGTACTCTCATGTTTAGAGGAAGCAATATGAAGAGATGCCTGAAATCAGGACTACTTCTCCTTTTGCTACTGATGAATCCAATATTGATGCAAAATAGATGGTCGCTAATGTACTAAATAAACACATTCCATGATCATGTAAACTCATATACTTTGTTCAAAATATTCCAAACACCTCATAAAAATTATTATTAGTAATTCAATTACTGTAATTAATGGATAGTTTGCTATGGGCATTTGTGCTTTTTCTTTCTGTCATTATTATTAGTCTATTATTTACTGATTAGAGTAAATCTTCAAATGGTTTAGTGGTGGGGCAGCAGGTGAAGAAGTTGATATACATAGCTCATAGAGCATGTTACAGTAAATGAAACATGAATAATAGGCATGCATATTAGTGTCCCTGAATTCATAAAGCAGATAAAGTTCTAAAGACAAAAACAGAAGTGACAATCTCAGTTCACTTAATTTTAATTTTAGTCTAATTGTATACTGTCCAGTGTTCTGGCTAGATTTTCCTTTTCACCTTGAAGAAATCTACCTTTTCATGCTTTATTTTTCATACAGACATGACAATATGTCCCACCTGCTGAAGTAAATTTAGTGTATGCACTGCCCTTCCTTTAGAATTAAGACATAGTGTTCAGTGTTGTCTTGCAGTGAATTATGGGGTGGGGGATGTGCCTCATCTGTAGCACTAAAAACCTACCTTTACTGCATTTTGTTGTGATTCTGAAATGTGCTGAAGAGAAGCAATGAACAATGAGCCGGGCTGTTCTTGTTTAGAATAGTATTTACAACCTTGATTAGTAGGAATGCTATATTTTTGTTTTATCATCAGTACTGGTTTATGCACTAGGAATGCCAGGTCCTTGCCCCACGATAATGAGTGTTCACATTTTACAATGAACTAGAATTAGTCTAAGCTCTAGCTGATTAAACTTAAGCAAGCATGATATTGCACGTGTCTTTATCACTTCAATTTGGCTCCTCCTGCCAGTGGGAAGGGTTTCACAAATTAAGAAACTCCCATTTTCTAGAAAGCAAAACTTAAGCTGGGGATGAATTATGCCTGAGGGCTGTTCCATTGTTTGTATCTTTAAACAAGCTACTGAAAGCTGCAGACCAGACCATTCTGTGCTTCACCATCATTCACTTTCATCTGCTGTCCTCTGCAGAATTCTCAAACTGTCCCATGACAGCTTGGATGGGATTGCAGGCATAGTAGAACTTCAGCTTGTCTTAGTCCTTTGGAGCATAGCTTTGGAACTATGCTGGCTTAGGAATTCTGGGAGTTGAAGTCCACGAGTCATAAAAGAGCCAAGGTTGCCTACCCCTGATTTAGTGCATTGCGGGCTCTCCTCCAAAGGAGGGCTCAGCATCTTAAGTTCTGAAAGCTTGTTTGCAACTGTACTTGTGAGAGGTGTTTATTTGGTCCATGTATTTTCTGTATGTTGAAAGTCCAGTAGTTAAAAATTTCAGTTGTCCTCCCTAAGGGTAAGGATGGAATGTCTTATTTTTAAATGAATTAGTATGGCTACTTAACACTTTATGAAAAAGATTAGAAACCAAAGGTTTCTTAAGATTCGGGAATTGACTGCTTCATCTTCTCAAGTGTTTTCTTTTGTGATTCTTCTAGGGCAGTCTGTCCAACTTTGATTTAATCCTATTTCTTTTTTTCTGATTCTTAATCCTCTGAAAATATTAGTAAATCTATAATATTGGTTGTGCAAAGTAGTAACAATATATTGATTTTATGTCTGTGGAGATTCTCAGTCATCCAGGTTATGGTGGTCCCAAAGATGCTTTTTCAAAAGGCAATTGGAGTTCCTTTGTTTTTGCTTGAAGACATTTCATTTCTCAACCAAGAAGCTTCTTCAGTTCACTTCAGCTTCTTGGATGAGGAGCTAAACGTCTTCCAGCAAAAACAAGAAGGTCCAGTTGCCTTTTGAAATAGCACCTTTGGGACATTGATTTTCTCTTACCCTGCATACTTAAGGATTTATTCGGTTATTAACCTGCTCCATCTCATTTTTAGTAACAAAATAAACACTATAATGAAATACAAGGAGTCATTATAATAATTTCAGATTTTTTTTTAACGCAGAACATGTTCTGGCATGGCAGTCATTTATGCTGCATGTTTCTGAAATCCTAAAAGGCTATAATTATTTCTAAATAAGAGAAGGAATGTAATTGCAGTAATGAGGCCCACACCTACAGTCATGAAGTAAGCTGGGAGTTGTAGTTTATCAACATTTGAAGAGTGTCGGGTTTCTTTCTCTGGGTTATTGGGAAACCTTGTCTGTCTTCCTTTGCTACCTGCAATCTGCAGACAATACTTCAGAACCAGATTAAGGAAAAAGAGCTGAAAAATTAGAGAACTCTGCATCAGGGATTATGATCAATGCAAAATAAGATGAATACTTCTAATAAAACCTTCCTTCCAATCAACGCCGAGTTTAAAAGCAAGCACATGGTTTTACTCCTAGCAACACAAACAAAAGCAGGCAGTCTCATTTTTCAAGATGCAGTGCTTGGCTACCTCACTTGTGTTCAGCTCTTGTTTTAATAACTCCCTCTTGTATATGCACAACACAAACAGGAATTTTTAGTGACTAGTCTTTCAAATAGAATAGCTTTACTGACTAAGTAACCCAATTCCATGCTTCAGGTAGCCTCCAAAATCATTTCTGAGGAAAGAAACACATGAAAGCATTATTGTAATCCCTAAAGTTGTATTAATGTACAGTTTAAAAAATCCCAAGCCCTTATCCTACCATAGAAGGAAGATCAAAGCATGTGGTCCCATCCATTTTGGAGGTGGGGATGCAGGTCATTTGGACTGTTGCTCCAGTTATTATTATTATTATTATTATTATTATTATTATTATTATTATTATTATTATTATTATTAATTTTATTTGTAAACCGCCCTTCTCCCGAAGGACTCAGGGCGGTGAACAGGGCAATACATATTAAAAAAACAAGATACAAAAATTAAAAACAATTAAACAAAATGCCCACAAATAAGTTAAAACACATTAAAAAGTAGGTTAAAACAGATTAGTAAAACCCAACCCCATCCCATCAGGCCAGGCCAGCTTGTTCGAAAAGGTAGGTTTTGAGGTTTTGAGTTGCACCACTTTAAGACACTCTTGGCTGTGTTGACCAATCAGGCCTATACCATTGGCTGCATCTTATTCAGGCTGGTACCAACTCTATTAACTAACAATGCCAAACTTGGAGAATGCCATTATTGTTGGGGAGAATAAGGTGAGACAGTCTCAGATGTTACTTTCAGTGATGGCACTTCTGCAAGAATGTGGCTGAGATCTTAGCTAATGTCAGTCTCCCTATTTTGGTCTAGTAAATTCCCACTGAAGTTTTCAGGTGGCCCCTTTGATAATTTTTACAGTGTTGTACGTAGTTAACAGCTGTCCTGCTTCTTCCCAAAGGTGGCTGCAGTTGAACCCAGTTACATGCCTGAACAGATGGTTACATTTTTCCACCACATGGACTTAATAATAAAATGGGTTCAGCTCCACAATTACCAAGGAGATTTGACATATGTTTGATCTTTCTTGTTTTAGAAAATATAGTACACAGAATATATGGAGGTCTTGCTGTCTGTTTCTTCATGGGAATCTTTTTCATGGAAACAGCTTGCCTCAGCATGGCATCCTTCGGACTAGGAATTGTGGGAGTTATGCACCCAAAATGATTTGAAGAGATCAAATTAGGAAGCGCTGTCATACAAACAAGTTCAGATAATGTTACAAGGAAAAACACAAGATCCACAGATCTAATTTGCAGTGGCTGTAAATCTCATAGAATCACAGGCCTAGAACGGATCTTGGAGGACTTCTAATCCAAACACACACACACACCCTGCCCAAGGCAAGAGATCTTATTTCATCATGGACAAATAGCTATTCAATCTTTTCTTGAAGACATCCAATGATGGAGCACCCACAACTCCAGGAGACAAGCTGTTCCATTGATTAATTTTTCTTACTGTCAGGAAATTTCTCCTTAGTTCCAGATTTTGTCTTTTACAAGCTTCTACCCATTGCTTTTTGTCCTACCCTTTTTTCTTTCCTCTGCCTTGGGTAGGAGTGACTTTTGGGGCTTTTTCCTTCCATCCTTCTTTCTTACCAATCCTGAGTGAACATCTGGCCTGATCTTCTTCACCAGAAGGTCTGCCTTCTTCCAGGTCCCTGGAGAGGCTTTCATTTGCTTTCAGACAGAGGAGATCTCTGGCCTATTTCTCTTCCTGGAACTCCTCCATAGAAATCAGTTGTGAGTCCCCCATAAGGGCAGAAGCTTCTTTGGGTTGAGTACTGTGCAGATCTTGCCTTATGTAAGGACCCTCCTCAGATAATCACCCAAGAAAGCAGAACTCTTGAAACAGGCATTGTCTCAAAAGGAAACTTTTATTAGGGGTCAGTGACAGTAGGGAAGTCAAGGCGAGATCTGGGGAAAATCCCGCTCAAATGGTATAGTTAAACTAGCAATATTCCTCCTCCCACCAATGTCATAATGTCCATTTGAAATCCAGCCAATCCACAGGTGGCACAATGTCAGGTTACTGGCACAATTGGCATGCATCTCAAAGTCTTCTCCAGCTTTTGTTTCTCTGTAACCATCTCCCAGATAAGGGAGAAACATTCCTTTCTCAAGTGGATAGAGGTGGGAGAAGAAAAGCAGAAAGCAAAAGTTATCTCAAGCCAAAACCAATATACCCCCTCCCCCCAGCAGAATGGCAGGCCTCAAAGCAAAGCACAAAAGTATATATGAAAGGGAGACAATAAGGATTTGGGCACCCGACACTAGGACTGCATTGGCTTTTTTGGCTATTGCAGGACACTGGTGGTTCATACTTAAGTGATGGTCCACTAGGATACCTAGATCCCTCTCACAGCTACCACTGTTGTACCAGGTACCACCTATTCTATACCTGTACATTTGGTTTTTCTTGCCTATGTACAGGACCATACTTTTCTCACCACCGAATTGCATTTTGTTGGATAGAGCAGTGCTCTAATCTGTCGAGATCCTTCTGAATCTCGAATCTATCTTCTAGCCTGTGTTTGAGCCTGTCATTAGCAATATCCCCAGCTTGGTGTCATCTGCAAATTTGATGAGTTCCCCTTATATCCTCTCACCTAGGTCATTTAAGAAGATGTTGAACAGCACTGGGCCCAAGACAGAAACTTGCAGTGTTTCCTTCCATGTAGATGTAGTTCTATTGAGGACTACACACAGAGTGCGGTTGATCAGCCAACTGTGAATCCACCTGATGATGGTACAGTCTATCCCACATTGTTCTATCTAACCAAGAAGTAGGCTGTGGTTCTCCAAGAATCTCCAAGGGTACTATTTTAATCTATTATCTAGATGAGAAGAAGATGCTAGCTGAATATTTTTTTCTGCATACATGTATTCTGCATATATACAGTGTATAGACATCCACATAGATACTTTTGAAATGTTTTTTCCCCCCTCAGCATTCAGTTTAGAGTCAGGTTAAAACATCCATTTTGGTAGAAAAAGCTTTGGGAAAGGGAAGGTCAACTTGGGACATACCCTCTCCAACACTGTAATTTAAATCCTCCTCCTGTCAGTTAGGATAGCAATCTATTAGATTGTGTCAGAGTGTGCACAGTCTTATTGCTCTCAGATAATCGTAAACACTTTAAACCATAGTTTGTATTAAATGTTGGTTTATCTTACACTATCGACAATATTATACACCAGGAACAATATACATACACATGCTAATACAGCAGGATAAAAAAAAACAATTATAGCAGGAAACAGAAGAGAGAGAACACATCAGCAGAGCCTTCCCTTTATACAAATGCTCTTAAAGAGACACAAACCATGCTGAGTCATTCTCATCATTACATTACATCTTACATCTTACATTACATAAGCTGGTTAGCTGTTAAATCAATACCTTGACACTCCTCCCATTTAAAGCTGTTAACCCAAATGCTTTTATATACTCTTGATGCTTGCCTACATTTAAAGGCTTAGTCAACATATTGGCTATATTGATGTCAGTGGAATAATGTAACTTTACCAGATTATCCTTCACAGCCTCCCTGATGTTACAATATTTTATGTCTACATGTTTGCTTCTGCTTCTGATACGTTCTCCCATTGCCATCTTTATACATGCAACATTGTCCTGAAATATTGGCACAGCTTCGTTTTATATACCCATTTACATCCCATAGCCTTTTGTCCGTCTGGTAATCTCATAAGGGTAAACACCTGATACACATTCATAGATTCCATTTCTCTATCCATTGCCTCCTTCCATTTATCCTGTTCTACTTTAGGCAATGACTTCATCTCCTGGTAATTATGGGGTTATACCTTAGACTATATGTTCTGACCCCACTTGCTATTCCTACTATTTCTGACCTGCTATCCTGTTTTTTCTTCATTGGCCTTTATGTAGCCTCTTATTCCTGAGAACTAGCACTACATGTTGGCATGAACACCTCAGTGTTAACATGCACCCTGTCCCAATTGTTTTGTTCTGCAAAACTAGCAGGCCTTGAAATCAGAACCTTCTTTGTTCCATCTGTGAATGTATATTTTTTGGAACCTGGCTCATATCCAACAAACCTAAGTTTCCTGGCCTTTTTATGTCCTTTCCTTCTGGTACTTCTGGGAATATGCACCCAGGCATAACTGCCAAATATCCTTAGGTGAGCCAATGAAGGTTTCCTTCCATTTAATAGGTAATGTGGCATTTCATTTATAGCAACACTCCATACCCTGTTTACTAAATAGTTAGCTATTTTCATGGCTCCCTCTCAGTATGTTTTACTCATTCCTGCATTTGCCAGCAGTGAGTCTTTCATGGTTTGCAATACACCATTCCTCCTTTCAGCAACTCCCATTTTCTGCTGGCAAGTACGGATTCGTACATCTATTCCTTATGCCTAGGTTTCTCAGCCACTTTTGGAAATTGTCAGACATGAACTCTGTCCCCTGTCTGTTTGCAGCTGGCATACATTATGGCCATATCTTCACTCTACACTGTACAAGTTCGCCCATTGCCTGAACTGTTGTAGAACTTCTGTTTTGCTCTTTAATAAATAGCAAAACCCATATCTGGTGTAGTCATCTACTAAGACTAGTACATACCTAACTCCTCCTAGAGAGGACACCATAGGACCAATTAAATCAGTGTGCACTAACTGCAAAACTCTGTTTGCCTTGAGTTTTTCTTACATACAGGATACACTCTGGACTTTGACTCCTTACAAATAGCGCAATCTAAATATGTGTTGCATTGCTTAATGTTAAGTCCCTCAGCTAGGTCTGAAATCCTTTGCAGCACTCTAAAAGTTGTATGACCTAACCTCCTGTGTAATAGATGCATGCAATTATCATGTGTGGGAGTATTTGTAAGTGTTTGTGCACAAACATTCTGCTGCTTCCCTAACACGTATAAATTATCCAGCTTAACACCTTGTGCACAAATCATCCCACTTTTCCTGATGGTGTATTGACCGTATTTTATACCCCATATCATCCAAGTTCGAAATACTGAGTAAATTATGGTCTAACTCTGGTACATATAATACATTGTCCAATGTTTCTCCAATACCAGTTACATAAACTTTACTTTTCCCTTTAACAGCAGGCTGTTATCCATTAGCCAAACTAACAAAAGTTTGCTTAGCTGGTCTTAAGTTTGAAAACATTTGTGGGTCATTTGCAATATGCTGACTCACCCCATTGTCTAACAACCAAGTGTTTTTCTCCATTAAAGTTGCTGCCAGGGAAAATGTTGGTTGTGTAGCTCAACAACCTTGTCTCGCTGCTCCTCTGTTTCTCCTCTCTGGGCAGTGTCTCTGGAGATGCTCTGTAGAACCACACTTGAAGCAGTATTTCACCATGCAAACATTCTTGGCTGCCCTGCTGGCATCTATGGATGTTATGGTATAACTCATGGTTAAGTCCTTCTCCTTCATGGATTCTAATTGGTCACTAGGACATCCCATGAAGTATCCAATGAACTGAGCACCACATACACCTTATGTGACTCAGTAAAAGTCATCCCTCTTTCCTCTAATTCTAGGAATGTCTCATGGACTGCAAATATGTAGACATGCTCTCTCCCGGTTTCAGTTGGGCCTTATATAGCTTTCTTGTCAGCATTACTTTGCTGTTTGCAGTCTCTCTCACGTACACACTGTGCAAGGCTTCCAGCACTCTGGG
The DNA here is from genome assembly GCF_947247035.1 of Vipera ursinii. Classification (NCBI taxonomy): domain Eukaryota; kingdom Metazoa; phylum Chordata; class Lepidosauria; order Squamata; family Viperidae; genus Vipera; species Vipera ursinii. The sequence continues at coordinate 115,342,518 of NC_139516.1, read as the reverse complement.
AGACCCTGCACATGTATCATCTGGCTGTCTTCTAAACTCAGGATTATGCTGGGCAATGCTTTCTCATTCTTTCTCCAATCCCCATCATACAGGGCTGCAGATGGATCAGTAACTATCATCCACAACTCCTCCCTTTCAGGTACTGTACATCTCCATTTTCAGACACCAGTAGTTTATCGCATTCAGACAAGATACTACGAAACCTCCTCCCATTACGCTGACTGAGTCCATGTTGCCTGCTACCACCACAAACCACTACAAACCACAAGCCTTAATTTCTGTGGCTCTGGGCCAAACTCTCACTGGGTTTCTCCTCTCTCTGGGTCCATACCTGTCAGAGCATGCACAGTCGTATTGCGCTGAGATAATCCAGGAGTAAACACAGTAAACAGTGGTTTGTATTAAATGGTGGTTTATCTTACACTATCTACAGTATCATATACCAGGAACAATATACATACACATGCTAATACAACAGGATCCAACTAACCACAATTGCAGCAAGAAACAGAAGAGAGAGAATACATCAGCAGAGCCTTCCCTTTATACAATGCTCTTAAAGAGACACAAACCCTGCTGAGTCATTCTCATCATTACATTAGATCTTAAATTACCTAAACTGGTTAGCTGTTAAATCAATACCTTCACAGAATGATAGCAAATTAATGTGCCACAACTAGGTGGTGCTGTTTTCCAGAGTCCTAAACTTTGCATCCAGGTTTTGTTGGGAAAAGATTTCATACCTATCCTTCCCTTATGGAGATCATATTGCAAACTCACACAAAATACATTATGGATAACATTTTATTCATGTGATAGGAGAGGCTAATCCCTATTGTGTGGGGTAGGTTTTGATTCTCTTGCATCTTTGGCAGATTTGTTTTCTTTTGATGTAATGTTACCTTCTGATGTTTAGTTGCAAATATTAGTTAGAGCTGATTGCCTAAACATTTCCTACTTTCTCGTGCTTTGTGTTAACAGGGCGGTTGTAATAAGATGCACTCCAAATGTTGCACTTTTCCCACCATGTTATAATCTTCTGGGTTGGGTAACAGCTAACTAGTATTCTCCAACTTTTGCAGAACAAGCATAAAGGAGTTGTCTAGTTCATTTAATCTTTCTCTCGCTATAGATTTCAAGGCTAGGTGGAGGAGGAGACCTGATTTTTATCATGAGATATAGTACATTCAATATGTTCCAATATAATAGGATTCACATGTTGTATTGTTTTTCTATGGATTTGGGTTTAGCATATTGCATGAAGTGATCTAGCCATGTAAATATTGACCAGTGGCAGTTTTTCCAGGCTTAGTGCTCTCAGTGTGTAGACTTCAACTTCCATCATTCTGAACAATGTGCTGGCCAAGGAATTCTGGAAGTTAAAATCTAAAGGGCACTCAAACTGCTGAGTAGGCATTTTACAGCTTACTTTATTGTGGGGAAACCAGGCCAGTTTATCTTAGTGCAATGAACAAATCAGAGTTTTGAGTATTGTGTGAATTGAAATCCATAACTCTAAGTGGTAAATCTAAGCTTCAGTTAAAAGTCACCTTTAGTCAAAGCCCATTTTCTTATTTGAAAATAATGATTTCCTAACAATCTTGGGATGTGTGGCCAGTTTAAATAACATTGCAGATTTAAAATATGGGTAGTAGTCCCATATGATTAAGATTGCTTGATTTTTAGGTGGAAAGCTTTACATTCAAGCTGTTGCATCTCTATTTGGAAGGATTCTTGTCAGGAGATCTATTAAGACCTGGCTACTTTCGTTTAGGATTGCAGATGCTATAGTAGTCTAAATAGAGTGAGAATTCAACTTAGATTCATAAATTACCCTGTGGCATACTATTGGTGATGCTGAATTTTTTCTGATTACAGTCTTCATGATAGAACTGTTTCTTCTGAGGTAACTTGACAACATGGATGTTCCTGGATTCATCAGAATAGTATCCAGAGATAAAGCCCCTGAATCGTTTTAGTGCAACACTGGTCTGGTTTTTATTTGAATAAAAACAAGATCATTTGAATGAAAAAAACAAAGTATGTTGTTAGGTTCAGAGCTACAGTCTGCCTATTGCTGCTGGAATTGTGTCTCTTTGTTTTTAATTTGAAACTTCTCTAGCAATAAATTTGGAGGTATTTCCTTCTCTTTCTCTTGTATTGCCAAAACTCAGTTTCTCTGCTTTATTTTGCTGCAGTCTTTCCAAAATACAGGTATTTCCATTCTCCTATCTTCAGTCTTTACAAAACTCGAAAATAGGATTTTGTTTTTTTCTGTGTCTTTCTTTTTTGTTAACTCTTTATGTTGTTAGTAGTTATTGGCTTGCACATTCCTATTAGGATCAGTTGCAGAAAAATACTGGAAACATTCATATACCAGCTATTCTGGAAATTCAAATTATTTATCATACATACCATACATGGTTCATATTCTCCTTCCCAGGTTTTTGGAAAGTCAGAACTGATTAAAAGAAAAAGTATAGTACAAGTTATTTCTGTAAAACCTATATAACATTAAAACGATTGCTCATCAAGAAGAAAAATCTGGCTTCTAAAAAACAATTGATGCGTCCCCAGAACTTAACCCTATCAGTTGCATTTTTTTTAACTGTGTTATCTTCGGTCAACATTGAACTTGCTGAAATTTTGCAGAAAGATTATTTTTGTGTTATAGAAGACTCCAAAGTTGGGACCATTTATTTCAGGAAAGAATAAGGTATGAATTAATTGGAGGAGGGCTTCTAGAGCCAGCACTGGGGATTAGGCTGAATAGCTTTATGGTTCCCTTTCTTCTCTGTTCCTGGTGTTTTGATGGTTTTATGTTACACTCCCCCTCCTGCTGTTGTGCTTTGGCGTCATGGAGGGTACAGTCACCGGGTCACTGTGATTTGTATGTTTTCAACACTGAAATGAAGTCCTTCTTCAGAAAGGTAGGCAATCCTCAAACACTTTGTGGGATGGCGGGGAATGGGAGGACAAACTTTTGGAATGGCAGGTACCTTGATTATAACCCACCCTAACTTAACCTGGCTGCTGGTACTCCACAACATTTGGTTTTGGGGCTTTCACACCATAGCCTGAACTAGAAATATTGTCTCTGCAGTGTACAATTGGGGAAATGTATTTTATATCCTATGTTTGTTAATCAGCCATCACAACTGTTGCCTATGGAAAGCCTATTTGGACGAGACAGAGAATGAACGAGTGAGAGCTTTTTATAGTTTAATAATCTCGGAGGCAATACACTGTTCCCTTGCTGATTGTCCGTTAATTTCTCCCTCCCTTGCTCCTTGTGGCTTTTATTTTAGCTTCCATAAAATAAGCCAACCTCAGGTTAGAATCCCACCAAAATCATCCATATTTGCCTTGCTCAAATTCTTTCTTTAGGCCAAGCCCTCCTGTTATCCTTGCTGTCTGAAAGTGTGCTTGTTTGCTACTTCACAGAAAAGGCATTTATAATAAATTATGAGTTATGCCTCATTTTAATCTGCTTGACATAGAAAGGATTCAGTTTTTTTTAAAAAAAGGATTACATCAACATAGAACAACACTAAAAATCCATTTGATTGACTCTTCAGTCTTGTTTTTCATCTTTTTCTTAAATGTGTGCTTCTTCTTTCCAAATCTCTTCCCCGGCAACATTAGTTATACAGATTAGAGGTTCCCTACCATAGTTTAAATAAACATCTGCAGGATAGGCAAATTAGCTATGTTGACTGTTAGAAAACATTCAAAGGCCAAATTAGAACAATTTTTTATTACGGTTATTCAAGGTAAGACAAATAGTGTGGAAGCCTTCAAATTCTTTAATGATCTTGGGCAAGATTATTTAAAACATATTAGAAGAAGCATGAAGATTTTGGCTTCTGGAATTCACATGACTGGAAAAAAGAAGAAAGACTAGAATGGAGGAGTCCTTTCCTAACTACATGCTCCATAGGGGAGGTCCAGAAGGAATTGTTCTGTTGTTGTTGTTTTTTCATAGTATAGAACAGGGGTGTCAAACTCAATTTCATTGAGGGCCGCATCAGCATTGCGGTTGCCCTCAGGGTGGGTATGGCCAGGGTGGGCGTGGCCTACTGGGTGGGCGTGGCTAGAGTGCATATGGCCTGCTGGGTGGGCATGGCCAGCTCTACATCGTTCGCATCAAGGGTGCCTATGAGGGCCCGGGCAGGAGTGGGACAGATCTGAGAGTCTCTGGCAGAAGGAGGGTCTCTGGGCCAGGGCCAAGGCAGTGGGGGCCGTTCCCTCACTGTTTCCAGGATGGCTTCACGGGTCACATGAAACCACTTTGTGGGCTGGATCCAGCCCCTGGGCCTTGTGTTTGACATGTCTGGTATAGAACATAGCATCATACAGCTGGAAAGGACCTCGGAGATCTTCTACTCCTCAGAGATCTTCTAGTGCTTAAGGCAGAGCTTTATACCATCCCAATTCTAATGGTTGTTTGGTCTATCTTTGAAAACCTCCAGTGATGGAGGGCCCACAACTCTGAGAGGTAAGCTATTTTATTGATTAATTGTTATGTCAGGAAATCTTTCCTTAGTTCCAAATTGGACCTCTCTTTAACAAACTTCCACCCATTGCTTCTTGTCTTGTCTTCTGGTGCTTTGGAAAATAGGCCGATCCCTCTTCTCTGTGACAGGCCCTCAAGTACTGGAAGACAGTTATCCTATCATCCCTAGTCTTCTCTTAGATTGGATTCAACCTACCTAGGTCCTTCAACTGTTCATCATACAATTTAACTTCCAGACCGTGTATCATCTATCATCCTTGTTGCTCTTCTCTGCATACTTTCCATAGTCTCAGTGTCTTTTTTGTACTGATGGCCTGAAGATGTGATCAGAAGTGATGACCAGTAGCCTTCAGATGGATTTGACCAATTTTTTATCTCTGTGTTTGAACCCGTTTTCTTCTTTCCTCTGCCATATGCAGAACCTGAGTCCCCAAGCCCCTTTTCACAATTGCTTTCCAACATTCTTTGAGGTTGGGAAGAAGGAAAAAAAAATTAATGTTCATGTGACCAAATCTACATTTAGTTACATCTCACTATGGCAGAGAGAAGGCAACTCTTCCTGAAGTTTGTGGTTGATTCTGTGGGTTACAACTGCTATAGATGATTAAATAAATGAATTAATTAATTCAGACATGTCAAACTCGCGATGTCATGTGACATCGCACGATGTATTTTGACTGTTTTGCCATTGCCGGCAATGGGGTGGGCGTGGCTTCCGTGTGACGCATCCGGCCCACAGGCCAGCAGTTTGACACCCCTGTACTAATTTATATAGATTCAAATATAAAGGTAAACTGTTGTTTCTCCCTGTAGACTTTGAGAGTGTCCTAGGTGAAATATGAAACCACCTTGCACTTGATATGCCTCTTTTGATTAACTGCTGCCTTTACCGTATGCCATCTGACAGCTAATTAAATGAAAACACTATGGCTTAAACTGCGTCCCTGTGTGAAATCCTCCATTCCCTTTGCCATAAGTTTCTTTTCCCTTGTCTGTTTTGTAAAGAGAAAATAATACATTTAAAAATTCCTGGGAAGTGAGAGAGGAGAGTTTGTGATTCCTTGTTATGTACAAGTCTGGCCCTTTGGCTTTGGTTTTCCTTTTTTTTTAAAAAAAAATGTCCCATGCATGTTCATTTAATTCTTCTCACTTCTACAACAGCTACAGTTACTCCTCTTCAGCACCGTTTATACTATATTGAGCAGAAGACTTAAACTACACTGTGTGTGTGTGTGTGTGTGTGTGTGTGTGTGTGTGTGGCTGCCATGGGGAGGGGCTTGACTGGATGGACTGGCCAATGATAAACCAAAAGGGGAGGGGAGGGAGGAAGGCTGCTGGACAACAAAAGAGGTTCTGTTGACACCCCAATAGGGACTCTAGGGGCTCTTAAAATCTCTGTGATTTTATGATTTCCTGAAGGCTGAGGTAAAACAATAGTTTCCCCCCCTTTTCTGTTATTTTCCACCTACATCTAGAAATAGTTTGTTTGTTGATTATAGGTTTTGTTGTCCCCCCTCCACCCCCCACATAGGGACTATGCAGGAAATGTATAGTTTCATCCATTTCAATGGTCCTTATCCTGGAAGAGCTGATTTAATTGAGTTCTATAAAACCACAGCTGTGCTCCAGTGCACATACCTATGCATTTCCCCTTAACTTCTGCTTCTTCAGACTGGAACACGGCCCTAATTCAAAGATGCTGAATTCTATTTTTCATTCACACACATACACACACGCACGTGCACGTGCACACACACACACACACACACACACAGGTATTTTTGTTTAGCTTCATTGCTTTTGATGTTCCTAGCCTCCTATCAGCTCAGTTCCCATAATGCCAGCCCTGTGCCTTTTCATTATCACGTTAACAAACTTGAGTCGTGCCTAACGAGGATGCCTCATACGTTATGCTAATGATCAAGAGACATGTTAATGATATTTTAGAAGCCTAATTAGTGGAATATATAACTATATGCAATTTGGTAATGGACTGTGACAACAAGTTGTTAGGAGGGGGCTTAACAAATCTGGTTGGATATGGCCTCAGATAAACATTGTTGAAAATGGATTAACAGAAACTGTTTGGACAGAGATGGTAGGGGAGAGAGATCTGTGCTGTGTGTATACATGCATGCAGTCTGAACACATTTGACTGCAACTAGAACATTTTATTTGAGTAGAATTCCCTTTCACATAAATGATAATATGCACTTTCCTTTTTCCACATACATACCTAATAGTTTTAGGTATAATCCAGACTGCTATATGGTATGCATGGGCCACAAGGAAGCTCCAGCCATTCTTGACACCTCCTGCAGAGCTTCCTGGTGATACCCAGATACCCAGTTATTCAGGTTAGGTCTTTTACTCTAACCATTGGGAAAGAAGGGAGCAAGGCTTCAAGCCAATGTCAGCAGAGAAGCATGTTTGGGAATAGGAGAGTTGCCGTGAGTTTTCCACATCCTCATCTTGTGTCCTTTTTTGTGTTTAATTCCTACATTTTGGACACCCACTCATATTTCTAGGTGGGTCAAGGAACAGGAATTTCACATGATGCTAAGACTGAATTTCCTCCCCCACAAGATGGGATACTTCTTTGATTGCTTTAATCATTGATATCTTTGATGAAGATCCATTTAGCTCCAATGTATGGTCTTAAAAAATAACAGCTACTGGAATGAATATTTTTATTACTTCAATTCCTACTAAAGTTTCCTACATCTGGATTATCTGACTAGGGCTACCACCTTTGCCATCACTAGTAACTGGTGAAAGCAATGAAAGAAACCCTGAATTCAGGAAATCAAGAACATTAATATGTGCTTTCAGCATTTAAGTGGGATTTGGAAATTTTAAAAAACGGTATTAAATTTATATACAATATCGATCAGTGTAGGTTTTAGCACTGCTAAAAGTTTTTAGGACTGCAACTCCTTGAATTCCCATGTTTTGTAAGAAATATCTTTAATCTGTTCTTTCCTTTTTTTTTCTTTGCAATCTGTATTTGCCTTCCTCCCTTTCCCCACACTTTATTTTTGCTGTTGTAAAACTGAGTGTTTGTGTTGAAACAAAGAATATGTTTGAAAAAAAAACACCCATTAGGGTTTGGTTGCTTAACTGTGCGTGTGTTCAAACAGAAAAAATAACCGGTGCTGTAGATGTATTGCTTGCAATGGTGTTTTCTGACATCATACCAGCATGATATTGAAATGTCAGATATGTCCAATATGGACCAGAATCAGCAAAACTGACATGGACTTCTCACATATATAATGTGAGGAAAACCTGAAGGAAAAGTATGCGGGAGCTGGAGCTTATCTGGTAAATTAACAAATTAAAGAACTTCTTGAAAAAGAGACAACTGTGTTCTGAAAAGACATCACAACAAGTATCATAACTGGTGGCTATCGTTGTACCTTCTTGAAGTGACATTCCAGAAAATCTGGACAGCGCCACACTTTAATATCAAAATATTTCCACAACCCGACCATAGTATTAAACAAGTACAGTAAAGCAGAATAACCTTTACACTGTGTAATTTTATTCCATGGATCAAAGATCAAAGCAGAGCATGATGATCATAAAAATAACTGGGTTTTCAATTTTACGATGCTTTCAGTAGTAAAGTAGCAAATAAATTTAATATTAATTAAACCACTTAGCTTTTAATCTTCTGCATCCACATTTGGCTGCCTGTTGGAGAAAAAAAAATTAATTGGACATCTTAAATCTTGTGATGGAAAGATTTAATATCTGTTTATAGCATTCTTATTCCAGATTTGTGAATGGGTGTGGGAAATAGAAGAGAAAATTTACTTAAATTTACTTAGTTGCTCAGTGTACTTTCTCCAAAATTATAATTACCATAATATTTCTTTTGTATCTGTATATTATAGATCTTACCCAATTTCTAATGTCACTTTTAAATCTTGATTTGAAAATGCAGCTGTTTGAAAATAATAGACCCCTACATGCAAGGTAGCAGCAGTACACAACAGAATGAAACAAAAAAAAAATAGAATTGCACAACAGAAATGTGGTTGATATAATTTAGAATAGAATAGAATAGAATAGAATAGAATAGAATAGAATAGAATAGAATAGAATAGAATAGAATAGAATAGAATAGAATAGAATAGAACTGGAAGGGACCTCAGAGGTCTTCTAGTCCAGCCCCCTGCTCAAGCAGGAGAACCTATACCATCTCAGACAAGTGACTGTCTAGCCTCTTCTTGAAAATCTCCAGTGATGGAGCCCCCACAATTTCTGGAGACTGGTTAATTGTCCTCATTGTCAGGAAGTTTCTCCTTAATTCCAGGTTGCTTCTCCCTCTGATCAGTTTCCAACCATTGTTTCTTGTCCTGCCCTCTGGTGCTTTGGAGAATAACGTGACCCCCTCTTCTTTGTGGCAGCTTCTCAAATACTGGAATACTGCTATCATGTCTCCCCGATTTCTTCTTTTCTTTAGATTAGCCAAACCCAAGTCCTGCAGCAGGATCATCTTAGTTGCTCTTCTCTGAAGTTCTTCTAAAGCCTTGGTGGAGCAGTGGGCTAATGCCTCCTTAAGTAACACCAGCTGCCTGCAATTAGTGCAGGTTCGCATCCCACCAGGCTCAAGGTTGACTCAGCCTTCCATCCTTCCGAGGTAGGTAAAATGAGGACCCAGATTGTTGGGGGCAATAAGCTGACTTTGTAATATTGCCGCTTGGGTGTGTGTGTGAAAGCCCTAACAAACAGGCATATACATAGAATGAAGGCTACTGCTAAGCTTGTAAGCCGCCCTGAGTCTTCAGAGAAGGGCGGGATATAAATGTAATAAAAATAAATAAATAAACATCCTTTTGTAGTATGGTGAGGAAAATTGGTTGCACTATTTCAGGTGTGGTCTCACTAGGGTTTTATAAAGCAGTACTAATACTTCGCATGATCTTGATTCTATGCCTCTGTTTATACAACCCAGGATTGTATTAGCTCTTTTGGCAGCTGCTGCACATTGCTGGCTCATAGTCAAGTGATTGTCCACTAGGACTCCAAGGTCCCTCTCACAGTTACTGTTTTAAGCCAGGTCTTGCCTAATGTGTACTTGTACCTTTGATTTTTCCTGCCTGAATGTAAGATTTTGCTTTTCTCCACATTGAAACTCATTTTGTTGGATAGGGCCCATTGTTCAAATTTGTCAAGATCTTTTTGGATCCTGAGCTTGTCTTCTGGGGTGTTGGCTATTCCTGCCAGTTTAGTGTCATCTGAAAATTTGATGAGTTCCCCTTCTATTCCCTCATCTAAGACATTGATGAAGATATTGAAGAGTACTGGGCCTAAGATGGAGCCTTGTGGTACCCCACTGCTTATTTCTCTCCATGTGGATGTAGTGCCATTGAGGACTACTCATTGAGTATGGTTTGCCAGCCAGTTACGGATCCATCTGGTGGTGATGTTGTCTCTTCCACCTTTTTCATGCTTACCAAGGAGTAGGTTTTGGTCTACTTTATCAAATGCCTTACTGAAGTCTACGTATACTACGTGCACAGCATTTTGCTGGTCTACTAGTTTAGGCACTAGTTTTGTCAACTAAAGTACTAACTACTACTTTAGTCAAAGTAAGAGAAGATTCACAAACATTTAAAGATGTGAAATTAATTCCTTTTAATAATTTATATTAAAGATGTGGATATCAGCTGGAATATTTTACAAAATATTAGTATTGGGGGCAAGACATTTTTCTACTGTGGAATACTTCCGAGCGCTGTGCAACAGGGTGAGCTTCCATTACTTGCCCCAGCTTATGTCCACCTAGCAGTTTGAAAGCATGCAAATGTGAGTAGATAAATAAGTACCACTTTGGTGGGAAGGTAAGAGCATTCTGTGCACCTTGGTTTATAGTCATGCTGGCCATGTGACATGGAAATGTCTTCAGATAACGCTGGCTCCTTTGGCTAAGAAACGGAATTTGGCACCAGCCCCTAGAGTTGGACACACCTTGACAGAGGAATTCTTTACCTTTACCTAGAAATAAACAGTTTTTTTAAAAAAAAACACTGGAAAAGTGCTTGTCAGCATCTGGATTTTGGGAAGTCAGTGTTCCATTTGTTGGTTCTGAAAGCGAACATGATCTGGAAGTCTTCCTCTTTCTTTACTACTTTTAAAACAAAATTAGACAACCACTGGTCGAAGCAGAATAGCTTCAGCTTCACGTTGGACTGGTAAGCTTTTCTGTGATTGGCAAATTGCTGGGCGGTCAAAGAGGGTATTTCTGAGGGCAAAGTGATATTTCTCTAATCAGTGCAAGAAATTAAGCAGAACTCTTGTTCCAAGTTAGAGGCAAGTTCCTGACTTTGCTTCTCTGCTTCTGACAACCGAACCTGAAAGAGCAGAACAATGTGGTGGAGAGACTGCTGGACTGGGGAGAGCGGGATTCACATCCTGCTCAGTCATAAAGCTTACAACGTGGTCTTGAATTACCCACTGATTTTCAGCCTCACCTATTCACCTAATGTTATCATAAGGGAAGATAAAATGTTGCTTTGACAGCAGGTATATTAAAATTGGAAGGATACAGAGAAGATTACCATGGCCCCTGCACAAATGCCACATTTGTGTGGCATTCTCTGTTTACACTAAAAGCAGCAGTAACAAATGTGACACAATTTCTGAAAAAAGAAACTATGCTAACAGTATCAGACCAGGAGACCCAAAGTAGAGAATATACTGCAATAGCAAAACTGACAGTGTATGTCCATAATAGAAGTGTAACCATGCTTAAATAGGAGCGACTCCCTGATGAACAACATATCACATAGCAAGGCAGATTTACACATTTGGAATACGATTTCTTGGACATAGGGAGAAACCAACAACAATCATTAATGTTCAGTGAAAAGCATAAAAATTTATACTGTGGCTACGTAGAAGGATGGAAAGGATGTTACTAGAAAGTTTTCTCTATACTTTTTTTTTTTTAAAAAAAATCTGTATTAGTTATTCTTTTGTTCCATATTATTGTTATCCTAATTTTTTTTCTGTTTTATTATTTTAGCAGGAAAATAATTTTAAAAATAAAATAAAATGAAATACCGTAATCCCGTATACTTTTTTTTATATGAGTGGGGTTGTTTTTCTTTAAAGAAAATGTAGATTACAATTTGGAATACTAGCTAGGTAAAAGACAGATCAATTGACAATTTTAAAATTCAGGCTGCTGAAAAGATTGTACAATTTTTTTCTATTGATTTTCCTTTGCATTGCATTAAAGTTCCCAGAAACTTTTTGATCTTTTCTTACTAAAACTATTTACTAAATATTGGCTTTATACTATCTTATTAGTATTGTTAACTAATTAGCAATCTCATTAGTGGTAGGATATTGAAATATTATTAATAGGTAGTTTTAATGCCATGCTGTACTGAGATATATATGTGATTCCCAGTAAGAAACTTACAAGTTTAAAGGGGCGCATTCTAGTTTGAGCATATTAGGTTCTATTTATTGCTTCTTAGAATTTGAAATAATAAGTCAATGGATATAAAGTTATCTTTCTGCCTCTAAGGAACGTTGGCTAGCTCTAATTAAAGAATAACTGTAAAGCTGAGGTAAATGGTTGAATGATTGCCAATCCCCACTTTCTTCCTGGTTGTTTTCCTCTGCTTCTGTAACCTCCATCGTTTGAGCCTCTATCACCATTTGTATTTTATGTTCTTAATTCCTTTCTCATTTCTCTGCATTTCCTTTAGTGCTTCTTTTAGTGCCTTCCTTGTGTTCTGTTCAGCTGCAATCCATTTCTATAGGTATATTATTGAGATGGCATTAAGTAATGGAAATTATTTGTGCAGAAATGCAGCTTGATGGATAATCAACATTTGCTTAAGCTGCTTGAGTTTTTGTAAATACTATATTACTGCTTATTTATGTCACAATAAAGATTATTCTTTTATTGTTCACTTCTGATGTCCACATTCATTCTTGACTCTTCAGTCTTGGATATCAGAGCATATCAAACAAAACAGTCTTTGTTTTTGCTCTACCGAGATGCAAATAAATAAGGGTTGTTGAAGTTATAAAGTCACCAGTGTTTCCTAAAATAGAGAAAGGCCCCAATTTTTCAAGGAGAAAAAAGCATCTGGAGAGTGAGGGAGGTGCTTGGAAAAGGGGGGCAGACAGATCAGTACAGGATGTTTATTTTATCATATCTTACACTCTGAAGGGGCTTGGCATGTGCCTTCATAATTGCTAAGCCTTTATTACTATTGCTACCAACTTTATAGCATTTGAATCCTCAGTGCAGTGTCTGTGCACTCAAATGTATCTCCTGACATTGGGTTTGGCGATGGCCAATCTTTCTCCAAAATCTACTTTTTAAAAGGAATTTAAAAAAAAAATTAAATGGGAAGCAGGCATGATAGAAAATGTTAGTTTCTAGCACAATTTTTATTTCCAAGAATGCCTCTTGGCCTCACTACACCTTATGGATATTGGCAGAAGATAAAAATGGCAGTTGTAACTATGAAAATCAAGGAAAAAAATATGAAAAAACAGAAAAATGTTTGATGAACTATTTCTAATGTTTTCATTTAAAATTCCACATGCTAAGTTATGGAAGAAATACACTGAATCAGAAAATAAATAATAATGTGCAAAGATGAATAAGGCAAGTTTTTGAAGTTCAGTAAAGTATTTTGAATAATCCAGATTCTGAAAGTAAGATTGATTAGGCTTTATTCCCATGTGGCAAAATATGTATTTAGATGTTGCTCCCATTTTTCCCCATGTTTTTTTAATTATTGCATTCTGCAATAATTCTGTTAAACATTGCATAGCCCAAAACACATTGTTCTTTGTTTACTACAAGTATGACAGGTTCTCCAATTTTCAGCTGTAATATTTTACTTTTTTCTACTTCATAGACAAAAATGAAGAGCTACTACATTAATTATACTTCAACGACTGATGTTTCTATTTTTGTTTCAAACTGAATCATTTGAAAGCAAAGTGAATCAATACATTTGTATTATTGGAATAAATATACTTTTTAATTTTATATACCAGAACAACAGACTTGGAAGTGACCTTGGAGGTCTTCTAATACAACCCTCTGTTCAAGCTGGAGACCCTATACCCTTCAGGACAAGTGGCTTTCCAGTTTCTTCGTAAAAGCCTCCAGTGATGGAGCACCCACAACTTCTGAAGGCAAGCTGTTCCACTGGTTAGTTGTTCTCACTGTTAGGAAATTTCTCCTTAGTTTTAGGTTTGTGCTGCCTTTTTTCTTTCTTTCTTTCTTTCTCTCTTTCTTTCTTTCTTTCTTTCTTTCTTTCTTTCTTTCTTTCTTTCTTCCTTTCTTTCTCTTTCTTTCTTTCTTTCTTTCTTTCTTTCTTTCTTTCTTTCTTTCTTTCTTTCTTTCTTTTCTCTCTCTCTCTCTCTCTCTCTCTCTCTCTCTCTCTCTCTCTCTCTTACACACACACATAGAGTGTAAGGCAGGGGTGTCAAACTGGCGGCCCACAGGCCAGGTGCATCGTGCACAGACCATGCCCATCCCAGCTCCACAAAGGCAAAAAACAGTGCAATACATCACAATACATCACATGACACAATCGAGTTTGACACCCATGGTATAAGGAGTCTTTATTCAGGCTTCCAAGTCTGAACTGGTATTCCCCAACAGTTCCCTGTGCTGGCATTAGCTCAACCCCAAGGAATTCCACAGGTTACTCAAATGAAACCAACACTAGTCCTCAAAGCAAAGGCGACTCCAGTCCACCAGGCAAAAGCAAGTTTCCAAGGGAAAGGCAAGTTCCAAGACAAAGGCCAGTCCACAGGCAAAGGCAAGGCAAGGCAAAGGCAATAGCTGAAGAGACACAAACCGAAGTTCAAGGCAAGAACACACAGCAAGGAAACAAACACATTGTTCCCAGCATCCTCTCTATCTGTCTGCTGTCCTAAATAGACAGCTTCTGGTGCAGCCCATCAAGAGGGGCAAAGCTGCCTTCTCATGGGTAATCTTACTGACCTTTGCTGCTCCTACCTTTTTTCTGGCCTACCTGTTCTTGGATCAGGGGCAGAAGACAGTTCCTTTTCCTCATCGTTGACTGCCTGCAGCTTTATGCTTTCCCCATCTGAAGCCTCAAGGCTGTCCTGCTATATCTGTGCTTCAGCCAAATCACTCTCAGACAGCTGCTTGGAGCCACTGACCAACTCCCCTCCTGATGTGCCCAGAACTGGTTCATCCTCCTTGAAGCTGACATGTCAGAGCATGCACAGTCATTGCTCTGGGATAACCCAGGAGTAAATACAGTAAACAGTGGTCTGTATTAAATGGTGGTTTATATTACACTATCTACAACTATCACCAGGAACAAGATACGTACATGTGGTGATTCTGCAAACTCCAACACACAGCAATTATAGCAGGAAACAGATGAGAGAGAACACAGCAGCAAAAGTCTTCCCTTTTATACTCAGGCTCTTAAAGGAATACAGACACCTGCTGAGTCATTCCTATTATTGCATAATCTACCTTATATTACATTACATTATTACATAAGTTGTTTAGCCTTTAATAAATCATTATCCAGACATCTGGAGAAGTATCTGGGGAAGTGTCTGGGGAAGTCATTACAAGGTTGGATCTCTCCTTGCTTAGTTTCCATTGATTGCTTCTTGTCCTGCCTTCTGGTGCTTTGGAAGATGGGTTGTTCCCCTCTCCTTTGTGGTAGCCTCTCAAATATTGTCATACAGGTAGTCCTCAACTTACAACAGTTCTTTTAGTGACCATTCAAAGTTACAACAGCACTGGAAAATATGACTTATGACCATTTTTCACAGTTATGACCTTTGCAGCAACCCCATGATCATGTGATCAAAATTCAAATGCTTGGCAGCTGGTTCATATTTATGATCTTTGCTGTGTCCCAAGGTCACCTAAAGTCATGGTTGTGCAATGGTTAGAATGCAGCATTGCAGGCTAATTGTGCCAACTGCCAGCAGTTGATCCTGATTGGCTTAAGTTCGACAGAGCTTTTCATCCTTCTGAGGTTGGTAAATCTGATAACCCAGATTGTTTGGGGCAATATGCTGACTTTGTAAACTGCTTAGTAAAGCACTATGAAGCGGTATATAAGCCTAAGTGCTATTGCTATTGCTATCCCCTTTTGCAACTTTCTCATAAGCAAAGTCAATAGGGAAGCCAAATTTACTTAGCAACTGGGTTACTAACTGCAGTGATTCAGTTAACAACTGTGACAAGAAAAGTCATAAAATGGGGCAAAGCTCACTTAATAAATGCTTCACTTAACAACATAAATTTTGGACTCAATTGTGGTTGTAAGTTGCGGACTATCTGTACTACTACAGGTTGTCATCCCAGTCCTTCTTTTCACTAGACTGCAACTGATCTTCATGTGTTTTAGCCTCCAGCCTGCTAATCATCTTTGTTGCTGTTCTCTGTACTCTTTCCAGAGTCTTAGCATCTTTTTTATATTCTAGTGACCAACCATACTTTTAAAAGAGTAGGGATCCTACAACATCTGTATTTTGGCATTGATTTTCCTTCTTGATCCATTTGAGAATTACCAAGGAATTCAACCTTCTGTGATCAGTAGAGCCCAGATGCATAGGAGCTATAATTGGCTGGAAATCCTGAGACTTGTAAACCCAACCACATCTGGTGAGCACATGGCTGGAGTCGGCTGATGTAGAAAATAAGGAATTAAGTATTAATTCAGTCTTTCACTATTTAAAAGACAAATGACATATGAAATGTACCTTACAAGAGATACACAAAGTGAGAAAAATTCTCAGAACGTTAATTTCTATCAATATTACAATAGGTACTGACAAATCTTGATGTTTCGTGAAGCTCATAATAATCAAGATCTCTAATAGGATGTCACCAGCATTTGCATGAAGCAAAGTAAATTGAATATTTAAATAATGTAAAAATATTAAATGTCAATAAAGGTAAAGGTAAAGGTTCCCCCGCACATGCGTGCTAGTCGTTTCCGACTCTAGGGGCCGGTGCTCATCTCCGTTTCAAAGCCGAAGAGCCAGCGCTTGTCCAAGGACGCCTCCGTGGTCATGTGGCCGGCATGACTACATGCCAAAGGCGCACGGAACGCTGTTACCTTCCCACCGTAGTGGTCCCTATTTTTCTACTTGCATTTTTACGTGCTTTCGAACTGCTAGGTTGGCAGAAGCTGGGACAAGTAACAGGTGCTCACTCTGTTACGCGGCACTCGGGATTCGACCCGCCAAACTGCCGACCTTCTGATCGACAAGCTCAGCGTCCTAACCCACTGAGCCACCGCGTCCCTCTCAAAATATTAAATATTAAATGTTCTAAATGGCTCAAGGTTTTCTGTAGATGAAATCCACGTCTAAAATTTCTGTCATCCAATTTTCATTCATGCTTCTTATAGATTATCTCTATCCCAGATTAGGCTCTCCCTTATTGGAGGGCTTCACATTTCTGTCTCTGACATAACATAATGAAAGGTCAGTACAGTATATTAGTCCAATATTGCTTTTTAAATCTCAAATTCTCTTTAGGTTGACTGAGGCTTGATGAGTAGTTTAGGGAAGGTTGCGAGTCCCATTGGTTCCTGGGGAAAACTTTGCACTTCTCTAGAACATATTGATGATTTCATAAGATTATTCTGGTTTTTGTTCAGGATATGGTAATGAGTCTACTTTGATCTTGTTTGGGTATGGTCTACATTTGGAAATGGACTCATGGGAAGCAGTGGTCTGAAGGTGACAGTTTCTAATACTTATGAATATGGCATTCTCAATAACGTCCTGATAGAACAACCCCCAAGAATACTGTTTTGTAGTGATTGCGCTGTTTCGTGAGAAAGTATTTAAAAAAGGAAAATATTTCTTTGCTGGTCTATGTTAACCAATAAGTCTCCATCTTCCCCCCTCTCCTTTTCAATATTTGCATAAAACCTCTGTAAAGTATTCTGGGCTTTGTAAAGAAGTGCTGCCAATATTCTGGAAGCATCCACTTCTCCTTACCATCTATGTCCCAGGAAGTATTTGATTCCCTTCAGTACTGCCTACATTTATAATGGGCTGGATGATGGAAAAAGAAATCAAAGTTAAACCCAAGTAAGAGGAGACAATGTTGGTTGATAGGAAATGAAATGAGCCCAGAGTTCAGATTGTCTAGGTGAGTTGTATTCATTCTGAAAAAGCATTTCTTCAATCTGCAAAGTGATCATTGACCAATAGCTATCTCTGGATCTCTAGGTCAGGGCTTTTCAACCGGTGGTATACATACCACCTGTGGTACTTTGGCATGTGGCAGGTTGTACGCAACCATCCTAGAGAAGTGAGGGAGAGGCAGCTGGAGCTGCAGACTGAGGGAGAGGCAGCTGGAGCTACAGGATTGTTGGGGCTTGGCAGAAGCCCCAGGAGCACCAGCAGGGCTCCAGCTGATTGGCTCCAACTAATTGGCATTTCCAGAAGCAGCATGGAACTGGAGGTGAACTGGAGAAAAAACGGGGGGAGAGGAGAGGATATAAAAGGAGGTGGTTTGGGGGAGAAAGGGAAAAAAAGACAACATGGAAAGGGAAGGGGATGGAGAAGAAGCTGTGGAAGAAGAGGTCAGCAAGCAGGGAGGAAAAAGAGACAGGGAAGAAGAAGATGCTGTTGCTGGAAGAAAGGGTCCCCTGGTTTGTTTTCTCCAGACAGGAGAATGCAATCAGCACTTATGAAATGAAAAGCTGGGAGACGAGCATGTCAGAAAGGAGGTGGGTTTATTTCAGAAGCCAGTGGGTTCCTGGTCAACTGGCAGCTTGAATGGATTACCATAAGGATTTTTATACAGTTTTTACAGCATTTGGTAATTCAGAGGCTTGGTTTGTGTGCTTTGGTTATTGGAATATTTTAGTCTGTTTCACAAAGGCTAGCAATGAGTCCAAAGTTTAAATCCCTTTAAACAAATGTAATTAGTTTTACCCCCTTATCCTTTGACACCTTGCTAAGCACTGGTGGTACTCAAATATTGTCATGTCCTAAAAATGGTACAATCTGTGAAAAGGTTGGAAAGCCCTGCTCTAGGTGGCAGGAGCGGCGAGAAGCACTGTTGAAAAATGTTTTAGTTCATTGGTTGGGACTGTTCTACAATTGATGAGATTTGGCTACAATCATTCACACTTTGGTTGCTCATAGTCGGATTATTATAGGAAACTTTATATGGAGGCATTCTTGAAGATCTGGAAGGTTATGGGCTGCTGTGAGTATGTTTGGATAGTTAAGGCAGTCTTCAAGAAAAAATGAAATTCTGTTTTCTTTTCCCTCTTAAAACATCTCTGATGAATATGGCTGTGCAAATCCCTCAATGTGAAAAAAGATTCATGTATTGCTGCTACATATTGTATAGTGCAGAAATGGTGTTTTAAATCTCATAGAACACATTTCCCATATCCTTTATAAATTAAGCTATGAAAGGCTAATTTTTTGGTTTTCACCTGTCCACTCTAGTCATCATTTTTTCTTCCCTCTCCAACTAATACTTGTGAATTCGTAGCTATGCCTCTTGTTTTGTTAGGGTACAAGATTTCTTTCTTTATAATTATAGTCATTGTTTTATTTATTTCCAAAGATTAAATTATTTATAAATTTGCGCTTTTCTGCATTATTAGAGAATTCCTGGTAATGTCTACTTTGGTAGTGTTTTCCAAAAGTGAAAAAGCACTCTGTTATGTTCTTTATTTTATAATACTATCTGTTTTGGGTTTGTTTTTAAAGAAGCTGCTTAAATAAGGATACAGTTAAGGTTTGCAAGGCCAAAAAGTTCAGAGACTATTTTTTTACTTGCACTAACTACTAAGTTAACAAATATGAGGCTGTGATCTAGACTACATGCTACATGTTATATACATTATCATACTCAAAATAGGACTTAGAAATAACTGGCAATTCTCCTGGGTTCCTACCCCTAGCACCATCATATTTTACATCTATCCTAGATTTGGCTGATGGTAAGAAGCAGACGTATTGTACCATTAGTTTTTAGAATACTTTAGTGGGAGAGAGCCTTTGATTCCTGCAGCAAGCAATCTTGGTAACCAACAGTATGCACCAGTTAAAATTCAACAAAAGAGTTGCAGAGTGGAATTTTGCTAGATACGTTTTTTTCAGCAGTGTGAAATTGAAGCCCTACCAGGTAGTCTAACATCACCCATTTCTCTAACTTCCCGTTCTTCCCTGCCCTGTTGTGAACAAATGCTTTCTATGATTCCATGGAGAGGAGGAAGAAGAAGAAGAAGAAAAAACAGGATAAAAATGTTAATTTATTAATCATTGCCTATATAGCAGTTCATCTGAAATGCTGTTGCTATGCCAACACCCTGGGAGTTTATTTTCTTAATCCAAGTGAGGAGCTCTAGGTCTCTTGGTCTCCTGCTGTGTCATTTGAATATGGTGTTACTGCTGCTGCCTTCAATGCAGGATCTGTTTTGGGGGGAGAGAAAAGGAAGGGTGAAGTGGGGGAGAGAGAAAGGAGGCTGAACCACCAAAGCAGTCAAATGCAAAGCAGTAAGAGCCTTTCTCAGTACGACTTAGTAAAAATGACACAAATTAATATACTCTACTTAAACCAGACCAAGATTAATGGTTCTCTATCAGAGCTGCTTAGTCCAACTGTCACTCGGCAAGCACGTGTCGGACAAAATCAACACTAATCAACATTTATTCCTCTCTTGCCCTTGGGTCTGAGGAGCGAGAGCAGGCTGCAGCATTCTCCCGCTTGTCTCGCCACGCTTTTCACCCTCTATCCAGCCTTGCCATATATCACCCTTTCTTGCTGTGCCTCTCCTTTTACAGATCCAGACTCTCAGCTATCAGACAACATTAGAGGCATGATAGATTTTCTGTTTTAATTTACATCTATTATATTACAACATAGCAGTTCTTGATTCAGGGGAGACTAGTGTCTCCAATAGACAGCCTCAATGGGAAGATTTCTGCATTAACTCATTAGGTTTGGTTAGAATGTGCTGCTTTCAAATAGACTTGCTTTCTCCCGCTCTCTCCCTCTCTTTCATCCCCTGCTTGCAGGGTGAGATCTTTATATAGATATATAGATCCTTATATGGATAGATATATAGAGATCCTTATATGTTGAAGAGAAGAGCTCTTATATAGGAGGGTTTGGACTGCATCAAGCCTCCTCTTGAAAAGTTGGCTTTTGTGCTAAGCAGGAGACACCGTGCCTTAGATTCTTCCTTGGGCTACCGAACCTAATGCTGTAACTGGGAGATGCTCAACAGCCTCTTTTTACAGCCAAATTATTTTCAAAGGCTCTTGTACAAGAGAAACTTAGGGTGGAAGTTCAAGGTAAAGGTTTTCACCATATTTATTGATTTACAGTAGACTGATAGCCCATTCAATACAATGTAGTTTTTTTTAAAAAAAAAACTGGGTTGATTGGTTCAGCCTTCTGTACTTGCCATAATTTATAATTGGAAAAAATTGTGAGCCAACTGTTCAATATTTTTTAGTTCCTTCTTCTCCTGCTCAGTACAGCCTTCCTCCAGACTCAGTCAATCAGAATAGAGCTGTAAGGGACCTTGGAGTTCTTCTAATCCAGCCCCCTGCTCAAGCAGGAGAGACCCTATATCATTTCAGGCAAGTGACTGTCCAGTCTCTTCTTAAAAACCTCAAGCGGTGAGGCACCCACAATGTCTGAAGGCAAGCTGTTCTACTGGTTAATTGTCCTCACTGTTAAGAAGTTTCTCCTTAATTCCAAGTTGTCTCTTTGGGTGACTGACTGTTTCCCTGCCTTTTTTTGTTGTTGTTATTATTTGTATGTTGAAAGAAACTTCTTTTATCATCTTTGACTTTTGTTGCAAGTCTTTGTTCATTCTGAGCCTTTGCTTTTCTGACTTTATCTTTGCAGATTTGGGCTATCTGCTGATATTCTGTCTTAGTTATGTGTCCCTCTTTCCATTTTTTGTACTTATTCTTTTTGTCTTTCAGTTTATCAGAGAGATCTTTCTGCAACCATGCTGGTTTCTTCTTGGATGTCTTGTTTTTCTTTTTTAGTGGTATTGTGTTGGATTGGGCTTTTATGATTATATTTTTCAGTATTTCCCATGCTACCTGAGTTGTTTTCCCCTTTAGGATTTTTATCCATGAAATTTTGCTTAGGCTCTTTCATAATCAGCTTTTTTAAAGTTTAAGTCACTGGTTGGATTATATTCTATTGCTTGTGTTTGCATTGTATTGAATTCCAGTATGATGTGGTCACTCTCACCCAAGATTCCAGCAATTTCAACTCCTTCTATCACTTTTTCTCTATTAGTAAGAATTAGGTCCAGCATAGCTTTTCTTCTAGTTCCTTCATCTACCTTTTGGATGACAAAGTTGTTAGTTAAGTTGGTTAGGAATCTGTTTGATCTTCCACTTGCTGCAGAGTTTGTCTCCCAGTTGATATCAGGGTAGTTAAAGTCTCCCATTACTACCGTGGTATGTTTCCCACATGCTTTTGTTAATTGATTAGCAAAGAGTTCATCTATTTCTTTTGCTTGGTTGGGTGGCTTGTAGTATATGCCTATGGCAATGTCATTTTTTTTTTACCTTTATATTGACCCATATGGATTCTAGGAGGGTTTCATCCTTGGTTTTGTGTATTTCTGTAGAGATGTAGTGATTGTTTATAATGTAATTCCACATCCTCTTTTGTTAGGTTTGTTTCTTTTGAATATTTTGTATCTTTCCATCAGTACATTCTAGTCATAAGTTTCATCCCACCAGGTTTCAGTAATGGGGACTATATCATATCTGCCTTCATGTACTAATACTCAAGTTCGCCCTGTTTGTTCTCTCAACTTTGAGCATTAGTATATAGGCATCTGAGTTCTTTATTGGTCTTGGGTATGTTTCTTGTATCTTCTACTTTGTAACTGGGATTTCCATCCTTTCCATCACTCTCTATTTCATTGTGTTTTTCTTTTTTATTTCTTTTTTTCTCTTTACTCCCTTCCTCTGTATATTATTGGTTATCTAGTGTTTTTTGCTTGGAATTAGGTTCTACAGATCGTGGAGTTTGGCCCCCCTCCCCCCTCATTTTTTGTTTAAAGCCATTTTGATAAGATGAGTCAGTTGTTTTCTGAATATATTCTTTCCAGTTCTTGTGAGGTGCAGCCCATCCCTTGCCAGTAGCCCTTCATCTATGTAATGCAGACCTAGGTCTAGGAAGCCGAAGTTCTGTTGATGACACCAGTTTTTAAGACAGTGGTTCATTTCTATAATCCTTTGCTCCCTCATTGGATGTTGACCTTTTGTTGGAAGTATAGCTAAAAACACCACTTCTGGGCCTAATTCTTTAACTTTCTTCCCTAGCTGTTTGTAATCTCTTGTTATTGTTTTCATATTCATTGTTGTGTCATTGGTCCCCACGTGTAGAAGAAAGAAAAGGGTAGTAATCCATGGGGTTGATTTTTTTTGTAAGTTACATCTTTGATTTTTGCTCCAGGGAGACTATATACCTCCCTAGATTGACTGACTGGTCTGCAGACTATAGTTTCTGTTCCCCTAAGAACTGAATCTCCTATCACCTAGGGTAGTCTGGAATACTTTTCGTCCTGTCGCAGGAAGAAATGGGTTGTGCCTTTTTTTTAGAAACTGTTGACGAATGAATGCTCTTTTGTGAGGCTATGAAAGCGATTGTTCAGCTCCAGAAGGGCTTCCCTGGAGTAGGCTAGGGAAGATAGTAGGGGGTTTTGCTCTTGGTTGCTGTTTTCTCCTAAGAATGTTTCCATCGGTCTTGCTTTTTAGGTATATAGGTAGGCTTGTTTTTAAAGTTAGAATTAGAATACTTAAAATAATATATTTTAAAAATATAGAATGAAATTAATTTGGTCTGCTGCTGAGTGGATAGCTCCTGACGATCTAAACAGGACCTGGTCTGCACAGCTCTGATACACGAATGGATAAACAAAAAGAAAAAAAAGAAAGGAAACCATAGACATTTTTAAAATGTACCACCAGAGGGTAAGACTTAGATCATTCTGGCAGTTTCTAATATCTTTATTACTTTATTGTAGGTGCCCTTACATTTTTTTAAATTTACTCATGAATAGCAGTAGTTTGTGATTAAATTACTGGTGTCAATTGACCAACTGGCTGTTACTACATAAATTGCAGCATATTTCAAGAAGTGCATCCTTCCCTTATAAGGCCCGGCTTTAGCTGCCTCTGTCTGAAGTACAATGAAGGGGAAAGCATTGTGACAGATATTTTTCACCCAAGAGTTACACCAGCTTTGTTAGGGAGATCAGGTTAGACCCACCATTTCTTAGCTCTGCACAATCAATCAATCAATCAATCAATCACTTCCAGCAGACCTGTACACCATTCTTAATTATCTCTATGCTTTTGCTGCCATTTAGTCTCTTATCTGTAATTTTTTGAGACTTTACTTCATTGTACTTTTGTTCTTTTTATTGTCATATATTTGACTAAAATTGAAAACTGATTTAAGCATATTTTCTAGAAAACGGTTGTATAATTTTAAAAAAAGTTATCAAAGTACTTTTCAAAACATTTCCTTGTTGAAGTTAAGGTTTGGTAGAAACTGATTGTTTTTCACAAGACTGTGAAGTTGTTTCTAAATTGTCATGGAATGCCTGGTTAGGATTTGCTCAAGGTAGTATATAAATCTAAAACTGCTTACCATAACCAGCATTTTGTAAAACAATAACAAGGATTTTATCTTAACAGCAAAAAAGGAATCACTAGTAATTGTAGAAGAGTGAATAAAATGATTTTGAGAAAACATTGTATTTCCTGTAAATGCTATTAAAGGCCGGGCTAAAATAAGGCTCCTTTTGTCCCCTCCCCACTCATCTATCAAGAATTCTAAACAGGGAGAAATAGTTGCTACTTTGGGAAGGTATTTGGGGAAAGATGATTCAGGAGAGGCAAGCAGTCCTTCAAATAACTAGGTCCTGTGCTACATAGCCCTTTCAAGGTGACAACTGGCATCTTAAATTGTATTTGAAAGCCCACTTTTATCCAGAGCTGCTCACGGAGCAGGGATGTTGCATAGGCATATACACCACTACTTGTGCAATTGCATTCTGTACCAGCTGTACCTCCAAAAGGTTTTAAGGGCATCTTGTGTAGAACTCATTACAGTAGTCTAGCTGTGAGGGGACCAAGGTGACATGGCCATAAGAAGGGGCTTCTCAATCCAGGAAGGTTTCTGGGGAGCTGGACATAGCGTGAAATCCCTGAGCTGCAATTTTCTAAGAAGTTTTATGGTGGAGTTGTAGTGTTTTTGGAAATAAAAATGATGCAGGAAACTGTACCTTTGCTGTGCAGGCATGCCACCTTCCCATTTTAAATATACAGTATAAACAGATACTTAATGGGGGGAAAAACACTCGATGGTAGCAGATGTCAAGGGAAGTATCTGTGGGTATGTTAACATCCCTGTGTGCCAAATTGGGTTCCTCAAGAAATGCACTACTTATTCTGCAAGATTAAGGGAAAGATTTATTGAATCCTCTCCCTTTAAGAACTAGATCTTTTTTATTATTATTATTGTTGTTGTTGTTGTTATTTTATTGTTCAGGGCCAAATTGGCTCAATCAAATCACTTTAATCCAGATCTAGTGATTACAAAGGCATCCTTAGTACAAGTTGGATTCCATTACATAGAATGTATGCTTTGTGTATTAACTGATCTTACCACATGAATTGGTAGTAGGGAGATGAGTTTTGTTTTAAGCATAGATATTAGAAAATGTAAGAGTGGGAAAATCTGATTTAGTAGAGACTGCGGTCCCTCTGATAAATTAACTGTCTTAATTTTTTGTTAGTGGCTGAAAGAGGATGGCAGTGACTAAAAGAGTTGTAAGTGCTTTTTTTGAAATACAAATAAAATGAAAAATATTAACCACTTAATCAATTTTAGAATACCGTATTAGAATCTGGTAGCCACACCAGAAATATTCTCAGTCCCCTGAGAACATTTACTTTATCATGATATGTTTCAAGTTCTCATAATTGAAAACTAATTTCTATGGACCACAAACTAGAATTGGAGTTGTAGAATACAGTAAAAGAATTACTTGTCTGATCTTATCAAAGGAAGCCAGTAAGGGCAGTTACACAAACAAAAAAGGGTGCAGCTGGATGAATAGGAGCTGAATCTGCTCAGCCATCTGCTTAGGTCACAATGGTATGTATATATGACATCTGCTTCTGAATGTGCTTAGAGACTAAACATTGTATTTTGTGTTGCTAATGGAAGACTATGGCTTTTAAAGGAAACATTTTAAGCTTTTTGAAAATTGTCTGAAAGGACAGACTTTCTTTGAGAATATTGTGAGTTTGCCATATGCTTTTAAGTAGATCCTAAATGGAAGAATGGCGAACACATTTGTTTGTCTTGTGAACTTATTCATACTTCAAGAACTTATAAAATAACCCTCAGCATACATAAATTGACTTTATATAAAACTGGGCATCCATAGGACATTTTCTTATATTAGTTGGCCTTGTGCAGTCCCCAAATCCAAGGTTGTTTTTTCTTTTCAGAATTGTGTGGCCTAATCCCCCTTGAAATCAAGATGGCCCTCAAGTATTTTTTTTTAGAAAGGAAGAGATCTGTGAAAAGTATTGATTATTGTGATGATCTTGGAAGAAAAAAAACACGCCCCAAAGAGCTGGACAAGTTGTTCTATTTCTTGCTTGCTAGTTGGAAACAAATCTGCAATTCATACAATTATTGTTAAAAAAATGGGGAAGCTGTAAGAATGAATGTAAAAATGGAACAGCAGCATCACTTAAAGTCTCATATGTGATATAAGATCTGGAGCGTGATGTTTAGAAGAGAATCAGGCAGAAGAAAGTGCCAGTGAATGCAAATATGAATATAGCTAGTAAAATGTATGAATGGTTTGTGCCCATTGCAGAAAAAGGCAAGCCTAGCGGGTTTATGGCCACCAAAAGATGATTTCAATTTTTTTAAAGTGGTACAATTTGCATAATTTGAAGTTGGCTGGAGAAATGGAATCAGCAGATCATAAGGTGCCATGAAAGTTTTCTACTGAATTAAAGAAGTTATTAGAATTGCTGTATACCAGAATAGGTTTCTAATGCCAGTTATTCATAAAATAGTAGATCCTTTACTGTTCTTTATTATTTAATAGGTTGAATCAAGACTTAATCTGTTCTTTTAATCTCATTTTTAAATAAAGTTTAAAGTTACCTGATAATGCAGTTATCAGAACGGAATGCAGATTTCAATTATATTTTTAAATTTGGAGTTCTTGATTTTAGATTGATTTATTAGGGGATGCAATGTGAAAAATAAGGACATAGTAGGGAAAAAGCATGCATGAATTTTAACATATTAAAAAAGTGGCTTTACACTTATTCTCAATGGAATGGAGTGAAATTCAACCACAGAAACACCTCAGCACACCTCAGCTTTGTATACTGCATTAATCCTAGCATCTTAAATCCAACTTGGTAGCATGCTAGCAGCCAGAGCATACCTTGTAACATAGTTTAACATGTCTGCAGAATGGCACCTAGGTGCTATATTCTGCACTAGCTGTAGCTTCCAAATCCATCAAAAGGACAGTTTGTCTAATAGTAATACTAATGATGATGTGAAGGATAATGTGTTCAAACTATCTTTCTTGATTAACATACCTTAGGTGGTAGCATGTGCTTCTAACCACAGAGGTCAGCCAAGCATTCAACAATATTGTTAACAAAAGAATTGTGGTTAAACTAAAAAAATAGTTTTTAACATGCTTCTTCCAAAATGTGACAGTGTAGTTTCTGACTTTGTGTATGTATTAGATCAGAGGTCCCCAACCTTTTGGGCACTAGGGACCGTTTCCATGCAGAAAAGTTTTTCCGCAGACCGGAGAGTGCATGGGTTTGTGTACTGCCTGCATCCCATGGATGAGACTTTGATTATTTGTACGGACTGGTTGCTGGCATGCCGTGGCCTGGTACTGGTCCATGGACCGGGGGTTGGGGACTCCTGTATTAGACTTTTCCAATTGATGCTTTCTGTATATTTTGCTACTACCAAGCTAGGAATGCATATGGACATGGATGTCAATATATATGACAAAAATGCTATTGTAAAGAATATAGAAGGAGCACAGGGGCCATGCCCTCTTCTCCTGGTTTGTGTCGTGGTGGGATGGGACATAGGAAGGCAGGGCTCTGCCTTCTGTGCCTGATTTCGTCCTGCTGAGGGCCCTAAAAAGGGCCTAAAATTGCCCCAAAGAGATGATGAAGAAGAGGGGTGCTTAGCTGATCATGGAAAGACAGTGGTCTTTCCATTCAATCCAAGGAAAGCCCTCCAAACCAGCAGGGGAAAGACCGGCTACATTCCTGTGGCTGGCCATTAGCTGCTGACAACCAAAGAGGAAAAAAGCACTACTTAGTACATCGTAAACAGCATGTCTGGAACTGGGTAAGCATATTGGTTCTTTCTGTACTATTTTACAACGAAAACATAAAGCTATAATTTTGATAAATTTGAGAACTGAGATAATTGTTAAGATGTTCTCTTTGAAAAAAGGAAAAAAACCACTGAGGCGAAATGTTTAAAAAAATCAATCCTTTGTTTTAAGAGTGGAAAATGGACTTTGAATGACATCTAGTGGTGGATTTGTGTATAGCACTATAATTTGCTTCGTGATTCCTACCCTGGGAGAACAGCTGGCAAAAAAGGAAAATATTTTGGCATACTTACCATCCTGACCTTCTTGGATTATAAATACCTACTGAGCTTGGACTTTTAACTTCAAAAGCTAGTGGGAGAGAAAGAAAAAATTGACCATGGAATATGCCTGGCTGGGAGAGACCTTTGAGCTGTTTTCAGAGAGGTTGAACATTCTGAACACTTTGAATATTGTGGATTACAACCTTGCCTGATTGACAATTTTTGGGATACTTGAGACAAGGGATTATTATAAAATATTGCCTTCAGAAGTGAATCTATGTTTTGGAATATATTGGATTATAAAGGATACATATAAAGACCAGAAAACCAATCTCCAGGAATGATGTCTCAAGAAAAAACATTTTCCTTCCAGAAAGAAATATATTCTAGGCTACAGCTAATCCACCAAAGAATTGTTGAATGCAAACAGGATATAAAAAGAAATCATAATGAGACTAAAAACAATTTAGACAATATAAATGAACAAATCTCCAAATTAAATCTACAATTAGAAAGCTGTCAGATAACAACCACAAAGTATGAAAATAATCCAGAAATCAGAAGACAAAATAGAGGAAATGGATTTAGAGATGGAAGAGATTAAAAAAACTTCAAGACTTAGCTATAACAATGAAAATGCAAAAGATCTTATACCCCTTAGGTCTGCAAAATATATCTGATGACAAAGAAAAAGATTTTTAAAAAGGGAATATAGAGTTTTTAAGGGAAATGTCGCAACTTGAGCGACAGGAAATGAAAAGAGAAATGGGAGGAAAAAGGAACTGGGAATTGTTTAAGGAATATAAATGGGAAGAATTCTCCCCACCACCACCACACAAAAAAAATACCCTACCCAAATTGTTTTCCTCATGCCAAGCAATTTTCACAAAAATAGAAAGAAAATTCCTGGGCAATCTAATTGCCCTAGCTTGGAAAGTGACTTGGTAAAAGAAAGAAAGTGAGAGTCAGATTTAAAAAAACAGAAGACTTGACCTTCTAGAGGGGCCGTTATATGTTTAAAATACTTTTTTTGAATAAGATTAAAATAATAGAAGACTTTTAGATATACTTTTATACTGAAAGATATGATTTAGCATTAAGATAGCATTTTTCCCCTTTTTTGATATGGGAAATATAAAGACAAGAAGAGAATTGATTTGAATAAAGCTTTCAGCTATATAAATGTAATTAATATTGAAATCATAATTGATAAAGATATTTCAAATACTGATGGGAGAATCAAACTTTAATAAGAGTACAAAAACCAGGATACTGATTAATGAATTGGCATTATTGACTTATGAATTGATATTATTATTTGTATGTTATTAGTAAAATATGATGAAGATGCTTATATCTAACTTTGTATATATTAACAGTACCAAAAATTGTAATGATGTAATGAAGGGAAAATGGAAAAAAAATATGCAGAAGAAAAGAAGATCAGGGGGAAAATACTGGATTGTGTAGTATTGAACAGATTTATATTGAAAATGTTAATGTTAAATATTTGAACTCAGACAACATGTTGTTTACTAATCACTAAAGGCTATAATTTTTTTTTAAAAAATAATAAAACTTTTATGAAAAAAGAATATAGAAGAAGCATTTTGTTTATCACTAGCTTTTTATTATGTTTCTGGAGAGGGCATGTAGGAACAAGGGAAGATTCTGCTGCTGCAAATGTACTAGAAATTGGAGAAAAGGGAAGTAGTACAAATAAAATCATGCCCTGGAAGAAAACGTCTGTATCTCTTGGACTGTAGGGTTTTTTCTGTCTTCTCTGGATGCAGTTTATCAGAGCTAGGATACGGAATGTATTTTGTCCTTTGCTCTGAAGTGACTGTGCTCTGACATACTGCTATCGGAAATACAAATCCAGAAATTATTAAAAGCCCCAGTGAAGAACAATAGGTATAAGAAAACTGCTCCTGATAAATATTTTTTCTTGCCTCAGAGATGCAAGTTTCTCTGTCTCCCTCTCTCCTTCCTTTCTTATTTGGTTTTCTCAGGGTTGAGGACTGAATGACGCCATTGGTAGCACACGTCCCAACAGGATTCAATAAGCAACCTTTTCCTTGGGTCAGTAGTTGCCAGGGTCAGTTGGCTGTTAAGCTGCATATCAGTGATGTTTTACCCCTGATGATTAAATATAAAAAAAGAAGATCCTGCAAGAAAAAAGTAATGGAGGAGCAGGAGGGACAGATTGTGAGCAATTGTTTCCTAATCCTTGTGCAGCATAGACAATTATAAATAAAATTAGATATACTAGATTTATTCTCTGTTCTGTGCCTGATACAAAGCTTCCACACTCACTCTGAAGCTATTATCTCTGTGGATGGTGGAGTATGTGAGCAAAGAGACAAAATCAGCATTTTTGATAACCTCTCAATGCTCTCTTCTTTTGAAGTGGACTAATAGCTGAATAATTAGTAATCCTCACCTAGAACAAGGAAAAAAATCAGAAGAAAACAGTAGACCCAGTATTCTGAGGTCTCATCTGTTTAGCATCATTATGTCATATTTAAGCATGCTTTAGCCCTGAAATATTTTCTGGATCATAATCCAGCCGGAAAAGCTGTGGAGAAACATTAATGAAAAACAGACTACGCAGGGAGTTTTCTCCTGACTCGACAGTCCAAGCCAGTGATGGCGAACCTTTTAGAGACCGAGTGCCCAAACTGCAACCCAAAACCCACTTATGTATCATCAGGTGCCGGGTGGGCGTAGCCCTTTGGGTGGGTGTGGCCAATTGGGTGGGTGTGGCTGCAGTGGTAACGGCAGACTGGGTGGGACTAAAAAGTTCAATCAATCAATTCCAACTTTGCAAGAACGTTTTTTCCCCCGCGAGAAGTTGAAATTGATTGATTGAACCTTTTTTTTTTGCACATGGCAGCGGAGCCCTAAAGTGAACAGGCCCAGCTGAAGGCCTAGGACTGGGGTGACAGTGCGCGTGCCCACAGAGAGGGCTCGGCGTGCCACCTGTGGCACCTGTGCCATAGGTTCACCACCACTGGTCCAAGCCATTCTACAACAGACTCTGAATGCTACTGGGGTCAACAAGGGCTGGACAATGGGATAGCTGGTACTAGAACTGTGTTTTGACTGTAGCCATGTTAATGGAAGCCCCATATATTTCCCAGTAGCACAGCTGACAAAAAAGCAATAAATATCTTTTTATATCATGTATGCATGCCTCTTTCTTCATTGCCTGCATGCCAAAAAGGTGCCAAGTAATGTGCAGGAAACAGTTAACAGTCGAAGATCTTGTTCCTTTTGATATGAACCCTTTAGCCTGTCAAGTTGCACATATGTACTGGTTATTAGCAAATGTGAGGAAGTTGTATCTGCAGTGACGATTTAACTTTGATGAAATAGTGTTTTCCCCAAGGATGACCCACCCACCAACTTCATCATGCTATAGTTGAAATATGACGATGAGACCCAGAGACAGGACAATAGCTTTGTTATGTGAGCTATTGCCACCATTCTCTGTATCCTATAATAGGATGCTGCTAAGAGTTATCCCAATTTTCCTTGGAAATCAGAGTGTGTTCCAATGTTTGTTTTCAGATCTGAACCAGACTAACAAGAAGCTAGGACAGGAGATATCAGAGGAAAAAAAGTTTTCTCCCTGAATTGGGATCCTCAGATCTAACAATAAGTTCCAATGCATCTTAATATTTACAAAATAAACTACTGTGTGAAAAATAACCATTGGAAAATGTTATTAAAGTCATCCATAAATCCACCCCCTTATTCTGGAGTCTAAGCTGGGCAGATTAAACTCTATAATCAAATTCCTTTTAGTGGATTTGGCTAGGTTCTTAATTAATTGTTTTGAATGGTTACTGCATTTTTTGCACATTTCATTTGATTCTTTCACATATATCTATCCATGTTTCACATATGAAAAATAAGGTGAAAAACTGGAGGTATGTGTAGATTTTTAAAAAACCAAACGGGATTGAGCAAAGATAACTTGAGAGTTTTATATAGCTTGCATTTAAGTTTTCAACTCTTCCTTGCTGAAACTAATGAATAGGATGCTGTTGTGGATCTCCCAGATTGCTTAGTGTCCAGCAAGAAATAGTGTTTATACATTGGTAGTCAGCATTCACTCATCTCTGCTACTTTTCTTCTGTATGCATGCTTGCATATTTCAGTATCATACTGAAATTTGGAACTTCCAAAGATAATTTTTAGTTTACCTTCGCATACACAAAGAAGTGGCTTTGGCACTTTTTGTTGAAATCGTAAAAAAAATCAAAGCTACGTGAAAATAGCAATAGCAATAGATCACTTCACAGTGCTTTATAGCCCTCTCTAGGTGGTTTACAGAGTCAGCATATGGCCCCCAACAATCTGGGACCTCATTTTACTGACCTCCGAAGGTTGGAAGGCTGAGTCAATCTTGAGCCAGTGAGAATTGAACTGTTGGCAGTCAACAGACTAAGCCTGAAATGCTGCATTCTAACCACTATGCCTCCACAGACAAACTCATAGATTTTTCTAAGATAACAATGGCTTGGAGCTCCAGTCTCTGTTGGGGTTATGAAACTCTTCCCTTGCTTCATGGCCAAACTGTGCATTTTGCTGATGAGACCTGCATTTATTTTTGCAACATAAAACAGGCCCTAGTTCTAACCAGGTTACCACACCATCAGGTTTCATAATCTTTGCTCTGTAGCTTTTCACACTACATAGCAAAAAAAAGAATTCCTCTCATTTTAACTATGCATATTATCACTGCACTTGAAAATATCTGCCCAGCTATCTTTCCCCTTTCCTCTCTAGCACCAGTTCATACCCCAGAATCATTCTGTAATTCCGGCAGGACAGTTTCTGCTTCTCAAAACTCGCCCTTTTCTGTCCTTAGTCCATAGTTACATATCCTCATCTGGAAAAAGAAAAAAAAATGTGGTTCCTCTTGGTCAGGCAGATAGTATTTGTCTTTCAGATTGACTAGGTCTGCTCTAAGTAGTTGATATATTTCTGTCTGCTCTGTTCTAGACCATGGTTTAGCAATCCTATTTGGGCCAATCCTGATGGGAAGATAGTATCAGCACAGCTTCTCCTCCTTCCCTTCAATTTGCAACAATGATTTTCTGAGGAAAAAACACTTGGAAGGTCTCTGAATTCTGCCATGACAGTATGTCTGACTTGTTAAAAATGCCCTTGCTGTTTTTAGGTACCATGCTTGTAGTAATGATTAGGCTGGCTTATGGCAGATTGCTTAAAAACACTTTCATTTGATAGGATTGCTTAAAGCAGCCTGATGTATACATTCTCAAAACTTAGGTTGCTTATCTAAGAAAAGCCCCCAATCAAAACTGTACTCCCTGGGAGGCATAATACATTTCCTACTTTTCTTGGATCAGGAATAGTTTTAAACATGGAGGAGTTGTGGGTTAAAGAATTCTGCTCAAATTATATAATGGCTTCACTTAAGACCGCAGTCTTCCTATCAAAATCTGGATTTCCAAATGGGTTACTTTTAGAGAGAGGGAAGAGGAATCACACTTTCCAGCTGTCGTGATTGCGGTTTTGTTTTCTCAGAGATAGATCTATTTAAACAATACCTAAAAGGCTACTTCAGGAACAGAGCTTTGCTGCTGTCCAGAGCCTCCTCCACTGCTTGTTTGCTTTCTTGAGCCATTCAGGTTGTGGGCGGCTTACAATACTTTAAGCAAATAAATAAACATGGCCCTTAAATATTCAGTAGTTGAATGTGTGGATTGTTCTCTCTCTCTCTTTCTCTCTCTCTCTCTCTCTTCCCCCACTTCCTTTTTTTGTATACATAAAAAAATCATAGCTTTAATTCTTGACATCTTCAACTGAAAACAGCAATTTAGCAGGCCTGGGGAAAATTCAAGATTTTGAAGTACCATTGCCAGTCAAAAGAGACAGTGCTACATAAAAAGGAATGCTAATTAAACTCAGACTAAATTAAAAAGGCACACAGAATTAGAAGGTTATCCACCTTGTTCATCTGTATGCTGTAGTTTAGTTCTTTCTGTCTTTGGGCCGATTATATCACTGTGCCTGAGAAGTTGTTAAAATGAGAACAATGACTTTGAGGTATGTAGATGGAGAGTTTCTTCACCAGCATGCCTTTATCCCCCTCCCCTACCCACAGTTACACATAGCCTCTCCGCAAAAGGCCTGAGTCCAGATTTCTTTCCTTCAAGGAAGAGTCCAGTGGAGCAAGTGGATCATCCCTTCATCTTCCTTGCTGTTACCTTTTTCTTTTGCAATTCTTTCACTGTGACTGGCCTGGGGAGAAGGAAACATGTTTTTTTGCTCTTTCCTGTCATTGGATGTGTTATGTACTGGGCTCTTGTGTTACACCACATGGGTTGCTGGAGCAGCTAATGGCTCTCCAGCAACCCAGACTAACTGTCTTCTGTCCTGCAATTGGCTAGCCCCAGGCGGCAATGGTTGGTTCAAACCTATTGGCTGCCGCCTAGGAGCTAGACTATATATTGCGGCTGGTTGCAGCCCTTGCTTCAGTACAGTTCCAGCAAGAAATAAAAGTATGAGTTATCCTATACTCAGCCTCGCGTCGTCATTCCTGCACCCAAGAACCCACTATTTAACAGGATGGATCACAGTTCTGGATTTGTGAAGTTAACTCTGGAAGAAAGTTCTCAATGATTTGCAAAAGAATTCTTGTTCCTTCATAGTATTTCCCTAAGGGAGGAGACTGGGCCTGGTTCCTGCTGACATTTAAACTGATAAATGTAATTTGTATGGTAAAATGCTGCTAATTTAATAGCCTTTCCTTTCCTTCATCTCCTCTGCCCATTGCCCCACCCCTTTTCTCCCAAGAAAAGAGAATTGCAGCAAAAGTCCTTTGCAAGGTGTCGCTTTGCATTGTGTAGAATGGGAAAGGTCTCTACCTGACTTATTTTTGTCCCCTTTGCTTCAGCTGTCACTGCTGACAGCCCTCATGTTTATTTCATCTGGCGCAGTGGCTGTCTCGTTTCCCTATCCTCCGATGTCATTAACGCACAGAGAGTGGGGCCTGCAGTGCTGAGCCTAATGAAATCCACTGTGGCTGTTCTGCTCCTCACCTCGTTACCGAGGCTCAAGGTGTCAAATTAAACCCAGCCTGGGAAAGGAAAGAGAGAGTGAGGGAAGCTTGGGGTGGTGATGAGTTGGGAAAGAAAGAGGGAGAAAGAGGGGGCTGTAAGCTCTGAAAAAAGGTGCCAATCTGATGCCAGGCTAAGATTGCAACTACAGCTTTTGGGGAATGGAGTTAGCCAGCTTCCCTTCTCCCTCCCGCACTCCATGCCCCTTGCACATTCTTAGTTTGAGGCCAGGGCAGTTTGAACCATAAAGGCTGGGAGGGTTGCTTCGCTGACGCTGAGACTAGGGACACCTAACGAACAGCTGTTGGTGATGCCTGATGCTGTCATGGAAGACTGCTAGATCTGTAGGACTGCTTTAGTGAGAGCAAAATGGCATGGAACACTGAAGAGAGAGCAGTTAGCACCCTAAAATTCAGGTGGGAAAAATCACCCATTCTCAGATAATTCTAATGACAAGCGCTTAAGGATGGATAAACCTCAATCGCATTCTTTGAACAATTTGGGGAAAGGTTAAGATCAACATTTCCTAGATGTTTGCACACATCACTACCTTCCCCTCCTCCTCCCCACATTATCTCTTTGGATATATGCTTGGCCTTGACCAGGTTGGTTTTTGAAAAGGATCTGAAAACTTGGTTCCATCTGTTTGTTAATTTTAGCCTGTTAAGAGTTGTTTTGTGTTGGGCAGTCATAAAAATGTATTAAGCAAACAAACAAATTATCAAACTTTTTATTTATCTATCTGTTTATCTATGAGACTAAACCAACATATTTTAAAACATTTAAACAATTATTATTTTTTCCTTATCATTTCCCTACAACAGCAGGATCTGCTTTTTTTCAGATCAAATGAGCATTGACCCATTTGGTTGTGACTTGAATTAACTGACCCACTTGTCATGCAAGTCTGACATTGTGGGCGGAGAAAGTGTGACTGGTCCCAAATCACCCAGACAGCTTTCAGGACTAAGGCAGGATTAGAACTCATGATCTCCTAGTTTCAAGCCTGGTGCCTTAACTACTAAATCAAACTGGCGCTCACATATACACAACAATTAAAATGTTTAATTAAAGTTAACATTAAGGTTTTAATATGCAACAGTTAATGTGCGTGCGTAAAAGTGACATAAAATCAAGTCAGTCAAAACTGTGAGGCCCCGATCAGTTTCTTTAAGCTAATTATTTTTGTTTTTCAAGATTATGCATACTCCATAAAGGAGTTTTTTTCCCCACCTCTGGCCTGAGCTGATATGTTACTTAGCAGGCAGGTTCAATTGTGGGTGAGTTTTTGAGTGACTCAGTCCAATACCCCATAAGGTGAAATTTGTGGGGAAAATTGGAAAAAGGTGGTTGTATATGTCACCTCCACTTCTGGAGAAAAGCCAAGATACAAATCTAGGAAACAAAAAAACAGTACATATATTAGTACTGTATTATAATGTATTCTGATATGTATCTTTGAGATTATACAAAATGTTTTTTATTCCCCATGCAATTATTCTGAATAATTCCTAGCTTCCTACGCACTTCAAATTCCGAAGTCTGATATGCTTATGTTGAATTTTAGTGTGTAAGCACTAAATCAAGAAATCAGCAATGAACAATCCTTGTTACACACATACACAAAGAAATCCATTTATAACTTCCCATTCCTCTTATTCCAGCAGGAGGAGTGTGTGTGTGTGTGTGTGTGTGTGTGTGTGTGTGTGTGTAAATTTTTTGGATTGCTAACAAAGAATTAAAGGGAGACTGATATAGCCATTTCAAACTTATTTGTTCTCATCAGTCAGCCACACCCTTCTGAAATTCGAACCTGGGCTGATTTACACAAATATGAGCTGTCACTGTGTGACTACAGCCTGTTGATGGCCTTGGGTTAGGCTGAAACACTGTATATATATGTTAAATGTTTGTTAAGCATTCAGAATACACTTGCTTAGTCCCAAACACGGGACAAATCTTATTTCCTGTTTCAGCCTAGCCCAAGGCCATCTACAGACAGTAGCCACAGCAGTGGCAGCTCATATTTGTGTAATTTTTTTGGCTTGCTAACAAAGAATATATATAAGAATTATATCCCATTTTTTAAAAAAGATTTTTTTTCTGCTTTGATTTTTACAACTTTTGTTACAGCTTGAGCAGACTCAATGGATGAGAGTTAGGGAAGCAGTCAGAACTAATTCATAATAAGATGGAAGCTTAGTACTGAACGCTTAGAGGAGGAAAGTTCAGAGACGACAAAGCAACAGATGCAGAAACCTCTTGGTTGCCTCCAACTGACATTTATAGTTTGGCTGGTATTGCACCTAAATACAGAAGTATATTTGCTGATTTGGAAGCCTGGTTCTTTGGAATTCAGCTGTGGTTGCTAGGAGCATTGAGCCTGAGTGACAATGGTTGTCTGACTTTCTCTAGGAAATCAAGGCAGCCCTGGATAAAAATCACATGTTGGAGAATATCATATGAAACAAAAAATAAGAAGAAAGATTGAATATAAGGAAGACTGTACATGACTTTACTATTGGAATTTATCTTGCTGGAATTTTGTTTGCTATTAATTTGGTGAGAGGTTGAAATATCCCACTGAATTATTAAAATTTATTCTTTAACAATCACATGTAGAACTGCACTCCCAGATTTGTAAAAGCAAAATTATGACAGCCTCAGGTTTGTAGCCCTCTTACTGGATCCACGTAATAAATTCTATGTATTACACCTTCAAGTCAATGTTGACTCCTGGAGACTACCTGGAACAATCCCTGCAGTTTTCTCAAGCAAGATTTTTCATTTTTTAGTAGTAATTTTATTAAAAATTACACTTATGACAATAAAAAACTAATACAAACTAAAAATAAAAGAATACAAATAAAAATAGAAGTTATAAAAAAGACAATAGGAAAGAAATAGGAAAGAAAGAAAAAGTAAGAATAAATAAAAAGAAAGGAAATCACCATTTCAGTCATGATCAGTCCATTAAGGCTTAACAAAGATAACATATCTATTTTAACCCTGATTAAATAAAGCAACTTTATATTTCTTCCTTTTATTTCTAAAAATCTTAATCTTTAATCCTTTTAAATAAGGTCCTAGAACTCACATTTCTTTTCATTTCTTTTTTGTCCATTCTTCCCAAATTCTTCAAAGATTTAACAAGCCTCTTTTGTAAATAGGAATATTATCCAGGTCAGATTTTGTTTTTTTGCATATTCCTATTAGTGCTGCATAACAGAGTGAGCGCCTGTTACTCATTCCAGCTTCTGCCAACCTAGCAGTTCGAAAGCACGTAAAAATGCAAGTAGAAAAATAGGGGCCACTATGGTGGGAAGGTAACAGCGTTCCGTGCGCCTTTGGCGTCTAGTCATCCCGGCCACATAACCACGGAGACGTCCTCAGACAAGCACTGGCTCTTCGGCTTTGAAACGGAGATGAGCACCGGCCCCTAGAGTCAGAAACGACTAGCACGCATGTGCGGGGGAAACTTTACCTTTTTTATTAGTTGTTAACAGTGCTTTTTTGTAAAAGAAAAAGGTGCCAGAACTCACACATGTCATACAACCCGTCTTGCCTACCCTACAAGGTTCCATCCAAAAAAGGTGCTGGAACTCTGTTCTGAGCGTTCTATGAGAAAAAAAGCCCTGGTTGTTAAGATATTACCTGGCTTCTTTTCTATGTTTAGTGTAGTATCCTTTTCCATATAATTCTATGATTTTTAAATCCACTTTCGGATCAGTCTCGGTCTTACTCAAAAAAAACTTGTTCCTTGTCCATATCATTTTTTTAAAAAGTCTGTCTATCAAGACAGATGCTCTTAAAATTAACTTCTTGGTCCACTGTTCAAAAATATTTTTTAATATGTCCAATTTTGAAATATTTTGTTCAATTTTGTAAGATCAAATTAAATGGTTCTTCTTTAATTCTTAGTTTCTTCTAGTTCCTTCTAGTGTTCAACATTTAGCATTGAATCCTATCATTTAGAGGGGAAAAAGAATTCAAAACAAAAGCATTTTTCCATTGGAAGCATTCTTATAATTAATTCCAACATTTTATTTCAAATCCATCTGGACCCTTAGTCCATTTGTATTATTATTATCAAATTTATGTCTCATAATCTCAGTTTGTAACATTCTAGAATCAAAATTGTAATCAGCCTTTTGCTGTATTAATTTTTTAATCCTTAAAATTCCTTCACTAAGAATTGAAAGAAACTCACCCAGTGTTTTCAGACTTGTTGATCCAAATATTTCTAATAGCTGAAAAGCAGTTAACAAGCAATTTTCAAAACTGATTAGAACAGAACAGAACAGAACAGAACAGAACAGAACAGAACAGAACAGAACAGAATAGAATAGAATAGAATAGAATAGAATAGAATAGAATAGAATAGAATAGAATAGACTGCTAAGCTTGTAAGCCGCCCTGAGTCTCCGGAGAAGGGCAGGATGTAAATGGAATTAAAATAAATAAATAAATAAAAATACTATTAAATACTTAACAGCTTGACAACTGGCAAGTATTATCAAATATGATTTGTCAGCAGTTTTTGAAACTGTCTTCTCAGAACTCTATGATTTCAGTTATTAGGTCATTAATTGGAATTGGTTTCTCCATAATATTTACCGCACAATATGTTATCACAAGGAAATATTAATTATATTTATTTACATATATAGGATGTATGATCATTTTGTGTTACTCATATGAGCTGGATAATGTTCCAAGTAAACTTAACACAACCATAAGTGCCCCAGGAAAGTTCTCTGGCAATGCAAAATTTGAAAATTATGATGACATACAACCTTATATGTCAATATCACTAAATGCTGCTTACTCCACAAATTGCAGTACTGTTCCTAACACTTTAAATTTACTGTTTAGGGAAAACAAGGATTTACAAAAACTACAGTGATTCAGAACGTGCAGGTGTATGAATGCAGCACCGGACTGTAGCACTTTAAAGCAGCTGCAGCATGATATTAAGAAAACATGAGGCTGCTTCAAGGTGTTATATTCTGGCAGTACATTCATGTTCCTTCACGCTTCAAAACATGGTTTACAGGTTGAATTCAAATGCACCACAGAGCCATAGCATTTTCATTCTTACTGAAGTGTTTTCAAGTGATTTTTTTTAAAATGTAGATTTTATGGTAAAAAAAGAAAGAAAAGAACTATGGAAATGGAATAAAGACTGGAAATGGACAGAATTTTTTCCCCTCTGCTGTGCCTACCTAGCAACAGAAGTGAACTGCTTCACACTCAGTATCCTGAAAGAAGAATTAGGCCATCATGCTCTACTTTTTAAATCAGTGTCACAATAGACAGAATTGTATATTCTAATTAAAGAAATAAACAAAACTCTAGTTTAAAAAAAGCTTTCCAGGTTTCTCTGCATAAATTACTGCTTCTGCCTTACTCACTGGCTACACAGGCTGACCACTGCTCCAGACCACATAGGTAAAAATATATTTTCTTTCCTGTCTGTGACAAGTTTCCTTTCAGGGCAGAAGTGCTGTGCCTTTTCTTTCAGCATTAACACACACACACACACACACACACACACACACACACACACACATACACACAGACACCCCAGGCAACTGAAGCTGACAGTGCTCAAATGAAATCAGTGTCAATATATCTTTTAGATCTGGATTTTACACAACACTGA
Organism: Vipera ursinii; assembly: GCF_947247035.1. Taxonomy (NCBI): domain Eukaryota; kingdom Metazoa; phylum Chordata; class Lepidosauria; order Squamata; family Viperidae; genus Vipera; species Vipera ursinii. The sequence goes on along the minus strand of NC_139516.1, from coordinate 115,301,545 downwards.
TGGGTCTTTTACTAGATTCTTTTTTGAAGCCATTTAATATTCTGCTGTGTTAACTTTTAATAGGAACTGAAGGTAAAATGCCCACTTCTTTCAGGATCCCCAAGACTTGCATGTAAATATCTGCATTGTTAAATTAATAATTCAATGGTAGTAATTAGCTTAACCCTTTTTAATAGTTAAAAGCTAGGCGGCTAATTACAGTTAGACCCACAGAGGTAATTTTCTTGGAAAAGATGGGTGGAAAGCAGAAAGGCTGTAGTTGTGATAAATTATGAAGGGAGACCAAATTGGATGCTCTCCACGGAAGGCCAATTGGTAATGGGATTCTACAGAGCAAAGCAGAGCCAGGGGATTGGGGTTCCTGAGTGGAGAACTCTATTTTCTATTTCCATGAATGGGAGAGGTCTCAGGCTATAAAATTATGAAAAATATGGAACTGTTCTAATAATTCATACCCCCTGTGGAAGAATTCTGTATTCAGGGCCTTTTTTTTAAAAAAAAAAAATACTACTGTAGGTACAAACCAAACCTAGGTGGGGGAGGGGAGGCTCTCCCCACATTCCCCTCATTCCATGGGTCCCTGAACCATGGGGCCAGCTTAGTCATTCTCCTAACGCCTGCCATTTTTGTGCCTGCAGTTATTGGCATCATTAATATGATCTTCCCTTTCTTTTGAGATTGCTGCAGCTTTTCTTGTCCTAAAAGAATTTCAGTTTTGATTGCCACCTTGTTTCTAGATTATAAGCTTGCTTCATTCCTTCTTTTGGAGCTCTTGCATCATTAAAAAAAATGCCTCTAGTCTCTTATGTCAAGACTGTCAGGCTTTCTGCTTCCTGACACAGCGTGATTAAAACAATCACTTCTGACAACATTTACTCCAATCATAGGATGTTCTGGCTGCTGTTCTATTCTTTCATGATCAAGGTCTATGCGAAGTGTCCTGCATGGATGGCTACTCTTGATCACTTAGGTGGCTACTTTCTGTGATTCAGCGCTAGTGTGTGCATTGGAGTCTGGGCAGTACAGAAGCTGACATGGGAGGAAACATGGAGGCACTCAGTGATATGAATTTATACCTAACCTTCCTTTTCTTATAGCATTCTATGTGGGATATATTGGGGTTCATTTCCTGCTGATTTCTGGTCCAGTCATTGTCAAGACTTGATTGCTAGCATAATTCCTGCATCATCTCCAAGACCGTGCAATTATAGTGTCTCTCAAAATTTTGCTGTCATGGGTTTTTATTATATCTTGCTTATTGCTCTCCTGCCTGAAAGCAAATTCCTTAACATAATAAGTGGGATATTCTGGTGGTACAAAAATCAACACAGAACACAGATTTTAGTTAGAATTATCATATTTGCAACTACTTGTAGAGACCCGCTCAGCTTCTCCTCTCATCCTATTTTTGCAGGTCTTCAGTCTGTCATTTTATCTGTCGAAAATAGCTATAAGGCTCATTTTCTTCTATGTTTTGCAGCAACAGTATCTGGGCAGCCAATATATGGTCTGAAAAATGATCTCCCAGAGGAGAGAGCCTCCCATTAAAATCAAAGAGCCTCCAGAAGTATGTTGGGGCTGCTCTGAACCTGGCAACAAACAACGACAAACTAGTATTGGTGGAGTCCAAATTAACACCCCTTCTTTTCCTTGGCAGACCTCCTTAATTGTTATTTCTGAGAAAGTGGATTTAGAATAAGGCTAAGATGTGATCTTGTCCAAAAACACTATAACAGAGCTCACTTTAAAGCACTGATTAAAAGTCCAGATTTCTACTAATGGAACATGTTATTTGATGCATGTAGATCAGTTTTCCTTTTCTTAATATAAGCACTCAAATCAGCTGTGCATGTTTTTTTTTTATATTCTGCTTCTGTGCATTGTCTGGCTTGATTCTAATTCTTTGAGAATTGTATGCCTTGTTCTGCAAATATGCAGATTAATACACATTCTGCGAAAACATGCAAAGTGTTCGGTCTGCATCTAGTAGAATAGAAATTCCACTGGACTCAATGGTGGTTGGTTTGGGGGTAAACTTGGTTTAACGTTTACAGAGTTAGAGTATAAATAAGAGGGAATCCCAGCGGTGCCTCGCCCGGGACACTATCCCAACTTCCCTCCGTCCAGTGCGCTCCCACAGAGAGGGCCTCCTCAGGGTGCCTCCGATCAGAGAATGTCGATTGGTGGCCCCCAGGGGGAGGGCGTTCTCTGTGGGCGTGCCAGACCTGTGGAACCGCTTGCCAGTTGAGCTCCGGATGGCTCCCGACCTTCGCTCCTTCCGGCGCGATTTAAAAATTTATTTATTTGAACAATCTGGCCTGGTCTGATGGGTTTGGGGTTGGATTTAGTTTTAACACAGTTTTATTATTGTATTATATTGGGCATAATTATTTAATTCTTTTAAACTCTTTTTTAACTTTTGTATTTACATTTTGATATTTATTGCCCTGTACACCGCCCTGAGTTCTTCGGGAGAAGGGCGGTATAAAAATTTAATAAATAAATAAATAAATAAAATAAAAATATACAGAATCATCCTAAAGTGCAAAATAAATGTCCAGATCTTGGCTTCACAAGGAATGTATGCATGCTAAGGCCTTAATGATTGCTATGCATAAAGCCATGAAAGGCACCAATAATCTTTATGCTCAGAAAACCTTTCAGTGCTTAAAAATTACTATAAAGTCCTTCTGACAAGGAAAAAAACAGGTGAGCCAACTAGCTGTATACGCAAACTGATCCAGCCGGCTCAAGGTCAAACCAATACAGTACTGTATTATGATGTCTTGTTTGCCCAAATGGAGTAGATAACTTAATATCAGGATTAACTCAGTACCATGAGAGGTTGCCCACTATTATTTCAAATAATAAGGATTCAGATGTATAGCCAACCTAACAGTTCTATCTGACTGGTCCCAGTTTTCAAAGTCGAAAATATTAATTTTGCCCAGCTAAGAAGTTAGCAGCACCCATAGGAAGGAACCTTTTTTTTTCAGAGATGCTAAAATTAAACCCTGAATTTTTGGCCTGTTTTTGGCTACCCTATCTTTCCACAATGATAATGCAGATTCCCAAATAATGGAATAACTCTGTAGCTTCAATATATAAAAAGGGGGGGATAGAATACCCATACAAATTCTGCCCAATCAGTCTATATGTATAATTAGTAAATTATATGTAAAACATTTATATTATAAACTAACTGACTGGGGGCATCAAGAAAGAACCTTAGCCATGGAACAAGCAAGCTTTAAACCAAGCTTTTCAATAGCAGATCTGTGCACCATCTTATATCATTTGTTTTCAAATTATAACACCTACCAAGAGATTCTATGCTACCTTCATAGATCTGAAGGCACAGTTGAACCAATCCCTTGTGGAGATTATGGTGAAAATTGGTAACCTCTTCTATTGATTAATGTCTTCCACATTCCATAATGATGCTGCATGGAAATGACACAGTTCAAATGCATGAAGAGCATAGAAATTGGGTATGCCTACAGTATTCCAACCTGCAAGGGAGTCAAGTAGGGATGCATATTGCCCCCCCCCCATTATTTACTTTCTGTGTTAATGAGATTGTACAAGTTCTTACTGGCACTTAATCCCCATTTTTAGTTTGCAACCCCATCTCCATACTATTATACACTAATAATGTTACCATCCTTTCTACATCCCAAGCAAGACTGTGATGAAGCCTCCATGTGCTTTATATCATATTGGCAGACTGAAATGCTAGAAATCAAGTATGCAAAAATCATGTTGGTTGCATTTATTACGTAGTATACTGACTTCTGTTGTATTTGGACAAACAAAAACATCCAAATTAAGTTGGTAAAAACCTTTAAATAAATAGATATCTATTTTCAATTGTCTTCGTCCTGGAAACTTCAATCTTCAAATCTTATGGTTGATGCAAAAAAAGCTTTTAACATAATCAGATAGATGTGCTATATGGAAATCAACCCCTTCATGGATTACTGCCTTGTCGTGGTGAAGGGGCTTGCGTAATTCAATGAAGCTATGAGCTATGCCGTGCAGGGGCCACCCAAGACGGACAGGTCATAGCAGAGAGTTCTGACAAAACGTGATCCACTAGAGAAGGAAATGGAAACTTACTCCAGTATCTTTGCCATGAAAACCCCATGGAGCAAAAAGATATGACGCTGGAAGATGAGCCCCTCAGGTCGGAAGGCATCCAATATGCTACTGGGGAAGAGCAGAAGGCTAGTACTAGTAGTGCCAGAAAGAATGAAGCAACTGGGCCAAAGCCGAAAGGATGCTCAGCTGTGGATGTATCTGGTGGTGAAAGGAAAGTCCAATGCTGTAAAGATTTTTTTCTCCATAGGAACCTGGAATGTAAGATCTATGAATCAAATATTTTTATTATATATTTGCATTCTCACACAAGAGGGCACTTACACTGGCACGCTTAGAAATTCTGCATTTCATGATATTGACTAGGAGATTCACTAATATCTGCCATGCAGAATGCTTATGAATATGTTTAGACATCCCTGGATCTGAACAGGACACAGGCACAACTTGGCTTTGTCTGTGAATAGATTTATATTATGGATAGTTTGCATTTTAATGTTTTTTCTATCTTTTCAGTTGAGGACTGCAAATTCCAAAGGATAAAATAAGAAAGCAAATATTCCTTAGAATTGGACTCAATTCCTTGAGATTGCATGAATTGATCTATTGATTATATGCCATCAAGTCATTTTTGATTCCTACCCCTAACCTCAGCCCTAACTCAACTGCTATAACCTGATCTTCACATGATCTTCACATGAACAAAAATCAAACATGTTATCCAAATGGTCATAGATATCAGTGGCAGCAATTCTCATAATCGCAACAGATGGGAAAATGGCAGTGCAATCTTGGGAATTGTTTCTGGCTATGATCATATTGGGAGATAGAACTCGTCTTATCAAAAGGAGATGCTGAATATGACTAACCATGAGCTGAATAAATTCCACTGGTTAAGTTAAGTTAAATTCCACTGGTTAAGTTAAGTTAAGTGCATCAGGAATTGTTTACTGAATGATGAACACACTTTGTTGTCTTTGTCTCCTGCATTGTTTGATACTTCACAATTAGTGACCCACTTAAATAGGCATTCAAGACTATGGGGATTGTTTTCATGGAGAGAGAAGTTAGTCCACAGACTTACATAATGGGAATGGTGAAACTAGATTGATTTGATAAGATATGGTATAATTTCTTCTAAGCTTATTGGGGGGATAAATATACTTAAAGGTAAACGTAAAGGTAAAGGTTCCCCTGCACATGCGTGCTAGTCGTTTCTGACTCTAGGGGCCGGTGCTCATCTCCGTTTCAAAGCCGAAGAGCCAGCGCTTGCCCGAGGATGTCTCCGTGGTCATGTGGCCGGCATGACTAGACACCAAAGGCGCACGGAATGCTGTTCCCACTGTAGTGGTCCCTATTTTTCTACTTGCATTTTTACGTGCTTTCGAACTGCTAGGTTGGCAGAAGCTGGGACGAGTAACAGGCGCTCACTCTGTTACGCGGCACTCGGGATTCGACCCGCCAAACTGCTGACCTTCTGATCGACAAGCTCAGCGTCCTAACCCACTGAGCCACCGCATCCCTTTACTGTTCCCTTATGTTATTAACATTTAAGGACTCTTCCCTGGTTGTCTTTTGCTAACATATTTATCTGATATCGTTCTTTCCCTATTGTCTTAGTGTTATACCTGTTTTCCTAATAAGACAGTGGACAGTTACCTTTTCCTGCATTTTAATAATGCAGCAATCTACCATTTCATCATAATGAAAGTCAGAAAACAATTTTTCTTCCAGCCAAATGGTACCTGTCAGGATGTGCCCCTTCCTTCTAAACTGTTTGCTTAAATAACTGACCTTATTTGTCTGTCAGTCAAAATACAAACCATTCCCTAGCTTGTCAAAACTATTCCTCCTGTTGTCTTATGCCTGACATGGAACCTAATACACCTGCAGGGATGAAGAACCAAATATAGATGATATTTTGTGTTTCATCCTGCCTATTAAATCTATTAAAGGCAAATATTTTATAAACAGGATTGTTCTTTGTCCTTTGGGGGTGAATCACAGCTATTGTATGTTCCCATTAAAAAAACACCCTAGTTTGAACAAGAGGACCCAAGAACTCTAGCTGAAGATATAGATTGCTGACTAAGATAAAGGATGATTTTTCCATGGCAGTGCCCTCTGGGACTAAGTTGTGGTTTCTGTGGTGAGCCTCTTCTAAACAGTGATTTAAGTGCTGAGGATAGTTCTCAGCGGCACTGTCTTGTTTGCTGAAACCCAACAGCCAATTAATGCCTAGGCATTGTGGCTTCCTCTCGCCTCTACTGCCAAATGCAAGTGCAGCTTTCTCTGCTGAAGCCTTCTCCCTTCTTAAAACACCAGTTACAAAATAAATAGTCAAAGAATGTCTTTGTTTAGCAAAAAAACAAAAAACAAAAACCCAAACTCACAAAAAATCTCCCTAATGATTTTGGCTTTGGTGGTGGGGTATAAACATCTGCCGATCACTGAAGATGAGATGGGGGGAAAGGGTGGAACCATGAGACAAATGAATCATCAAAAAGCAACACTTTCCTTGGATCTGGAGTGTTGAAATATTATTGTACAAGTAATAGTAAAGATACTGATATGGCAACTATAATGCTTGGAACATTCCCAAATAGTAAAGACATAAGACATTGCAATTATTTTTCAGTCGGTCATTTAAGTATACTATTAATGGATTCTATTCTTCAATGGCAATTTTTAAAAGAGTATTAAAGACCTTTGTATGTCAATCTCCCATCAGGTCCTAATGATCTCTATATAGCAGCTTGATGGGATCACCTCTCATGGTCTTTAGTTAACCTAACAAACGTATTGCTTAGTGCAAATCATTTTCTTATGACCACCAAGGCTTAATTTGTTTTGTTTTTTTGTACATATTAATAAATCTGAGTTTGGATACACACTGAATTGTACATAATCTATTATAAAATGTATAGAATAAGCTAAACAGGAAACTAAACTATTTTAAGAGGCAAAGCACATTAGGTAGCTAAGGATCTTTGCAGTTTTGTCCCTCTTTTGGTAATGATGAATTCATTCATTCTTTCCTGGTGTTTCTTCTTTCATGAATTCCATGCAACCACATTCTACAAGTCTGTTTTCATACTGTCTGTTAAAGATTTGCATTCGGATTGCAAATTTTTCTCTAGCACACCTTTTAGTTCTCTAATTTTTTGCACTCTTGAGATGCCTCTTAGTTTTAAAGTGAAGATGAAGAAATACTGTGGTAGATATTGCCAGGGCTTTTTTTGTCATAGAATGCTCAGAACGGAGTTCCGGCACCTTTTTTGGATGGAACCTTGTAGGGTAGGCAAGGCAGGTTGTATGACATGTGTGAGTTCCGGCACCTTTTTCTTTTACAAAAAAAGCACTGGATATTGCTATAATAGTTTTATCTGATGTGGAAAGGTCATTTTTAAATTTCATTAGTAACTCTCCTCCCGTTTTCTTTAGGAATGCTCAAAAATGCCTATAATTTCAGGTGTTTTTAAAATTATTTTCCAAAAATTTAAGGGATTAATGGGATTTTGTCCAAATGTTTTCACTGAAAAATGTCAAGCAGGATTGTCCTATATCTAACTTTTAACATGTCCATTTAACCACAGCAGTAAGAATAATCATTTAATATATAGTATACATATAAGAAGTCTATAGGTGTTCTGTTTGCAAGTATTACGGTAGCATGTACTGAAATATCTAAACCAGATTAATAAAATTGTTATTTTGGCAACTTTTTAGGGAAATGTGAATTGATCCAGACTTGACTAATATGCTTAATGATCATTAAAACTTTTCTCTTTTCTCTCCAGACAACTTCAAGGTTTATTAAATTGAATTTAAATATTTAAATTTAAATATATTATTTAAATTGGCTATAGGTTTGTATAGATCAGCTTCTCTTAAACTGTATTTTTCAGGTGAAAAGCTTAAAAAATATTTACATATGATATAATCCTGTATGTATAGTCTATATAGTCCTAAAATATATTCAGTCATTTCATGCGTTGCTTTGAAAATCTTGGAAAATTCTTCCCCTTGTTTTTTACTCTGGAGGTTTCAGTTAAAACAAGAGATTTCCAGATTTCATTTTATAACCCAAGGTATATATCTTTTTTATGGGTTAATGGATGACCCATTTTGTGGAATTTTTCTTTCACAGAAATTGTATATTTAATATAAGTTAGAGAATGTCAGGTTGCAACTACCGTGGAAAGTATTAAAATTTCTCTCTCTTATTTTATTCAGATGAAGATTTTTTTTATATTTATAGAATTCACAACATAAGTATTTTTCTCAGTATTTCATTTACAACATATTTTTGAGGCTTAGATGTGGATTAACAACCTTAGGTACTTCAGATCTATTCTAATATCAGATGCCTTAACATGCTTTTCATGTACAAAATAACAAGTTTATAATTAGCTTTTTATATTTGTTAGAATATGCAAATTAAATGCTCAAGAACATAGAGTCACTGGATAAATGCCAATTAATTAACTTTTGGACACCTATATATTACATAGTTATAGATTTAAAATGATAATTGAACAAAAGTTATTATTTCATTATTTCATGTCTGTTGGGCATTATGAATCTTTTCAGAAAGAAACTAATGGTTCAACTAATTGTGGGAGATGTAATGTTAAAAATGCAACATCAGTTAATATTGTATGATCTTGCATTATACTGGTTCCTTTTATATAAAGTTATTTCAATTTGTTTGGGAGACTTGGGTTTGGAGATTGGAGATATAAAGCAACAGTCTAAAGATTTATTAAAGGACAATGGGAATGGATATTGCATGATTTTGTGATTACAAAAATTAATGCTGCAAAAGGGAATAAAACACATTCTTCATCAAGCTATAAAGTGGTCTGATCCTATAAAAACAGGATTTTACTGTCAGGTCTTCTGACTATAGAATTAATTATAAATAGGGATTTCTTGCATTATATGTTTAATTTTCCATTTTCTTTTTTCATATACAGTTTTAAAAATATTTCCCAGTGATAATAAGAGAAATGCAAGGGAAAAGTTTATAAGAAATTGTTCTAAAAGATTTCCATTCTGTCTGTTGTGGTAAGATTCCTTTTTGTACAGTGATTTGCAATTATCCTATGTGTAGATGGGTTTTTATTTTTCCTTCTTTTAAATCTGTCTGGGGAATGGATAAAAGCTCCCAAGAGAAACTTCTATACTAGTATTACCTCTTGATAGCAATAAACCAATGATCAGATTAATTGCATAGTGAAAAGTCATAGTATGAAAATCCTCAGGTATTTAACTTCTTTCCTAGATGTAAATCAAACAACTTAGAAACTTGTCAGATGTTTGTCAGATAAAACCACTTTATTGCGAGTTATAAGGCTTTCCATAATCGTGTGTTTTGTCTCTCCCTTTAAACAATTTACTTTTTACTTTTACTTTTTACAAATAAGGGGAATAAGATGGCTACTGATCAATATTGTTTTTATTCCTGGCCTACACATTAATTTTCATGCAGATTCTATTTCAAACGTTCCAGACTCTCCTGAAATCAGTGTCCCCTTTGAATGGACTGGATCAAGTTAATGCTAAGGTTTTACATATAGAAAACTGAGGCAAATTGAATAATTTGCTTAAAGCCATCTTCCAAGTTGGATTATTAAGAAATGGTAATCATTTTTTTGGCTTAGTGGGTGCGGCAGATGAGAGTGAGTTCCGTGACATGGTTAAGGTGCTGGACTAGAAACCAGGAGCTTGAGTCATTCTGTGGGACGCAAACTGACTGGGTGACTTTGGACCAAGTGGTCTCTCATAGCACAAACCATTTCAGTGAGTCGTTGTGGGGAAAATTGCTCGTTTCAGTTGTACAAGATAAAGACAGGGTAAAAGGAGAAGGAGAGGATTGGGGAAATGTATGTGATTTTTATCTAGACAGGTTGAATTTTTATTTTATTTTCCCTGGCTTGTGTAGGCATTTGGTTTTGGGGTTTTTAGCTGGGTTAAGTCCACTTTAAATTTGGGTAGGTATTTTCCAGTGTTTTCTGAATTAAGCAATAGTAGTCTCAAATGGTGGGGAAGAATGCTTCTGTGGATTTTAGACTGTTGAAGTAGCTCAGGATTTTTTTACCCCAGGAAGGAAGTTTGTAGTCTGAAGCTAGAGGGATTTTGTATCTGCTCCCTTATCATGAGCAGACTACTTTCTCTTGAGATTTTGATTTATGGCAATTATTCATTAGGATGATATATCTATAGAAGCTAGTGAATCTCAAGAGATTCTAGATAGCTCTGGGAATTTTCTGGCTAGTGTGGTAGAAGCCTCTCTCATAGCCTTGATAATTTGATGTTTTAGAGGGAGATAGGTGGTCAGGAAAGGCAAAATATAAATAAATATAAAAATAAATCATCCTGTAGAATAGGAAGATGACCCAAAAGTTAACATAATACTGTTGAAAACCTTTTTCCACTATGCATACTTTTGGTTGTTTTCTAAAACCAGTTAAGAAAATGAAGCAAGTTAAAAGATGATTAAAAGACAACTGAAAAAAAACCTTTCTTGAATCTGATCAAATGTGAATAAGAGCTCATAATCAAACTTATTCTGTGGCAATACAGTAATAGAGTCAATCTTGTGTCCTCTCAGGCTTTCAAATAGTTTTTTTTTTCATGTGGTCCGGGACCTTTGGAGATCTAGCTTAGCATAAAATCACACTCAGCTTTTGATAACTTGCTGTGATATGTTAGCTAGACAGTTCAAGAGTAGATAATTATATTTGTCAACACATAGTCCCTTTAGTTTTGATATTCAGTCAAAGGTCCTTGTCTGAGTCCAACTAACCATCTGTTCACTTGACCCTTGCTCTTCATGGCTTATTATGTCAAAGAAGTCAGGGATGTCCAATAGGGTCAGGTTATATATTCCTGCATCATTAAACAAGGCCATAGTGAAATCAGTTCAAGGGGGGAAATGATCTGTGGCCAGTATTCCATTCCTGGACAACTGGTCAAATAAAAATGAATTTTCTAGATCTTTTTCAAATAAGCCGTAGGCCTATTTTTTGTTTTTGTTTTTGATACTGAAACTGTCAATACCTAGCCTAAATACTACATGAAATGGCATTAGTTCAAGTACACATTGTTTGCCTTTTAGGGTTCTTTAAGATTCCATTTTATCTTTTATACGTTTTAAATCTACAGAGAAATCCAGAGATTTAGAGTAATATAGTATACATCAGTGCATGCTAATGACATATGACTCTATTTCTTTACATCAAATCCAATGAGGCAGTCAAAGTTCTGAATCTGTGCTGTCTGGCCATTATAATTGCTTGGATAAGGGCCAAAAGTTATATTTAATCTGAGCAAGTCTCTTGTTGGATAGTTAATCTGTTTAGGTGAGGAGGAGGAGTATAACTGTTCCGAATGATATTCTAGTCTCCTTAAGAATCAAATTGGCAGTTTTGTGTTGTTCTAGATCTATCTTAATCATTAAAAGCATATGTGTCCTCTGTGACATAAATACCTTTCATTTGTTTAGGCATATGCTAAATCCTAACATTTGAGACATGATGTGGTAGAATGTAGTCTGAAGTCCCAGGAGGGAGAGGCTACTTCCCAGAGGGCAAAGAGATAGCAGAACCTGGAATGTGTGGTTGGCAGGAAGAGAACTGAGATGACACCTCCCTAGCAGTTCACAGAATACATCTATAGTCATGCAGATGGTTTCTTTGGTCTGGCAAGATTCCATCTGTAAGTGAACTAAAGAAACTACTCGGAAGTAACTCCAGTGGTGGGATTCAAATATGTGAACAACCGGTTCTCTGTGTGGATGCTGCTTCCGGAAGTCCATTCTGGGCCTGGGCAACAAAAAATTAGCTACCGAACTGGTAGAACCAGCTGAATCCCACCATTGAGTAAATCCATATGTCATTCTTGGTCCAGACACATGGTAACATACAATCAGGAACAGGGCCATAAAGATGTTAACTAGCAAAGGTCCTAATTGTGTAGAACTGATCTGTCTGTGGCAACAAATGGCTGGTGTGAGCGACCTTGAAAACAGTCCTGAAACTTCAGCTATTATAAAATATGAAATTTAGATAATTGACCAGATTTGGGCATTAACTGGACTGGGCCAGCCTTTACTGATTTTCACTGATTCCCAGATCATATCCAGTCCAGATTTAAGGTGCTATTCTGACCCCTTAAAGTCTGTCATGGGTTCAGCCTTCAAAATAGTTGAAGGAATGCTCCTATGTGTTCCTCCCTATGCCCTGAGATAATCTTCAAAGACCTTGCTCTGGGTGTCTTGAGAGATGCCCTGAGTAGGAGGAATAGCACTTTTCACTGATAGTCCTCATTTATTGAATGCCTTTAAAGTGGGGGCATTATGCTTTTTTTGGTTTTCATGTTTAATTTCCTAGGCTTTTTAATGGATTAGCATCTTGATTTTTAAACATATTTATAAATGGGAAATTTTTGTTTGGACTGCTCCTTTTACAGTTTCAATTTTGTGAATTTCAGTTTCAGCAAACCCTCAATTTAATGGGGAAAAGGATGTCTGTTAAACTGGGGTGTCCATTAAATCTAAATGGGATTTTATGCATGTGCAAAATGGGATTTGAGGAGCAGAATAAGTGGTTCCATTAATTAAATGAGCTTGATATACTGTATATATAATCCAAAAACTGCTAGTCAACAAAATTATTTTTCGAATATTGAATCACATTTCATGATTGTCAAAGTTCTATCATCATTAGTCTGTGATAAGAAGATACAGGCTTTGTGGGAATCCACCACTGATAATCCCCAAGTAGAAGAACACACAAAAAATGATTTATTCATATAATACAAATCTGGTAAAAAAAATCATGTTCCATCCTTCAGGTAAACAAATTTCATTTAGAACATTTCAGAAATGTGGAACTCTTGTTAAATATTTTGTGGAAGGAAAATATGATTAAAGTATTTGAGACTCAGATCTTGCCAGGTACTTTATTGTCAGCACAGCAGTTTTGTAATAAAATTCATTTTTTGTTTAATTGAGTTGGAATTATAACTGAAGGAATCACAAATTCTTTATTGCCTACAAGATTTAAACAAAGACATTTTTATTTATTTTATTCAAATTAAGTTGGCAAATTATTAGAGAGGAGTGAGGCCAATAGAGTTAAGTTTTGTAAAAAACAAACAAACCACTTTCTATGAGACTGAGGCAGTTGGAGGAATAAAAAACCTTTTGGTGGGGGGGAGGTAGTATAAATGCCAGAATGCAATTGAAAAGACTGAAACAGACATTTGACATTTAAGATAAATGAGAATAATATTTAAGAATTTCAAACACTTTAGTATGGGATCTGTATTAACTGTTAACAAGCAAAAACACTGAACAACAGTACAACTGTCCAGAATTCCAATTTTCTTTCAATTAGCCACATCAACAAAACTCACTAAATATGTATAACCAGAAGGCACTGCTGAATTAAGATCCAAAACTTCCATTGAAATTATGTTCCACTCCCTTTGGAAAACTGCCCAGCACATTTCTGATTCTTAAAAAAGTGCCAAGTAGTAGAACCATTGGTTTAGTGATCATTCGAAGTTACAACAGGACTGGAAAAAAGTGACTTATGATCATTTTTCACACTTATGACCGCTGTAGCATCACCATGGTCATGTGATCAGAATTTGAACACTTAGCAACTGGCATGTATTTATGATGATTGCAAAGTTCCAGGGTCATGTGATCACCGTTTGTAACCCTTCTGACAACCCAAGTCAATGGGGAAGCCAGATTCACTTAACAACTGTGTTACTAACTTAACAACTGCAGTGATTCATTTAACAACTATGGCTAGAAATGAAGAACAGAATAAAAAGTAAAGAATTTTCCCCCCCTGTATTTCATTATGGCAAGATCTGAAATAAGAGACATTATTGACATGGATTAAATATTTTAAAATGATTATAAAATATCCTAGCTTTTTTAAAACTATGCCCTAGAAATTTAAATCAATGTAACAGAGAAGATGCATATAATATTTTAACCAATTTTGAGAATGACTATTAGGACTTGAATGCAATCAGAAATTTAACATTGAGAATCTCACTAGATTTGAGATCAGGTTCCTGAAGCTGTAGTTCTATGAATTTGTCTGTGTCCTTAGACTCCTTTCATAATTTATCCATGAGGTCAGAGATCTGAGGATAGTGAGACTGTAAACCAGGCTCCTTCTCTATGTTTCTTCTCTAGGGGAATGTGTTTTGCACCTTCTTTGAAATACTTTTCTTTTAAATTTGGTCTGGAATACATTTTTTGTCTGACTGTATTTAGTTTCTGCAGAGTCCACTTATACTTTTTCAATTGTATGTTTATATATTTTTTCCCAATGGCTTTGTTTATATGTTTTATTACTGGTTTGGGCTGACATTTCATTGTTTTGCTCTTCAGTGCTGTCCTTTTTGATTAGATTTTTAGGAATGTTAAAATGTTTTTTAATGATGTGTTTTGTGACATTACATTGTTTGCCTTTTGTGGTTGTAAACTATTTTATTTTTTTAATTTTAATTCCATTTATATCCCGCCCTTCTCCGAAGACTCAGGGCGGCTTACAAACTTAGCAGTAGCCTTCATTCTATGTATATGCCTGCTTATTAGGGCTTTCACACACACCCCAAGTGGCATTATTACAAAGTCAGCTTAATTGCCCCCAACAATCTGGGTCCTCATTTTACCTACCTCGGAAGGATGGAAGGCTGAGTCAACCTTGAGCCTGGTGGGATGCGAACCTGCACTAATTGCAGGCAGCTGGTGTTACTTAAGGAGGCATCAGCCCACTGCTCCACCAAGGCTCTATAAACTATATTGAACAAATATTTTAATTCCAAAAATAACAAAGCATGTTAATCAATAAATTAATATTGACCCCAGACTCCTTTACAGACTCTTAGGAAGTGTCTCGGAGTGTCTTGGGAAGAGCCTGGGACTAACTACAGACCTATGGCATTTGCTGGCTAGATTTCTAGCTGGCTATAGCCATACATATCTCTTTTTAACAACTGACAATGCAGTTGACATAAGTGTTGCATTATTGTCAGAGATAGAAATTGACTTTTCGTTTGGAGTTCTGCCTCCTATCTGCACGTCTAAGGCCTCCCCCCACCCGTGGAAAGTGGCCTAGTGTAATTATGCAGAGAGCTCCACTGGAGCTATATCAATAAGACAGACGTCTGTTGTATCATTCTCTCTCAGTAAGGCATTTCTTCTCCCCAATTGCTCATATAGAATCATAGCCTAATAGCATCCCATTAACATAATTGCCAACACAACTAGTGTTCCGTGTCTCAGAGCCATTTACTTACTTTACGATTTTTTTAAAAAAAAAACACCAAAACCAACCCAAAATCACACCAAGGAGGTATACAGAAAGGATGCTTTGGCTGCCTGCCCTCCCCCCTTTGGTGCTGATTTGTTGTTGGAAACCCGGGTGGTGCCGTATAAACATGGGAGGGGTGGGCTCAGCTGCAGGATGTGGGATGTTGAACAGTCAGACCAGACTCCTGAGCAGACGTGTGCTCAGATCTAAACAGATTCTGCCAGGCAAAATGAAATTCCCATTATTTTTAATTAATCCTTAATTAAAATATATTACTCCGCAGATTCCGCAAATCTCTCTTAATATGCAAATGCAGCCCATTCAAGGATATTTACATATCATTAATTAAAACGGCACATTCTTTCAGTCTAACAAGCTGAGGGCCTTGGCTGCTGCCATGCTGGCACATGACAACTGGCCTGGCATTACTGAGGCCAAACAGTGCAAAGATGTTCAGTGTCAGCCACTCTGCACGGCATTACAGCTCTTGCCCATTCACCTCCAGAGTTTGGGGCACATCTCTTGCTCACTTCAACTGCTTTGCTGACCCCCATGTGCTGGGTCAACAAACAGCCAAGGAGTAACCATTTGGTATGATACCAAGGGTGTCCTCAGCTCCAAGATGCCCAATTCATTATCTCCAGTAGCATTCCTGTAACTTTGCACAAATAGCAGATGCTACAGTTGTTTTGTGGTCTTTGGGGAGAATAGCTCTCCACAAGCATTACTGTAGCCTACTTCAAAAGTTATGGTTCTGTGGAAAAAAAGCATTTGCCCCTTTTGGGTTTTCTGAATTTTTGCATATCATTGCACTGATTTCTTTTCAAAACTTCATGTGCATACTTAAAAATAAAGGAAACTTTTATTTTATTAATTTCATAAACAAAGTTATCTAATCCAAATGGCCCAATGTAAAAATCTAATTGCTTTCTTAGATTCAGTAACTGGTAGCATCATTTTTTTTAAATGTAATAAGTCCAACCAAACACTTCATGTCATGTGTAATTGGTCATCACATTGCTGTGTAGGAATTTTAACCCATTCCACCATGGCACTTAATTGAACCTAACAACATTTGAGAATTTTCTGCCATAAGATTCTTGTGTCACGTCTTGCACACCATTTCTTTGAAGGTTAGGTCCAGACTTTGATTTGCCCATTCCAAAACTTTGAATTTCTTCACCATCCATTCCTTGGAAATTTGGGCTCATGGGCTTGCTGAATGATCCCCACTTGTGCTTTGATGGACAAATGATCTGAGATTCTCCTGCAGAATTTTGTGATACAAAGGAAAGTTCATTTTGGACAAGTCCTGAGAAAGCAAAGAAGCACAAAACCATGTTATTGCACACACTCCCTCCCCTTGCTTAACAGTTGGCATCGTTGAATAAAATGTTACATTTCCTCCAGGAAAAAAAAAGATCCTCATAGAACCCCAAAGTTCCATTTTTGACTTATTTGTTTTCAGAAATTTCTTTTTAAGTGGCATGATTTTTTTTATTTATTTTATTTTTATTACATTTATATCCCACCCTTCTCCGAAGACTCAGGGCGGCTTACCAACTTAGCAGTAGCCTTCATTCTATGTATATGCCTGCTTGTTAGGGCTTTCACACACACCCCAAGCGGCATTATTACAAAGTCAGCTTATTGCCCCCAACAATCTGGGTCCTCATTTTACCTACCTCGGAAGGATGGAAGGCTGAGTCAACCTTGAGCCTGGTGGGACTCGAACCTGCACTAATTGCAGGCAGCTGGTGTTACTTAAGGAGGCATTAGCCCACTGCTCCACCAAGGCTCTAGGTATGATAGGGCTTTAGAATCCGTGTGGTGGGAATATGACTGTAGTGAGGGGAGCCAAAGTGTGGGAGATTTACACAAGGCAGAGCTGGCCCAAATCCGTCCTGATCATATAGCAAAGTATTCTGACTTTGCATGGCCCTAGTGTTCCCTTTCATTTACCTCTTTTCACCAAGCAACATTTGTATTTTGTATTTCAAAAAGCTTTTATTTGATTTTTTTTAAATCTACCTGTTTTAGTTTCTGACTTCAATTCTGGCCTTAAGTAAAAATTGGGAACCCTGTAGATAGCAGGATGTATATGGCCCAGGAAGCAGTTTTAAGGTCTCAGATAAATCTAAGGTGCATACAGGTAGTCTTCAACTTGCAACCATAATTGAGTCCAAAATTTCTGTTGCTAAGTGGAACGTTTGTTAAGTGAGTTTTTCCCCATTTTACGATCCTTCTTGCCACAATTGTTAAGTGAATCATTGCAGTTGTTAAGTTAGTAATACGGTTGTTAAGTGAATCTGGTTTTCCCATATACTTTGCTTGTAAGATGGTCACAGAAGCTGATCACATGGACCCAAGACACTGCAACCGTCATAAATATGAGTTAGTTCCCAAGTATCTGAATTTTGATCATGTAACCGTGGGGATGCTGCAACAGTCGTAAGTGTGAAAAATGGTCTTAAGCCACTTTTTTCAGGGTGGTTGTAACTTTGAACGGTCACTAAATGAACTGTTGTAAGTCAAGGACTAACTGTATTTTAAAAACTCTTTCAGTTCCCCTCAAACCCTTATATCAGGGGTGTCAAACTCAATTTCATTGAGGGCCGCATCAGCATTGTGGTTGCCCTCAGGGGGCCGGGTGGGTGTGGCCTGGGTGGGTGTGGCCTACTGGGAAGGCGTGGCTAGAGTGCGTATGGCCTACTGGGTGGGCGTGGCCAACTCTACATCGTTCGCATCAAGGGTGCCTATGGGGGCCTGGGCAGGAGTGGGACAGATCTGAGGGTCTCTGGCAGAAGGAGGGTCTCTGGGCCAGGGCCAAGGCAGTGGGGGCTGTTCCCTCACTGTTTCCAGGATGGCTTCACGGGCCACATGAAACCACTTCGCGGGCCGGATCTGGCCCCCGGGCCTTGTGTTTGACATGTCTGCCTTATATGATTGGATTATAGTCATGTCCCTGGGTTAATTGAGCTCTTCCTGCTCCATTTTTTAAGCAGAGATCCCAGGAAATGGAAAACTGTCCTTCATTAAGTAGTATAAATTAGTGTGAAGTTATGATACACAAGATATATACTTTAAAAATAATCAACAAATAAAGTTACTCCAGGGCCACTAATCACACGTATAATATGCACGATTTCTTAGATTTAAGTTATCAGGTGTTCATTACAGCACAATGACAATTTAAGCTCAGACTATATTATGTTAAATCACTCCAGAAAAGGTAGTGTTTTAGTGAACAGATAGTTTTGTAATGTGTTTACTCAGTAGTAAATTCCATTGATCTCAATAGAAATTACTGAAAACCCAAACCTTTAGGCTTTGATCCAAAAATAGTTTGATTTAACAAAATGTTTTGGTTACAGTAGAAGTGCTATATTAAATTGCTAAAAGGTTATACTGATAACCCATTAATATTCTCATACTTTTTAATCATGAAATGCTGGTTTTTAGTCTTCTCTTTCCTTTACTACCTTATCTGTATAAGTGTCTTGCTTAGCAACAGAAATTTTGGGTTTAACTGTGGTCGTAAGTGAAGACTACCTGTATTTATTTGTTGAATTTGTCTCCACCTTCCTCAAAAGCTAAAGCAGCTTCTATGGGAAGCCCCTCCCCCCAAAAAAAATTGCTGTGCATATTGGATGGAAAGAGTCTGACTGGCCTAAAGTCACCTAATGAGTTCCCATGAATCTGGGTCCCCTTTTATAATATATAATAATATATTAATATATATTAATCATAATATTGCATTTGTTAAACTTCTTTAATAATAAATGGAGTAGAAATGCTATGAAACAGCCTAGTCTCCTATCAAGAATTTCTTGTTTACCACTGTTGTCACCACTCCCAGTTGCCTCTTTCCTCCCCCTCCTCTAGCAGTCTTCCTCCTCACGCTACTGTAAAAGCCTGGGGTGGTCAGAGGAATGAAAGATGGGCTTCTCTCATCTCCTTCTCAAGTGCTGCTGTTAAAAACCAAGTTTCTGAGGGTTGCTTCATGATCCGTGCCCCTAGGGAATTATGGGAGAATGAGGCTTCAGGAGGCATGAGAAAATATGCCAAACTGTTTTATTAGCCCATTAGATGTCTCCTAATCTGTCATAAATATAGGGAAACTTTTATGTATTCCTTTATTTATTTTTACTATTTATAGCCATTACTTTACAGTACATAAGCTTTATATCTATGATAGTGATGTAAAGTAAAATAGATCAGTTAACAAAAAAGAAGGATCTAAATACCGAAAAGGGAGAAATAAAGAAAGAAAGAAAGAAAGGAAGGAAGGAAGGAAGGAAGGAAGGAAGGAAGGAAGGAAGGAAGGAAGGAAGGAAGGAAGGAAGGAAATAGATGAATGAGGTAGGTAGGTTGGTAGACAGACAGACATATATATGTAGATTTTTCTTGACATTCCTAACTATCCAGAAGAAGTCTGGCACTTGGGAATTCTAGTTTTGCATTAAAAGGTGATGTTGGAAGGATAATTGAACAGAGATATGCAATCATTGCCTACTAAATTACTAAGGGAAGCAGTTGTCCCTGGATCAAACTAGAATCAGGTCTTGCTGAAACAGCAGTTGTGTGGTATCAATATCTCGAGTGGATAAAACTGAAATCCTAGACGTATCAGATTTATACAGCAACAGGGGCATTTGTGGGAAATACCTGAATGTATCTCCAGATTCTTCTCTCTTAATGACATTCAGCATTGCTATTCCCTGCTGTTCCAGCCTAGGACATTTAATAATGTGGTGCTTCCCATGAAAAGTGATACACATGCTACATGACATGCTTTCATAACACAGGGGGAATATTATCAGGGCCTGTTCAATCCATTCCTGCCCAATTTCCTCTTAGGTTGCAATTCTGTTACATTTTTCACCCTACTACTGTCCATAGTAGTAATGCATTTTATGGTTACACAAATGGGTGTGCCATAACTCAATTTTAACATTATAACTAGATACAAGATGCACTGTCATCATGCTAGTGGAGCAATCACTGCATCTAATGGGGAGAGAAAGGTAGAAATACATATTAATCAAAAATACAAAAGTAACATAATGTCAGACTACTGGATGTCCCCAGAAATGTACCCATGTACCCACAATCAGGAACTGTGCCTGGAACAATGCCAATTGGTCATCTTCATGGAGGCAATAAAGAATTGCACCCAATTAATAACATCCACATTATTGAGCGTCCAGTGTGCCAAAAAAGTGCCTCCATACCCATCAGCTTTACAATGTAGTCAGCAATGATACTGCTCTTCCCGATCACCAACCCTACTTCAAACTGCTCAGAACCCTTGTTTTGGAACATATACAAGTGTGTGCACCTGGGGAGGACTCCCATATACCTCTTGGGGGACCCCTGTGTGTGTGTGTGTGTGTGTGTGTGTGTGTGTGTGTGTGTGTGTGAAAGGATGGCCCTCCCCCCTCACTTTTTGCCTGCCTGGTTGGAATTCCTGAGAGTTGAATCTGCAGTACCACAAAGAAATTGCTTGACTCTTTCTCCCAAGTGGCATGTCAGACACAGAGACATCAGAGAATATTGGGCTTTTGGCTTGTATAATAACTAACAGGATTTTTAAATCACACCAGTCACATGACTTTGGGCTGTGTTCTTCCCTTGGCCCCCAGCAACACCCAGGCATGGAAACCAGGAGCACAGCAATGGCAAAGGAAGATGGGACAGCCAAAAGGGTTATCTGCCTTCCACTGCTAATAGTAGACTTCCAGGGAGCCCCTGAGTCAGCATAGGATTGCATTCTGAATGAATCAATGAATAAACAAGCAAACAAATGGGTTTGGGTTAATACAGTCTCAAATCATTCTGATTAGATGTGTGAGATGGAATTTGCTTTAAACTCTAATATGTGCTGGGTTTCATATTAAATGTGCTTTTTGCTTCTTTTCCTTTACCATTTTCTTGCAGCTTTCCTGCCCTTCCTCTCCCCTTTCCCTCTTCCCCTCATCTCCACTGGTGTGTGTGTGTGTGTGTGTGTGTGTGTGTGTGTAGCACTGTTTTCTCAACAGCCTCTCAGATACCAGACATGTTTCCCAGCGGGAAGCAATTTTATGAATTCTTCCTGTATCAGTAAAAAGAGACTGGCCCTATCAGTTGGCAAATAATATTTTATATGTAGATTTTCATATATTCCTGATGTTTTGTGTTATACTATGGTTTGTGAGGTCTAAATTCCCAAGTGCTTTTAGATTTAAGTCCATATGTTTTATGTTTTCTTCCTCCTCTTTCCCCAGATCCTTCATAGTTCTACAGGATGAATAAATTAGACTCAAAGGAGTACATGATGGATTTTCCATTATTAATTTTCTCTTTAGTTATTTGTATTCATTTTTCTCTCTCCTCCCTCCCCCTCCCCCTTTGTCTCTATTACTGTGTGTGACTATATTTAGGTCTGAAATCAGCAATAGCTTTTTGTCTGTCTAGCTTTGGGTGTGCATGCGCATGTGCACACATACACAGGCACACATACACACAGGAACACACTGGAGGGAAGAATGCTGTTTATACTTTCCGTTTGGATAAACTGACATCCGCCCCCACTCCAGAGCCCTGTACAGGGATTTGATCAGAGCCATTCCTCTACTCTGTTATAACACATTAAACACCCACCCAGACCCCTGTTTCTGCCTCCATCGCCAAACCTTTCACTCTCCTTTAATGAGAATTTCTCCTAATTATTTCAGTGGCTGCAGCACAGGGACCGCAGTGTACTTAGATCTTGATTCCTGGGACGTGACTGTTATGCTGATCAAGGAAAGGGATCAATAATTTAGGCTCCAACTTTAAT
Source organism: Vipera ursinii (assembly GCF_947247035.1). Lineage (NCBI taxonomy): Eukaryota > Metazoa > Chordata > Lepidosauria > Squamata > Viperidae > Vipera > Vipera ursinii. The sequence goes on along the minus strand of NC_139516.1, from coordinate 115,279,279 downwards.
GGCAGAGCTGAGAGCTAAGAGTCTGCAGGCAAGCTCTCTTCTTGAGGAGATTCCTGGAGTATTAACGCCTTCTACTACATTTTGTCTGCTGTTATTACCAGTTCTTCAAGAAATCTGCTGTTGTATGTTCTTAATTTCCTTTTCTTTTCTTTACTATGACTCAAGCACAGTGTTTGCTTTCCAGGTTTTTCCACTTTACATTTTAAATTATATTGAGTCAAGCTCTCTATTTTTTCTCCCTTAAATGACCAGGTTTTGTTGGTTAATAAGTGATGTATAAAAAACATATCTCCTCTGCTTTGCATTTATTCTTCAGGTGGAATGTGAAATATCACCAATACATGCATACCACAGAATGAATAAAAAAATATTATTTACTCTCTCTGTCCAGGAATGTATCTGAATATGGAGACAATGCAATGGAATTGTAGTTTCTGTTTGTAAATGAAGTTGTCTCTTTTGTTGTTATTTCTGTATTGTTTTAAAGTATCAGAGACAAGCCTTGTTCATTGGCTGAATAGTTTCAGAGGCCTTGTGAAGTTCCCAAGGTTTTCATTATATATTTGGGACAGTTGAATATAATTGTAATATCTACTATGTAACTCGTGCCCTATTGGATCATTGTTTCAGAAATATTTCTTATCTAAATAGAGAAACAGAATGACCGTGGGTGGTCAAAAAAGTAGTGGGAGCGAGAGCAACTCCATTGCAAGCTTTCCCATTCAGTTCCCTTGTGAGAAGCTGGCAGAGAGCATCAGAAATTTTCCTTCTTCCCTCCAACCCTTTCACCCTTTCTTCCCTCCCTCCTTCATTGTTCCTTCCTCCATCTCTCTCTGTCATTTCCTCCCTCCCTCCTTCCCTCAAAAGTTTCCAGCTTTCCCCTTTACTTTGCTTGTGGGAGCTTTCAGGGAGAAAGTTAGTGGGGAACCTAGTAGGAGGTTGCAAGTTCAAGGCCAGTAAGCAGCTTAAATTTAATTTTCACAGATGTAGTGCATCCCAGCATTACTTGATTGAAAACATTTTGCCTTTCTCCCAGTTAAAAGTTCTAGACATGATAGTTTTAGTAGTATAAAGATGACTCCCAATGGGACTAGGACAGACTTCCATAATCTGCTGCCCATTATTTGTGTTGGATTAACTGGGGTCTTCAAACTTGCCCCTTTTATGACTTATGGACTTCAACTGCCAGAATTCCTCAGCCAGCACGCTGACTGAGGAATTCCGGGAGTTGAAGTCCACAAGTCATAAAAAAACCCAAGTTTGAAGACCCCTGGATTAAAACTTCCTATTGTCCCAGGGTTTGGAAGATTATGATAACTTTGATCCATAGACTATAGAAGGTACAATTGTACTTGGTCTTTTAAAGTAAAAAGGGAATTGCAATGGCATGAAGAAGTAATGGAGTGCTAAGTCAATAACATTGTTTGTGATGGGTGATGATGGGTAGTGATAGAATGGACTATGAACTACTTCATAGCTTTAGGAAGGTTGTTGGAGCCCTGGTGCCATTTGGGGAAGGCTAGAGCAGGCCTTTTCAACCAGTGGTACGGGTACCACCTGTGGTACATTGGCACCTGGCAGGTGGTACGCGATCATCCTATAAAAGTGGTAACAGGGGAGGTGAATGGCAGCACCATACAAGCTTGAGCAAGAGATGGCTGGAGCTGCAGGGCTGTCAGGGATCAGGCTTATGAGCCCAGAAGAAGCACCAATCAGCTGGAATGTTGCAGCATCTCCAGGGTCTTGTGATTTACATTCAGATGTTTGGCAACTGATTCATATTTATGATGGTCACAGTGTCCCAGGGTCATGTGAAGTGACCAAAACCTGCTGCAACCACCCAGCAGACGGGGGGGGGGGGAAATAAAAACCAAACACACCCCACCCCACCCCCGCTGCCAATCCTCAACAGAAATGCTCACAACAATGAAAACCTCCGACAGGAGGAAGAGCACTGCTGGGCGGGCAGGCAGGTGTCTTGCTCGGCTGTGGCTTGGGGGGGCACTTCTTTCAGTGCCATTGTAACTTCACACAGTCACTAAGCGAACTGTTGTAAGTTGGGGACTACCTGTACTTCATCACTTTTTTTCTTTTTTCTTTTTTGTCGTCAAGTTTTTGACACCTTGCTAGACGACTGGTGGTACTCGGATGTTGCCATATCCTAAAAGTGGTACAATGGGTGAAAAGGTTGAAAAGCCCTGGGCTAGAGCATTGTCCCCAATCTTGCATCTCCTAACTCCCAAATGGGCACAGTGGTTTATAGACACTGAAAACCCCCTCCACACACACACTTTTTAAGTACTTTCATCTTTTTAAGTATCTTCATAGGAGGAGCAGGGCTAAACATTCCATCCTTTTTAATATTTTGGAGGAATTGGCATAAATGGAAAATAGGTATGTTTAATCCTAAAACAGCCTTAAAATATTTGTTTTAATCCTAATTTTCCCATAGAATAATATGCCCTAATCCCAATTGGGGAAAATGCATGGAAAATAGGCAATTTTCTGTAGAATTTTAGCAGCACAATCCTATAGGCTACAGAGGAATGCAGAAAGGAAATGAAAACCCTTTTTTTTTTCCAAAAGAGAAAATCAAGAAGCCTGGCACATATCAGTGGATAGAGATCCAGAATTTTTTGATTGGCTATATTGGCCTATAAAAACTTCTTGTCACTATCAGCTTTGTGAGATTACCCATAACCTCACATACAATATGAGGTGAGAATGACCACAACCAAGTTCAAGATATGTCTTTATGATGAACTCCAAAATCATTAGCATCAGCGAAAGGATGCTCCCCCTTATCCAGGACAACTGTAGGGAAAGTAAGGGATCATTATGCTTGTTTGCTAGAAGCTGGAATGAGGTGGCACAATAGAAATCAGTGTTTATCAATTAATTTTGAGCCAGAAGAAAGCAAAAATGGATAGAATTCATATATAATGGCATGCACAAGAAATAATATAGGTAAGGAGATTAGGTTGCATGAGGTAAAAAGTAAAATTTCAAGTAAGAGTTGGAGATACTTGCTTGATTAAAGCATCCAGAGATTCCAAAAATTCTGATAAGACTAACAGAAATTCCTAGACTGTTCTAATTTCCAAGCTGATACTGAAGTATGCCAAAATGAAATATCAAGACACACTTGAAAAGTACTGTTTGACATTTTGAGAGAAGCAAAATTATTTTCTGATTTTTTGGTGCTTTTTTTTTCCTCATCAAGCTGCACATTGAGAAAATTCAATACTACCTCCCCTTGTGTCACCTGGATAACCTTCCCTAAAAAAAATTCTTCCTACCAGAGATTTTTAGAATGCACAATTATTTGGTAAGGCTATCAAGTGTATAATACTTTCCTTATAGTCTTTTTATGAAACCAATTCAACATGGCATTTGGCTGTTTTATGGACGCATAGTGAGCACATAATGATCCACTGCTAGGCCCATTTTAGCCATATAAAATATAATAATCTATAGATGCCATTACATTTCCAGATGCACAGAGATTAAGACAGAGAATAGCAGAGGACTCATTGTGGGTTAAGCTTAAGGTCTATAATACTTGAGGTTTGGTTTGATAGACATAGGCTTTCCAGTCTTTATCATATACTGTATATCCTTGCAAACACAGCAAATTAAAAGTAAGGGAGGGCACATTTTATGCCTGATTTTATTCTGGCTTCCTTAGGGGTCCTGAATGTATTCCTTCCAGTTTTTCAAATGCATCTGCCCCTTCTCTGTAAGTTATACAGTTGCAATGTCACTATGATTCTACCTGCATTCTTATATAATACATATTTGCAAACCAATCTGTTGACATCTGAGGGATGTTTTAGACTTCTGTTTAATGGAGGTTTTACATTATAGAAACCTCTGCAATTTTGTGATTAACTTGTATGAGTTTTAAATTTTTTTGCTATATAAATCAAAATAAAATTGATTGAAATTGAAACTGGGACCATTTTATCTATCTACTTATCCTTTCTGGTCTTTGGCATAGATGTGTGCAAATCACCTCTCTGCCCACTTAATGTCCCATTTAATATCCTGTTCAAATCATCTGATGCCTTTGGGCCCAAATGAAAGGCAGATCCCTCTTCCCATGTTAGAGTGGGCTGCTGGGGGAAAGAAGAGGGAGGGGCAGCCCCAATTTCTCTTGAGGGCTTTGGAGGGCTAAGCCAGAAATGACTGATTGGCCTCGGCAAATTGTTTAAACATCAGAATTGAAATTAATGTCCCCTCTTTGCTGGCTAGGCTGATAATAAGCTGCAGCAAACCAGCTCACTAAAGTAAAATGAATGTTTGTTTATCCTCATGAAATATACATCAAAACATGTTGGGGGAGAAAGGCTTAATGAGTGGAAGGACCATGGTTCCATTTTTTTCCAGGCCCAGAGAGCTGCCCATTAGTTTCCATTCAGAACTTTTTTTTAACACTAACATGTCCACAGCTGTGTCTCTTGCACATTAATAGGACTTTAATGGAAATGCCAGTTGATCTGTCCAAAGATATTGATGAGTGTTCCACATTCATATTAATCATCTCATTGCAGAAAGAAATGAAGGGGAGGAGCCACTGGCTTTCTGTCAGGTGCCACTCCAACTCCTACACTGTCGAAAACTGGCTGGGTTGTGTAAAGATTGAAGCAATTTGAGCCCTGGATGTTCCAGTGGGCTGACTAGACAAGGAATATTCTGGGCTTCTATTTAACATGAAAATCTTTAGGATCCTGCCAATAAATCCATTACCCTTAATTATACTGAGAAGGCAAAAGATTTGTCAACAATATTCTCCCATTGATTTTTATTCACACCCCAGCCATTTTACTGCAGGATGTCTTTGTGGTGATATGTTTTCCCCTCTTTCTGGGGATGCTTTTCTTTCCCCTCCTCTTCCCCAATGCCAAATGTTTCTTGATAGAAAACAAGTTGCATTTCTTTATAGCTTATGGCAAACTGCCTTGATTACTTCTACTGTTGTACCCATTATGTGAATTAAATATGTATTCAGTTGCACACTGCTTGCAATGTTATTGCAGGGTGACATATGGTACCAACTCAATTAGAATGAAACTAGCATTAGATAACCCTTTTGACTGTATGTTTCCCAAACTATGCTGTGGTGACAATTGTTGTATTAATAGAAGGCCATAACTACTTTTTGCTGCCAATGTCCAGGCCATGTTGGCAAGGGGCAAGGGCAAACCAGTTGCTTATGCAATCATTTCCCATCTATAACCAAACAACAGTACTAAGTCCTGCATACATCCTTACTCCATGCTGTGTCTACCTAATAAACATTGGGGACACATAGCTTTAGGAGGATAGGAAGATATCAGTGGTGATGAAAGATTTAGACTTGTACCAGTTCTGTTTGTGAAACTTTTTCTCAAAAAAAAAAAGGTCTGAGTTGGGTGGGATAGTGGTGGTGGTTCCATCCTTGCCTTTAATTGACCTCTCTGAGGATTTCAATCCCATCGGCCATGGTTTCCTTCTGGATCGACTCAGAAAAGTAGGGGAGATTGCATGTTGTGGTGGCAGTTCATCTTCTTTTTCTGGGGTTGATTCCAGTTGATAGTGATTGAGAAGAGATCCCACTCTTGGGATGCCACAAGAGTTGCCACTCTCCCTCTCCTATTTAACATTTACCTGAGACTGCTGGCTGAATTCATCTGTCACCATGGGATGAGATATGATACCCAGCTGTATATCTCTTCCCTTGGCAAGTGATGCTCTGGATATCCTATCTTGAGATCTGGAGATGGGATGGGGAACAACAGACTTCAACAGAACCTTGTCAATACTGAGCAGTTTTGGGTTTGGAGGCCCTCTAGTCTAAGACTGTGGAGCAAGATGCTAGTCTACCCCAAACAGACCCTGTGTGCAATCTGGGGGTCATCCTGGACCATAACACCTACTGGAGGAATAGGTGATTGGTATGGCTAGGAGGAGCTTTTCACAACTTTGTTTTGTATGCCAGTTGCACTTGTTCTTGGATCAAAGGGAACGGCTCACAGTAATTCATGTCCTGGTCACCTTCTGGTTGGATGATTGCAATGCACTCTACATGGGACTGCCCTTGGGAAGTATCCAGAAGCTTCAGCTGGTGCATAATATAGCCGCACGAGCAGTTATAGAGCAGAGAGCGCACCTCTGCTATGTGAAATGCATTGGTTACCAGTTTGTTTCCAGGTCCAAGTCAAAGTTCTGGTGTTGACCTTTAAAGTCCTACATGGCTTGAGACTGGTCTCTTCCCCATTTTATCTGCCCATCCTATCAGATCCAATAGAATGGGCATGTTATATATTCCATAATCTAGGGAGCTTCATTTGGTGGGCCCTAGGTGACCGGCTTGTTTGGCTGGGGTACCCACATTGTGGAATCTTCTCCTCTCAGAGATGAGATTGCTTCATCACTCCCGAGGTTTTGAAGGTCCCTTAAGACCTGGTTATGCCAGCAGACCTAGGAGTGAACTGATAAGGTGGATTCCTTATTGATAATATTCCTCTGCCTTTCTGTTTTAGTTCTGATTTTATAGTTTTTAATGCTTTTTAAATTATTACATAATTTATTTTATTTATTTTAATTCCATTTATATCCCGCCCTTCTCCGAAGACTCAGGGCGGCTTACAAGCTTTGCAGTAGCCTTCATACTATGTATATGCCTGCTTATTAGGGCTTTCACACACACCCCAAGCGGCATTATTACAAAGTCAGCTTAATTGCCCCCAACAATCTGGGTCCTCATGGTTTTAGATAATGGCTTTTTTATATTCCTACTGTTTTATTGGATTGTTGTATGCTGCCCAGAGTCGCTTTCTGTGTGATGGGCGACTATGTAAATGTAATAAACAAACAAGCAAACAAATAGAAACTATCTAATCTGAATGAATACAATGTATAAGTTTAGTTCTGAATAGCATAGCACGTATTCAGTTGTCATTTTCCATTATTTTATTTCTGTGTGGCTGTATGAGTAGTTTGTCAATGTGCACTTTAATAAATTGTAACACATTTCCTTTTCTTGATAGTAAGTTAGTATACTCTCTGATACAAATAATATATTAAAAGTATATGGATATGTAGAAAAACAGTGTGCAAAAAGAGAAATTAAAAAGGCATAGGTAACTATGTTTTAAGGAGGCATCTATCAAAGTATGACACTTAAACAAATGTGGGACTACAAAACTTCAATAACAAGAGGCCTTACCTATCACCTTACCTATCAAATTATTATTATTATTATTATTATTATTATTATTATTATTATTATTATTATTATTATTATTATTATTATTATTATTATTATTATTATTATCTCATGTAGATAACATATTTAGAATCAATTCCGGGGTATCAGTTAAAGATACGACCAGACATATAGGTCAAAATATGAGAAACGTTTCCTTTTAACAATCAACATTATTTTTACTTTTTCCATTACTGCTTTTAAAAACAACTGTTTCAGTCCTTTGCAGATGGAACAGTAAGGCTGTTTAAAGTCCTTGTTCATCCAAGAAAAACGAGATAGATATCTAATGCAAACACTGATAGATCTTCCTTTTTTTCCACTGCTCCCAAGTGAGACTCAAATTGTGATGATACGTGCTAGGACTGGACCTCACATCCCACTAACAGCATGACAATGACTCATTAATAGTTTTTTAGGGGATATATCTTCATGTTGTTTTAACTCATCTGTAGCCCATGCAGAGGCATCTTAAAGCTGTATTCAGTATTCTTTCTTCTTCCAGCAAAGGTAACCTGCCATGTCTCACTGATAAAGTTGGTGATTAGGCTGGGACCTGCCCCTTTCCTGTTGGTTACTTTTGGCTGCTATGAGCACATATCCTTTCGCACTGAGTGCTGCCATCCACGTCATGGTGGTTTGGGCTGCTGGAGAAAACTGGGCATCTGGATCCTGTGGATGATCTGACCTGGCATTAGGGAAAGGAGGACCCAGATTGTTGGGGGCAATTAAGCTGACTTTGTAATAATGCCGCTTGCGGAGGTGTGTGAAAGCCCTAATAAGCAGGCATATACATAGAATGAAGGCTACTGCTAAGCTTGTAAGCCGCCCTGAGTCTTCGGAGAAGGGCGGGATATAAATGGAATTAAAATAAAAAATAAAAATAAAAAAAGTCCTTACATAGATGGGGTTAGCACTTTGCTGGAGCACTAAGCCTATTTTGTTTTAACAAGAGCACTGGTGCCCCAAAAGATTAAATCAGGAAAGAGAGGTTTTGCAGACTGTTGATTGCTACTTCTATCCCAGATGAGTGCATTACTGTTCTTTCTCCTCTTTTCCTCTGACAAGGGGTTTGTGTGGTTATACTTTCTTCTGCTTGTAATATTTTAGAAGGGCGCTGTTTGGCTTATTCCAATGTTGTTTTGCATATTTCATGGGCTACTGCCAGTGGTAGGGTTCAAATATGTAAACAACCGGTTCTTTGTGTAGATGCTGCTTCCAGAAGTCCATTCTGGGCCTGGGCAACAAAGTGGTGCGAACTGGCTGAATCCCACCACAGGCTACTGCTGTAGGGTGCTGGCAACAGCTATTTAATGCCAGCACTGCAGTTGTTCTGTACCAGCCTGCTACCGGCCCTGCAGAAAAGGCAACCCCTTTATAAACGGCAAGAGGCTGGAATGACGTCTGCCAAATTTATTACTACAAAATACAAACAAGACACGAACCAAGATACAGGAGCTTTGAAACACTATCTGAGTGGTTGCTTTCAGCAAACCAGCCCTCCCCACACATTCCCTTTATAAAGAGTTCAGGGCGTGGCCTCTCTCTGCCTCCTTCCGAGAAGCCCCACAGCCTTCCTCTGTTTACTCCTACTTGACTGCCTCCTGCGTAGGGCGTCCTTGAACAGGGCCAGCTGTGGGTCATCTTCATCCACACTGTCAGGCTCACACAGCTGGGTCTCCATGGTGACCAAGTGGGAGGGGCCTGCCTGAGGGCTATCATCAGCAAGATCTTCAACCCCCTCAGCAAGGTCTTCAACACCCCCCTCCTCCTCTGAGTCGTCCGACCCAACTGCCGAACCCACAGGCTGGCCCTGAATCACAACAGCAGTTTCCTTGCAGACCTTATTGCTTGGGAGATGTGGAATTAAACTGAAAAGAATCCTGCCAATTTCCCTTTTTTATTCGAGTTCACAGGATAGCTGGAGAGGCATGGGCTGAATTGGGAGCTACCAGCCATGGCAATTTACTGCATAGCCTGATGCTCTCTTGCAACATTTATCAATTGCTTTCTCTTACTTCACTCCTCAGCCATCTGACAGGTGGGCTGAAGCAAAAGGGAACTCTCCTTCCAATCTTTTCATCTTGTCCATTACCTGTCAGTCTATTTCTAAGCACATGAGAGCACTAAATCCGGGTCCCTCAAATATCCTGGCTGGTCATCTGCCAAAAATGCCAAAAAAAGTTTCTTTCAATATGTAAGGAAGAAGGGGGAAAAAAATCAAGGAAATATGGAGAGAATGGTAAAAAAAAATGATGGGCAGCAGGAAGAAAGCGGAACTGCTTAATTCATTCTTTGCCTCTGTCTTCACAAAGGGAAAAATAGTGTTTGGGAGACAGAATAGGAATATAAGTCCTAAATAGGCAAGAAATTGATAGAAAACAGCTATGTACTCTAGATGAGTTCAGATCTGCAGGGCCAGATGGCTTATATCCCTGGGTTCTGAAGAAACTGACAAATGAAATCTTAGAACCACTGAGTAAAATCTTTCATAGCTCCTGGAACACAGGGGAACTGCTAGAGGACTGGAAAAGAGCTGATGTGGTTCCAATCAGGGGAAAAAGTAGATTCAAGAAACTACAGAACAATCAGCTTCACATCAATACCCAAGAAAATTCTGAAAAAGATGGTCAAGCAGCAAATTTGTGGGCATTAGAAACGAACAAAGCCATTACCAGAAACAAGGAGGCGTTTGTTACCATACTCAGCGTGTAGTTCTCAATGGAACTATATCTATATTCCCCTGGAGCAGGGGTGTCAAACTCAATTTCATTGAGGGCCGCATCAGCATTGCGGTTGCCCTCAGGGGGCCGGGTGGGTATGGCCAGGGTGGGCATGGCCTACTGGGTGGGCGTGGCTAGAGTGCATATGGCCTACTGGGTGGGCGTGGCCAGGTCTACATCATTCGCATCAAGGGTGCCTATGGGGGCCTGGGCAGGAGTGGGACAGATCTGAGGGTCTCTGGCAGAAGGAGAGTCTCTGGGCCAGGGCCAAGGTAGTGGGGGCCGTTCCCTCACTGTTTCCAGGATGGCTTCGTGGGCCACATGAAACCACTTAGCGGGCCGGATCTGGCCCCCGGGCCTTGTGTTTGACATGTCTGCCCTGGAGGGAAGCATGCAGTGGACTACGTCAAGGTTCCGTTTTGGGACCAGTGCTCTTCAACATCTTCATAAATGATCTAGGTGAGGGAATAGAAGGATATCGGAGGGATAGCATAAAGATCATGATAATTAATAGTACCACTTTATACTGCACTAGTGTGGCCACGCTTGAAATATTGCATTCAGTTCTGGTCACCATGATACATAAAAGATGCTGAGACCCTAGAAAGATTGCAGAGAAGAGCAACAAAGATAATACGGGGTCTGCAGGATAAATCATATGAGCAATAGTTAAGGGAACTAGGTATGTCTAGCCTAACAAAGAGAAGAGTTAGGGGTGACATGATAGCTGTCGTTCTGGTACATGAGGGGCTATCACAAAGAGGTGAGGGTTGACTTATTCCCCAAAGCTCTTGAGAGTAGGACAAGAAGCAATGGGAGGAAATTGTTAAAGAGAAAACCAATTTGGAACTGTGGAGGAATTTTTATTACAGTGATAACAATTAACCAGTGGAACAGCTTGTCTTCCGGGTGGTTGGGTGCTCCTTTGCTGGAGGTTTTCAAGCAAAAATTGGACAACCATTTGTCCGGGATGACATCAGGTGGTCCTGCCTTAGGCAGGGGGTTGGACTAGACTTCCAAGGACCCTTCCACCCCCTTGATTCTATGAGTTTGGCCTCAAAGTTCCTCAGAGAATTCCCTCATGCTATATCTGAAACCTGCCAACTGGAATATGAGCGGGGGGTGGGGGAATACAATGTTAGTTTTCTTCCAAAAGAACTCTAGGAATGTGTTTAAACTAACATGCTTATAACAGATCTAGACCCATATTCAGCAGTAGCCCAAAGAACATGTCAGAACCACACAGGCAGCCCAATAGCTTGCTAAAGCCTCTGTCCTCTCTGCCAAAGCCCACCCTACTACACAGTAAGGACAGCAATGGAGGTCCTTTTTCCCAGCAGGAGTTGAGCCTGGATTGGAGTGGAAATGAAGCCAGAAAAATCCATCCGTTACTGTTTTTGAATTGTCCCAGATGAAAACTATAAGAACAAGACCAACCTCCAGCCTAGTCACTGAAGCAGAATAGGGCCTGGCCATGGGGCAACCCACTGTATGCTGCCACACTTTTCTGCCAGTTGGGGAACTAAAAGAATACATATTAATGCAGCTGTTTGCTAATATGGGGAGGATGATAGTATTAGTGAGGATGGTGAGCTTGAAAGAGGCCCCAGCAGCAGACTCATTCCCTGGAAAAAGACTGAAGGTAATATGGGTAAGGTCAGTTCCTCTGATCCCTCTGAAGACAAAACAGTGACACTGCAGAGGGACTTTCACATTTGACAAGAAAGAGTGGCAATGATACTTGGTTGAGGGGTCATCGCCTTGGTACTTGGAAAAACATGTGAGAAGAAATGTGAATTCACTGCAAGGCCCATGATTATGGAGAAGGGTGGTGGTGGTGGGGATAAATAATGTACTTTCTTTTGTATGCTATAGAAGAGATCTCAAATATATTTTTTTTGCATCTGCCTTAAGATCTTGCCCTTCCTTCCAAACATATATATTTCTTTTTTCCCCCTCCTTTGTGTTGTGTGTGTGTGTGTGTGTGTGTGTGTGTGTGTGTGTGTGAAAAACCCCAGCAGAAAACAAGCTGTGATGCTGTCGTCCACAGTGTTGATGTTATTTATTTTCCTCAGTTGCTGCTCTGGAAGCCTGGAGTTGACAGAGCGGTTTTGTAGAATAGAAACATTATAGACTGTTACTGTCAGGGTGTTAAATGTGATGGATAGAGAAATAGAGCAGAGGGAGGGGACTTTATACTAGCCATGTCTGAGCGCCAGGGTGCTCATGGGAAAATAAACCATCCGCATATAAGAAATGAATGAGGTAATGTGGCGGGAGGTAATGGGCTCTCACAACGCGCCAGAAAAGAAATTCTTATTACAGGGAGGACTTAACTCTTGCTCTGCTTCTCATTCCCATGGTATGTTTGGTGGAATCGAACTTTTGTATGCCTTCGTCAGTTCTCTTATTTTATTGTTGTGACTTGCAAAATGTCCAGAATTGTGATGGGCAGTGACATGTGTGTGCTGATGAACAACAAAGAAGAAGATGTTTCAGGGCCCCCCCGACAGTTAGATAAAAGTGGAAAAGTAGGTAAGCAACAAGTCTTTCTCTGTTCTGTGAACATAGTTTAATTTGGTTGGATTATTTTTTGTTATTATTGTCCGGCATTTAACAGCAGAGTTTATTTTATTTTATTTATTTTATTTTAATTCCATTTATATCCCGCCCTTCTCCGAAGACTCAGGGCGGCTTACAAGCTTAGCAGTAGCCTTCATTCTATGTATATGCCTGCTTATTAGGGCTTTCACACACCCCCCCCAAGCGGCATTATTACAAAGTCAGCTTAATTGCCCCCAACAATCTGGGTCCTCATTTTACCTACCTCGGAAGGATGGAAGGCTGAGTCAACCTTGAGCCTGGTGGGATGCGAACCTGCACTAATTGCAGGCAACTGGTGTTACTTAAGGAGGCATTAGCCCACTGCTCCACCAAGGCTGTGTGCAATTTGTTGTTGTTGTGCAATTTGTTTAATATAACTGTTATCTTAATCTGCACCATGATGGTCTATAGCAGGGGTCGGCAACCTAAAAAAGAAAAAGAGCCACTGGGAACCGGTTCCATCACAAATTAAAAAAAGAGGGAGCCGCTTGCGTGTGTCCATGCACGCGCATGCGCAAAAAGGTTTTTTTGCGCATGCGCAGACGCACGCGGCTGCCATTTTTTAAAAAATGAGATGGAACCGGTTCCCGGCGACGGCCCGTATGCAAAGCTGCCGCTTTCGGGCCCGTGGGTGCGAAGGGGCAGCGGCGCCGCTCTTTCAGGAAGCTGCCGAAAGCGGCAGCTTCCTGAAAGAGCGGCACCACTGCCCATTCGCGCGGAGGTACGCGCGCACCTCCGGTCGTTCGGAGAGGTGCGCGCGCGCCTCTCCGAACGACCGGAGGAGCGCGCGTACCTCCGTGCGAAGGGGCAGCGGCGCCGCTCTTTCAGGAAGCTGCCGAAAGCGGCAGCTTCCTGAAAGAGCGGCACCGCTGCCCATTCGCGCGGAGGTACGCGCGCACCTCCCCAAAGGTTTGGGGAGGTGCGCGCGCAACTCCGGTCGTTCGGAGAGGTGCGCGCGCGCCTCTCCGAACGACCGGAGGAGCGCGCGTACCTCCGTGCGAAGGGGCAGCGGCGCCGCTCTTTCAGGAAGCTGCCGAAAGCGCCAGCTTCCTGAAAGAGCGGCACCACTGCCCATTCGCGCGGAGGTACGCGCGCACCTCCCCAAAGGTTTGGGGAGGTGCGCGCGCAACTCCGGTCGTTCGGAGAGGTGCGCGCGCGCCTCTCCGAACGACCGGAGGAGCGCGCGTACCTCCGTGCGAAGGGGCAGCGGCGCCGCTCTTTCAGGAAGCTGCCGAAAGCGCCAGCTTCCTGAAAGAGCGGCACCACTGCCCATTCGCGCGGAGGTACGCGCGCACCTCCCCAAAGGTTTGGGGAGGTGCGCGCGCACCTCCGCCCATTCGGGGAGGTGCGCGCACACCTCTCCAAACGGGCGGTGCCACTCTCCATTTGGAGAGGTGCGCGCGCACCACTGCCCGTTGGAAGAGGTGCGCGCGCACCGGGCGGCTGGGAGCCGCAAGAGACGGCTCAAAGAGCCGCATGCGGCTCCGGAGCCGCAGGTTGCCGACCTGTGGTCTATAGGTAGGAATGGCAGTTTTCATTCCTACTGGGAAAAAAATAGATACATCAATAAATAGATAAATAAATACAAGTAGTCCTCGGCTTACAACCACAATAGGGACTGGAAAATTCATCATTAAGTGAGGCATCACATGATTGTACGTGATTTTAAAATCTTTTTTTGCCACAATAGTTAAATGAAACATTATGAATATTAAGCAAGACATTATGTGACCATGACTTGCAACCTTCCCTCCAGCTCTACCAATGACTTTGCTTTTTGGAATCTGGCTGTAAACTATAGGATGCAATCATTATAAATGCTTGACAATTGCCAAGTGCCTGAATCACAATCACATGACTGCAGGGACACAGCAGCAGTTATACAACAAGTGCAAGAACTAGTCGCAAGCCACTTTTATCACCTTTGTAAATTTGAATAGTTGCTAAATGAATGGTTTTAAGCCAAAAACAATTTGTAAGCTCATCAGGAAAAGACTACAGTTAATCCTTGATTTATGACAACAAGCCTGGAATTTCAGTTGTAAGTCCCATGTGATCGGACTCGATTTTATAACCATTTTTACAACAGTGATAAAGTAAGTCCCTGGAGTCATTAATTGAATCTTGTAGTCATTACATGAATCCAACATATCCAGTGGGTAGTTTTTGCTATTTTCTGCTGGAAAAATGACAAAAAAAACCATCAAAAATTGAGATCACATGACTGAAGGATGCTGCAGCTGATTGAAATGCAAGCTGATTGCAAGCACCCAAAACGTGATCACGTGACCATGGGGAGGGGGGGCAGCAGCAGTTGTAACTTCGATGAGTTGTAAATAGCTTTTTTTTAAAAAAAAATCTGACCTAACCTCAAATGGTCATTAAGCAACTGATTGTAAGTCGAAGACTACCTGCACTAATTATTTCCCTTGCTCCTGCTAATTTCAGTCTTAGGAGTGGGAAAGGTATTAATCCCATCCCTTTTCATTTATGTCTTGCAACAGGATCAGATATATTGTTAAAACGTGAGCGTGTGATGGAAGATACAAGTGTTCCCTTCCTCACATACCATACTTCAAATTATTCCGCCCCTCTTGCTATGAGTTTGTTAATGTATGTACTAAGTTTGGAAAATTGCAGGAGCTTTTCAGTTCAGGCCAGGAAGAAGTGCCTCACAGTATGTAAGCCTAATTATGGTCTCTCTAGATCAGCGGGGTGAAATTTCAGTTCAGATCAGATAACCTTTATTGTCATTTTTTTCCTGTGGGCACAACAGTACACATTAAAAATGAAAAAATAGTTGTTTGCTCTCATAACACACATTTAAAACAGACTATATAGGATGCTGAGCTTGTCCATCAGAAGGCAGTTTGGCGGGTCGAATCCCAAGTGCTGCATAACAGAGTGAGCGCCTGTTACTCGTTCCAGCTTCTGCCAACCTAGCAGTTCGAAAGCATGTAAAAATGCAAGTAGAAAAATAGGGACCACTACGGTGGGAAGGTAACAGCATTCCATGCGCCTTTGGCGTCTAGTCATGCCAGCCACATGACCAGGATATGTCCTTGGACAAGCACTGGCTCTTCGGCTTTGAAACGGAGATGAGCACCGGCCCCTAGAGTTGGAAACGACTAGCACACATGTGTGGGGGAGCCTTTACCTTTACCTTTTTATGGTGGGAAGGTAACAGCGTTCCATGCGCCTTTGGCGTCTAGTCATGCTGGCCACATGACCACGGAGACGTCCTTGGACAAGCGCTGGCTCTTCAGCTTTGAAACTGAGATGAGCACCAGCCCCTAGAGTTGGAAACGACTAGCACGCATGTGCAGGGGAACCTTTACCTTTACCTTTATATACAACATATGTATAGACCTACACCCTTACACTAAAGTAAAATATAAATATTACGGATATAATCTTAACTCTGTAAGTTTTCTAAATTGGGCCACAAAGCCAAGTGAGTTGAGTGATCTTTATTCTTTTTTCTTTCTTTTTTTTTACAAAATTTTATTGAATATACAGTTAAAAACACAGAAAACACAGTGGACATGATACAACTTCCCTGGCTTAAACAATACTATTAGTATTACCTTGTGAAAAGAAAAATCAAAAGGTCTCTTTACAATATAACAAAATATATGTATAGAATCTTTATCTTTATTCTTGATTATCTCACTCCCTTAATTTGCATTTAATCATCTCTGATCTTTGCTACTGGTATATATTCTGCTTATATGTACAGCATATGTACTAGCTCTTCTAAGTGTTCTTCTTGCCCTCTTCCTGACCTTTCCCAATCTTCTGGATCTTCATTGGCCTCTAGAGCTGTGTCAACATGACTGAAAAGTTAGTGAGAATTGGCTTTATTTTCTTTTGTTTGGGGGTGCAACCAAGGTACTCCTTGAATGTCTTTGTTCTTCAGTATGACTCTGCACAGATTCACACAGCTCCTGTAGCTCTGCTTTTGTCATGATAAAATTCTAATCAATTAAATGGTAGATCGTTTCTTTCATGGAGGGACTATGGAGATCCGAAACTGGTATCTATGCTGGTTGTATGGTAGAATAATTTTGGGATGGAGATTTCTACAGAAATCTGAAATTATCCTTTGATAAAGTACATTTGATAATTTCATTTACTGCATTTTTGGCCACTCTCTCTGTCGGAATGCAGCCCCCAAATTCATTTCAAAATTATTTTGGTCTTCAATCTGCAAAAATCTTTCCCACCCATGAATTTGGCAATTTTAGGAAATGTTGGATGGTATGTTTTCTATACTTCAGATAAAGTATATGTTGACTGACTTTCTTGAGCAATGTCTGCCTTCAATAAATTGCTGTGTTGTTTCAGTATTTTATTTGATATAGACTACTTATTTTTATCCAGGCTTACTGATAAGTCTGAGTGATTTAGAGGTTCACCCCATAGATTAACTGGTAACCCTGCAGCTGTGCTCAAGTGTGAATGATATGTTTTTAATTCTTACTTTAAGTTTTTGAAACAGAGTCTGGATTGTGTTATAATAATTATGATAATGTGATAATGCTGGAATACATATTTAACTTGTTGACGGAAGGCCACTAACCTGGGCAGTAGTTATCCATCTGAAATAATAAGGGAGCATCCTTTTATCATTGCAGTTCTGTTCAATATATCTTGAACACTTGAAACAATTGTTTAATGTTGATGCATGTTGACAAACACTTCACTCACTATATCATTTCATACATAGGCAAAATTATTTTAGAACGTATTATCCAAATATATATTTTGTCAAAGGAAAAACCAAAATAAGCAAGCAAACTAAAAAACCCTGACTTTTAAACCAAGTAGAATTATTATTATAGAGTAAATGCAATACAGGTTTAATCAGTATTTTAATAATATGATGGAGTGGAGGAAATGTTCAAGAGTGAGTGAACCTTGGAATTACTTCATCTGTGACAAGTAGAGGAACTGTGGTTTAGTAACCAAAAAAATGCAGTAGCAATGCAATGGTATCACTGGAAACACTAGAAGATTTAATCTTAGATGCAAGAATTTGCATAAATATAATAGGATGTTATAAAAGTATTTTAAACCACTATTTTAAATATTAAACTTATCAAGTATATAATTTTGCTATAAATTGAAATTTATCATTGTATATGAACCCCTTTCCTTCCCCCATTTTGCTGATCCTCATCCAGAACTGTATTCTGACTGGTCCTCCAAGTGTTGGCAGTCACAAGATTGTAGCAGACCCTGCCTTACAATGCTGGATTTTAAAACAGTACCATCATGGTTATTCTAGCATAAGTTTGTGATATTTCCTCTGTGTGTGTGTGTGTGTGTGTGTGTGTGTGTGTGTGTGTGTGTAATATGAAATTTGCTATTAGCCCATTGTATTTTGATATTTATATTTATGGAATCTGAAATCACAAACAGCTCAGAAGATCATTGCTGTTGGTAAATATTTTTCATGTTACTCTTGTTAATTTTAAGAAAGTCTGTACATGAGATGTTTCTGATGAACTGTACCGTTATTTTAGGGTTTGATCGTGAAAGTCATAGGCATGCATTGGATAGACAGTGGGACTTGGATATTGAAACCTTGACTTTGAGCTTTCTATATCCCCAATAATTCATCATGTGACCCTGTCTACATATGGAAACTAATCAAAGAGAGAAGCAATCTGGAATTAAGGAGAAACTTCCTAACAGTGAGGACAACTAACCAGTGGAACAGCTTGCCTTCAAAAATCGTGGGCACCCCATCACTCTTTAAGAAGAGATTAGACAGTCACTTGTCTGATATGGTATAGGTTCTCCTGCTTCCAAGGGACCTCCAAGGTCCCTTCCATCTCTATTCTAAATTCTAATATAAGTTATCATCTGTAAAATAAGAATAACTGTTATCATTCAGAGAAAGTCGTAGCTGCAGGGATAATTAAAATTGTTAAGTGTTTTGTAAATTAAAATTGCTTTAGAATAATACAATGAATAGGCATAATAAATTTAAATTGGGTTTTTCTTTAATTCTTTTGACTCTGACACTTGGTATCACACACCTGGGTTCAAATATTACTATCATGTATCAGCCAAGGCCAGTCCAAGATGCTTTGCTGAACTTCCCAAAGTAACAGACAATAATTCTGGCATCTGAATTTATATTGTTCAACACCGAAGATGGAGCAGTGTTCTCCACCACACCTGAGGCAGAAAACTAGTTTATAGAGAAAGGATAGGTGTGTTGTCATACTCAACTCTGTTGTTCAGTAGTTCCAATGCCTGAAAGTTCAGAAGGAGTATCTGAAGAGTTGCAGCTGCTGGTTGGCATATATTCTATATATATTAAAGGTTTCTCCTTTTTGAATGATCTGGGACATGTATTTATGAGTTCAGAACTATTTCAGTTGGCAGTTAAAATGATCAGATAGAGAAGCAATTTTTTCAATACTTGGACATTGTTTCTCATAATTGCATTAAACAAAGGGCACATCAAACCTACTGTGTTTCCCCGAAAGTAAGACCTACCACGAAAATAAGTCCTAGCTTGATTTTTGGGGGGTGGGCCTAATATAAGCCCTACCCCCAAAATAAGCCCTAGGTTTGGGATAAGGCACACGCCTAAAAATCATGCTAGGGCGGGGGTGGGTGGGTGAGTTTTGCTCCATTTTACAGCCTCTGACTGTGAAATGCAGGCCGGAGCTCCATTCTCAGCTGCAGAATGAAGCTGTTCCTTCTGCTGCAGAAGAAGTGGGCCGGCTGGGTGGGGCTGTCAGTGCCGCTGCTGCAAGGTGAGTGGAAAAGACACACACACACACACACAGAGAGAGAGAGAGAGAGAGAGAGAGAGAGAGAGAGAGAATTAAGTGTCTCTTTTGGAGGCAAAAAAAAAAAAAGACCGGGTCTTATTTTTGGGGAAACATGATATGTATAGGTAGTTCTTGACTTACAACTGTTCATTTAGTGACCATTCAAAGTTACAATGGCACTGAAAAATTTATGGCCATTTTTCACACTTACAATTACACACTTCACATGACCTTGCAGAATTCCCATAATCAAGATATCAAAATTCAAATGATTGGCAACTGGCATGTATTTATGACAGCTGCAGTGTCCTAGGGTTATTGTGACTTTCTGACAAGCAAAGTCAATGGGGAAGCCAGATTCTCTTAACCATGTTACTAACTTAACAACTGCAGTGATTTAGTTAACAATTGTGGCAAGAAAGGCTGTAAAATGGAGCAAAACTCACCTAACAACTATTTTGCTTAGCAACAGAATTTTTGTGCTCAGTTGTAGTCATAAGTTGAGGACTACCTGTATTTATAGACTTACAGTTGTAATTAAGTCCAACATAATGGTTTTAAATTGTGCCAATAGTTAGGTGGGTCACCAAGTGACCATGCCGATTTTACAACCTTTTTTGTGTCAGTCATTGAATGCCATAGTCGCAAAGTGAACATCAAAGTCATTAAGTAAATCCATTGTCTATAATGGGTGTTATCACTCAAAAGTGGAACTAAACACCAGTTTCCAGCAAAAAAAAATTGTAAATCACACTCATGTAACCATGGGCGGAGGGGTGCAAATGGCCATAAGTGTGGGCCAGTTGCTGAGCACCTAAAATGTAGTCACATGACTGCAAGACAAGTATATGGATCTATTATTTTTTTCCCAGAAATAAGGTTTTTTTTATTATGACATAATTGTGAATCAACATGAGAAAGATCACCCATGCCAGATGGCAACACTATGGGCTCCCAAAGTGGTTATTTTGATAATGGGTTATGATTGAGTGCTTGCTGCATAGAAGCAACACTATAAAGGATAGAAAGGCCAATTGGATTTTCTATACCGAAAAGTATAATTTTGAATAGACAAGATGCTTTTTTCAGGCTGGCAAGATACTTAAAAAACTATTTCTAAACTCCAAAGAACACTAGCATGTTATAATGTGCTCCCAACAAATCTTCTCAAGGGCAAATATAAAACAGTTTTGTATGAGCTAAAACTTTGCCCATGTGAAGGACAATTGGATTCACGGCCCATATTCTGTGACATTGCATTTTCTATAAGGATGCAGGTTCCTGTTTCATACATCCCTATTTGGTGCAATATCCAGATAGCTGATTTATTTTACGTAATGTACAGATATTCCATTTCCTTAAATGGAGCAAAATATTTGTTATGTTCTTTCATCACCTTGATGATCTAGTTACAATTTTTAAAAGTTTACTTAACATGGAAATAGTTTAATTATCTTGTTAACTTCTGGGCAGCAACCATAATCACTAACTCAATAGTTAAGTTGTTGACTTTGTCTAGATGGACCTAATATTTGGCATTTCTAAGGTATTTCACTTATATTTCTTCCAATTCAGGCTGTAATTCAGGAAATGATAGCACATTGGTCTGCCTCCAAGGTTGTGTTTGCTGCCCCAGGGCGGTAGCAGGTTTCTCTTGCAGCCTCTGGGAATATTCTTGAAAATTACTTTTTATGAGTGTCTCCTGCATCATAATGTTCCTGAATCAAATTTAGATCAAGTGACAAGTTAATATAATCATTTATTAATTTTTTTTTCTCCAGGAAAAAAAAAAACACTTCAGATGCAGTGTTATTTGGTGAAACATTCAATTGAAACTTGTCACAAGTAATTTATTCCTGCTAGCTGTAATCTGAAGGAATACAGATACAAGACCTATAGGATAAAAAAAACCCAACAATATCAACAACAAACAAGTAAAGTATTCTAGCTTTCGCTGACAGTACAAAGGTGTCATATACAAGAAGGATTGACACAGACCAAGGGGTCTTGTGGGAAATATGATAATAACTATAAAGAAGACAGATTATTCCCCAGTTGCCAACATTCAAACCTTTTTACAGTCAGTTCAAACATATAAAACTTTATTGCTCTAGTAGAAAGGGGAACAATTTCTAGTTGCACAGCTTTCCCTGGGCTGGCTTTATACCTTCTGTGTTATTGCTCTACAGTGGCATTTTAAAGTTTATTGAACAAGACTTTTACAATTGAAGGAAGTATATAAAACTGTAAATTTATTAGATTTTTCAGGATAAGTGCCCTTTCTAGTTGTGTTCAAGAATTCAAAAGTAGAAGAAACCACCAGTTACAAGACATATTAATATTAAAGATGGAAGGTACACACATTTTATACCTTAACTGATCTCAAAAAAATAATATTATTACATTATTGAAAGTCATAGCACAGCTGTCACAGTACAGTAGTGTGAGAACAGTATAAAAGAGTTGCTAATTTCTGTGTGATACCCAGTCTGAGCTAGGAACTAATTGAGCCTAATAAGCCCCAACCTAGTTATCTTGTATATAGACCAGTCAAATGGCAGAAAAGTGACAGGAGTCAGCGGAATGAATTTCAGCTTGGACCTACCGTAGCTTTTTGCTTGAGATCCATATGGAAGCTAAGCATGCTGTGGAACTGTAATGGATGCTTTGCTCGTAATCTAATTGTACAATAATCTACCATATCAAAGTCGGTGTCTGATGGGTGATTGGGAAACTGTGGTGTTCCCACAATTGAATAGAACATCTGAAAAGACAATCAAAATTACCCTAGGAAAATTGCCGTAGTCCTTTTATGACATTGCATAAAATTTTAACTTTAGTCGATATCTAGAGACAAAAACTGGTAATTCTAGAGAATTTTCAGAAAGGCACCAATCATTCTCAAGAATAGACTTGATATGGGTATCAAATACATTAATTACTCTGGCCTCAAAGACTTCTCTCTGACCACAATCCATTTAAAAAGAAATCAGCAGACATCAGATGGACACTTAATGCAACTTTATTATAAAAAGATTGGATAGTAAAAAATTGCAAAGACAAAGTTTTTGGCAACAAGCTAAATAAAAGTATAGACATAACAATAGTATGGAAAAATGGGACACCAATAATGTAAAATGGGATGCAAGTAAAATAAAAATGGGATTCAAATAAATTAGGGACTATTCTATATAACATCATATTCAATTAAAAAAGAAACCCAGGATAAAATCTGTAAGTTCTTATAGGAAGTTTACTAACAGTCAGGCCAAATTAGCAGCAGATAACAGTCAACAGATTGGGGGGAGGGGGGGCTGGACTTAGGTCTCTTATTTTTATTTTTATTTTTATTCCATTTATATCCCGCCCTTCTCTGAAGACTCAGGGCGGCTTACAAGCTTAGCAGTATAGAGACTGCAAACTGAGGATGCCTTTAATTCTGCTCTCAGGCTCAGCTTGGTCATCTCTTACTGGACTTCCTTTTTTCAATGTAAAAGAGTTGGTGTGTTGCATATCTCCTGTGAGCTACACTTTTGAAATCTGTGGTCTATTGACTGTCATATGGATTAGGCCATTTAATGTACTTTCAAACTTCCAACCCCCCCCACCACCAAAGCTGCATATGAACCCATTTCAAAGTTACAATCATTCACCCTTACAACCAACCACAGAGACTCTGCAGCACACTCACCTCCCTATTTCCCTCCCTTTGTGCCCTACCAGATCCCCAGAGGCACTGGGCCTGCTTTGACACCCCACTGTGTTCCACTCATTCCTTCTGACCCCTGGTCGCCATTTGCTCACTTATCTTTCAAAGATATCCAAAGCTCAAGAAGTCAGGGTAGGGAAGGCTGTTCCCTTGCTGGGCCATTACTGGGTCACATGGCACATTTGAAAAGAAGGAATCCTGTTGCTGTCATGGTTCTGACAGACAGAGACAAACAAACAGGCGGTGGATTTCTTTCTTGGCCAATAGGACTCAGGATTCGTCTTCAAACTGATCCCTTAGTTGCTCCATGAATAGATTAATGTCCTGCAATTCAGGAGGCCCTTCCTCATGGAGGTTGGTCACCCAGTCAGCCACTTCTTCCTCTAAATTTGCCACCACAGCATTCGCCATCATAGCTTCATCCAGGTAGGCATAAGTGTAGCGATCTAAATGAGCCCATACCTAGTTTAAGAAGAAGGTCAGCTTCTCAGGATCCCCATCAAAGATGGTTTGATGGGAGGCGGCTCGAACCTCAGCAGAGCTGCCTGCACCTGCTGCTGGGCTTGGGCAGCTTGCTGTTCCTGGGGATGTGGCCAAACCAGTCTCCGGACTTCTCTTGGCTAGACTCCAGGACTGGCATCCTGTGGTCATGGCAACCAACTTGGCTGGGACATAGGGCTTGGTATCACAGCCTATGGGGGGATGGGCAAAGCAGCACAGACTCCGGCAGTTAGCTGGAGCTCCAGTGAAGAGGGGGGAAGAGATGGGTAGTTCCTGGCATTTCCCCCCACGGCACCCACCTCCTGGGCAACAGGGATCATATCCCTCACCTCCAGCTGGCTGAATTTCTCCTTCAGCTGTTTGAGTGAGGGGCTGTGAACTGCGAACTGGAATCTCCACTCACCAGAGTTGTCCCATCCCATTGACCCTTTTCCTTTCTTTCCATCTGCGGATGAAGAACCCTGGGACAGCAGCAATAGGAGCTCCTCTCCAGCAGTTACAGGAGTGCTTCTGTGCTAAGGGGCAGCTCGGCTTGGAAGAGGTCCGCTAGGGCTGTAGCTCCTTCCTGCGATGCCAGCTTCCCAGGTTGGATTAACCTGGGTTTCGGCCAAGCCCCTGCCAGTGATGCCTCCTCGGTAGCTGGAGCATCAGCCTGCGCTCCGACAGCCTGAGTCCCATTGCAGCTAGCAGCAGTTTCAATTTTCTCCTCCATCTCAAGTCTTCGCTGAATCTTTACCGCTCTCCCAAAAGTGAGTGGGTAGGCGGTTGGAGCCCAGCACTCCAAGAAAACAAAGTTTTCAGAGACTTGGTTTAATGTCATAGTTCAGACAGACAGAGACAAATAAAGCAGAACTCTGAGGCTTGGAAATTCCTCAAAGAACATGTTTATTAGTTACAAAGTATCAGTATGTCAAAAGTGAAACCAAGTCTGAAGACACATATAACAATTCCTCAATACAAAGTTAAGAAATCGCACCCCTAAGGCTATGCAAAAAACTACCTTCCCCAATACATCTTCTTGGCGGGCTTTTCACAAAACGCCCAGCCTGCAGTCTCAGGAGCAGCCGATGACCTTGGTTCCCATGCGACAAAAGTTTATTTAGACTAGCGAAGCACCTGGCAATCCCCCTTCCCTCCTTTCAATGTGTCAACCTAAAATGAATAAGTAAGATGGCCGCAGCCATGCTCATTTTTAAAGTTGACAGTTGCTTTTGCTTCCCTCGCAATCTCCTTTCCTCCCCCTTTCCCCCCAGTATCAACTATACTAGCTTTACACACAATCAAAAAGAAGAAACCCTGCCACATTTGCTCCCCTTGTAATCTTTCCCTCCCCAGTGTCAGCTGACTGCACAAAGGATTGCGAGGAGATCAAAAGCGGTAGCATTTTTTCTCCTCCAACACCAGCGACACTAGCATAAAGCTAGCATGGCTTGGGCTGGAGAAGTGGATTGCAAGGGAAGCAAAACTGGCCCAGCAACGGAGCCTCCTTCCTTGTTCCAACTTCCTGAGCTCTGAATATCTTCAAAAGGTAAGTATGTGATTGTTACATGATGGGGTATGAAGAAGGCCCATAGGGCTTTGGGGAATCCAGGGGGCAGGAGGTAGAGGGTGAGGAAGGCCTTGGGAGGCCTCCGCATGTGTGCCTATGCCCGCACAAGACCTTCTACAGTCTCCCCCACCCCTGAGTTATCCCATGCTCTACCTAATGACCTGTGCATTCATTTAACAAATGCATTGGGGAAAGCAGGGGTGGGGAAGTAATTAATTATGCATTTCATTCAACCATACACCTCAACCTTCAACAGTAATGGGCAGTCTTCTTTACTGTCATACGTCAAGGATTATCTGAATTCTTAAATTATCAGTTGGGTACATTTGCCTCTTACATTCATTTTAATCCCTTGCTTCAAATTTCAAATAATTGCTTTTCTCATTGCAAACACAATATTATATAGACGTGTGTCTTGCAGTGAGGATGGTGGTTGTGCTAGTATCACAAGTTTAATAAATAAAATAATAAATAAATAACGTGTCTCCTGAACAGCATTCTTCACAGTAATCATGTTCCTTCCTAGCTGGCTATGTGGAATGGACTAAGAGAATTATCCTTCAACTTTTATACTCTCTTGGCTTTCTCCTTTGTGGATCCAGATGCGAGACTGTAAGATTTAAATGAAGTAGTCAGACATTCCACCTAGTAAAACCCACTATTGCTTAGAGAAGCATTGGTTGACTTAACAAAGGCAATGATCCTCCACTTTCAATGCAGAATATTGAACGATAGAAATCTTTTCTAGCTATCTATATTTTCTCAGTGTTTGTGTCTGTGAAACAGCAGTAAATGCAGGGAAGTCAAGAAGGCTGAATTTTTGATGAGACCTTGGTTATTCTGCTCACAGCTCTGCTGGAGTTGAGATCAGAATATAGATTATGGTGAGAGCATCTGTGAATCAGAGCCCAGGCCTAAATCTTCCCAATCTTCCCAAATCTCTTACTGTATAGATATTAGGCTGTTGTTTTATCAAGCACTCTCACTGCAGGGTAGAAAGCAAGTGGGGCTGACTGTGGTTGCATCTGCAGGAGCCGGGTGCATTTGGAGACAGAAGTGGCAGCACCATTACTGTAGCTAATGGACCTAAGAACATTATCTTGCTGTATTTTTAATAGCAAAACAAGGCAAAGCGGCTGAACGCTGGGAATAAAGAAAAGGAAAACCTCCCAATCTCTTGTAATCCTGCATGGCACAGTACTGCAGCATTAAAAGAGCACGCAGCTCTTGCAGAATTCATTCTTGTTCTCTTGAACAGAGGGGAAAAGACGAAAGGAGACTTTTGTGCAGAGATGAATTAATGCCAAAGTGCTTGTCTCAAGAATGCAAATGCGGTTAAGAATCTCTCAACTAAGCCTCCCCTTTTGAGAAAGCGGGTAGGGGGGAACTTGATATAGAAAGGGGACAGTGAGAGAATGCAAATGAAGCTTTACACCTCAATGAACCATCCTTCATTACAGCTGAACTGGTGCTCCCAGAGATAACTAAGGGATCTGGGCAGCAGCAAATGGGAGGAGACTTTATGGATTGTGAGAGAGAGCAGATGCCTTCCTATCAACATAGACCCAGAGCTCTAAGTTCTTGACAGTATGTGTGATATAGCTATTTATCCAACTTAACTGTTATTATGGTTGAGATATCACCCGCTTTTCATCAACTTGCACAGTCACTGAATTAATCAAAGTAAGTTGAAGAAAAGATACTCAAGACAACGATAGTCTATTATTTTACTTCTGTTTCATCCATGCTCATTGACTAAAATAGCCTCATCATAGGGAAGTAGTTATCCTAGGGCCACTTTTCCATTTAAAATGACAGCATCACAATTTACTTGTAATGTGCAGGATTTATTTATTTATTGTTTAATCCTAATTGAAGGAATAAAAGCCCAGTGCTACATTTATTAGAATCCTCAGATTACAAGCTTCTAACCTTCACCAGTGCCGCTTTCAGGGTACCTCTTAAATCCTCAGCTACCTGGGTTTTTAGCTTAGCTTGCACTCTGATGGTGACTGGAACTGCCAATTGCCACCATGAAATAACTGGTCTAATTACCTTGGTCTTAGAACTGTTATATTGTGGCAATCTGGATAGGGCATCTATTTCTTCTGCTGGGAAATTGAATCATTTAGCCTCCCGTACATTCTGGTAACCCCAAGTATGACACGATGTCCAGACCTACGTCATGCCTTGTGTACGGTGTAGGCAGGCCAAGTCAGTGACGGGCCCCACTGGGTCTACTTCAGCTCTTGCAGATGCCCAAGAGACCCTGGGGAACAGTGTCCATGGACTTCTTGACAGACTTGCCCTCGTCTTCTGGCTTCAGAACAGTGTGTGTGGAGGTGGACATGCTGACCAGGATGATGCATTTCATTCCTTGCCGTGGCTTGCCGTCAGCCCACGCCACCACTCACATGTTCATCCAGCATATTTTCCGGCTGCACGGCCTCCCTGATAAGGTCATTTTGGATAGAGGGTCTCAATTTATGGCCCGTTTCTGATAAGGGTTGATAAAACTGCCTGTCATTGGAGCATCATCCACAAATGGATGGCAGGACTGAGAAAATAATTGGAATCCTAGAACAATATTTGCGCTGTTTTGTGGATCAGCAACAGGACAATTGGACACACTATCTTGCAGTAACCGAGTTTGTTTTTAACAACTCACAGCACACCTCCATGTGTATGACACAGTTCCTGGCCAATGTGGGATATCATCCCCATTTTTTCCCCCTCTTGCAACTCGACGTGCCAGTTCCCGCAGCTAACAAATATCTGACCAAGTTACAGGGTATTCATCAATTGGTGAGGCAGCAATTAGATAAGGCCAAGGTGGATTACAAGAAAGTCGCCGATCGGTCAAGGTGCGATACGCCTGCATTAGCTGTAGGAGATCAGGTATGGCTGTCAACCAGGCACCTTCCATCAGACTGGCCTGCCAAGAAACTGGACCAACAGTACCTAGGCCGTTTCCCTATTGAAGCCGTCATTAATCCATTTGCTTATCAGTTAACATTGCCATGTTCATTACGGGTACATCCAGTCTTGTACTGGTCCCTCTTGGTCCCAGAACAACTAGCATGTCTACTCCGCCGATCAGAACATCCCCCACCAGAACAGTGGGATGGAGACAGCCCTCCAAAGTGTGAGGTCGCCAATATTTGAGACTCCTGTTGGTTGAAAGGACGATTCCAGTATTTGGTTGAGTGGAAGTGCTATGGACCGGAGGAGTTCACCTGGAAGGACACAACCACCATGCATGCTCCTGCCTTGGTGACGGTATTCCACGAACAATTCCCTTCACGGCCACATCTGCCCTGTAGGTCCCAGGGGAAGGGTCCTGCAGTGAGGGATAGTGTTGTGAGTCCTCGCCTGCCAGCAGATCCAGCAGCAGAGTCAGATGAATCAGATGAGGGGGAATGGTTGCCTGGGGTCACATCGGAGTCTGTGGAACTTTCTGAGGAGCACGAAGACTCAGAGCTAATGTGACATCAGGTCCATCTAATCACACTCAGGCAGAGAGATAGCTGGGTTGGGGGCCTGAACTGAGCGAAGAGGCTGGGGCCTGTTCCAGATGCAAGGATGCATAGGGAGGAAAAGCGTGCAGGACAATGGAGGGCGGTGGGGTGGCTCTCCAGGAAAAGTAAAAGATTCTAAGAAGCCACACCCTGGCTGGACTATAAAGAGGAGAGGCATGGGAGGGGCTGGTTGCCGAAGGCAATCATTCATGCTACAGCTTCGTGCTTCGGTTGTTGGATTTTTTGCCTCAGGATTCTTGGTCATTTAATTAGGTTTGTCGGATTTCTGTGTGTTTGAGTGACTTAAACCTTGAGCATTCCAGCTGAAAACTCAGAGAGTGATCTTGTTCATTTCAACAGCTAAAGGACTGATTGGAGTTTTGTTCCATAAAAGGGATTTATCCTACAAATTCCTGCCTTGTTCAATGCAAAGGGGTTTTTCCTCGCAAGTACTGTAAGTAGTTGAGAAGTATTCGCATAGGATAGGACAGAACATGTCCGCACTTTCTCGGGGTCCATTTCTATCCCTTTGTGGGAAATGTGGTACCCCAGATACTCAATTTTACTTTGGTAGAATTTGCATTTGGACGGTTTAGGATACACAATTGGGCTGCTCAGAGCAGTTTTACATGCTTTGCCATAGTTTGGGTATAAATCAAAGTGTCAACCAGATAAACCAAAACCCCTTTGTACAGGTGTTCATGCAGCAATTTGTTTATCAGCTGCATAAATACAGCAGGGACACCCTGCAGACCAAAGGGGAGGAATCAGAATTGGAAACACTCCAAGGGGCAATTAAAAGCTGTTTTCCAGTCATCACCTTCCTTGATTCTATCCTGGTAATACGCCTCCTGTGAGTCCAGCTTGGTAAAAATTCTCCCCTTGGTCAAATGGGCTAGCGTATCCTTCTTCAAGGGCAGTGGGCAGATGTTTTCAGTGCAAATAGCATTTAGTCGAAGATATTCCATGCACAGACAAAGGGATCCATCCTTCTTTTCCTTGAACAGCACCAGAGCAGCCACTCTCAGTCTGACTGGTTGTATGAAGCCGCACTTCAGGTTTTTGTCTATGAAAACTCACAGTTCCTCTAATTCTCTAGGGGTCATTGAGTACAGTTTAGGTTTGGGCAACCTAGCCCCTGGCAGGATCGATCTCTATGGAGCAGTCAGTTGGGCGGTGAGATGGGAGCAGGTCTGAGTCCTTTTCACTAAAAACATCCCATAGGTCCCAATAGTCTTTAGGAATCTGAGGATTGCTTTTGGGGCGTTCCTTCATTGCAACTTTCACCTCCCTTCTTGGTTTCACCCATGGTGGCTTAGGGGTAAGGACCTTAAGTTTTCTTTTCAGTTTCCTCTTTTGGGCTGGCCCGCCAAATCTTTAACACCTTCCTTCTCCAATTTATGTACAGATTCCACTTCACTAGACATGCCAAGCCTAGTACAAGGGGTGTCTCCATGCCAAGTGCCACAATAAAGCTCAAGGTTTCTATGTGCTCCCCTATTCTCATTTCTATTGGCTTAGTGATGAACATTGCTGCCCCCCTCACTACTGAGCCATCCAGCGGGCAAAAAGCCATGGGCACTTTAAGCTGCTTGAGTCTTAAACCTAGTTTCTCAACTAGGCCAGGTTCCCCTTGCACCCTGAGGATAGAATCACTAGTTCTATGGGGATGGTCACTGGCATCATTGGGCAACTTACCAAGGGGTCATCATCAGAGTCGGTATTGCTCTTCACCAGACCTTCCACTAGAATAGTCAGAGTTCTCTCACCATCCTTGGGAGAATGGGGTGAATTCAATTACTTCCACTTCCTCCAGGGCCATCTTTGTGTTGGCTTTGCTGGCTTCTTGGATCCTGAGGGTGTCTTCTGGGATGGGTTTGTAACTCAGCATTTGGCAGTTTGGTGCCCCTCCTTCCCACACTTGAAGCAGCCATTGGAGCATCGGTGTGGGTACTGTTCATGGGCCAGTGGCTTCAGGGCTTCTTTGTGTTTTGGGAGGGATCTCTGCTATCTGTAGCTGGGACTGCCCTGCGACCAGCCAAGTTGATTTCAACCTCTTTGGGCTCCCCTGGAGATGCAGATGTTGTAGACATCATCCAGCCCATCCTGAAAATACTCAATCAGTATATCTTGTGGCCAGTCAGTTGGCTAGCCAGATTGTGGAATTCTTGGATGTAAGCAGCTAAGGATCAGCAGCCCTGGCTTATGGTCTTGATTCTGGTTCTGGCTTTGCTGTAGCCAGTGGATCTTCAAAATGCTTTTGGAGTGCCCCCATGAAAGTTGTGCAGCTCTGGTCATTGTGGAGGGTAACCATCCACTTGGCTGTGGTCCCCTCCAATGCAATGGTTATACACTGCACCTTAGCATCTTTGGTGGCTATTTCCAGTCCATACTCCTATATGTAGGCCCAGACTTGAGCCAGGAAGAACCCCAGTTGCTTAGGATTCCCACCGTACATCACCCCAAGGACTGGTTGGTGACTCCTCCTTCTCAGTGACATGGGGGGCATTGGAGCCAGGATCTGTGTCTGAACTATTGGGTTTGTGCTGGCTGAGCCACCAGTAGTGCCATCTGCTGGGCTTCACATGTCTTGAGATTGCCGACCTTCCCCCCCAACACACACACACAGGTACTCAATCGCTCACTCCAGCATCTCATTCTCTTGATCTGCCTCATCCTGTATCATCTCCTCCTTGACCTCCACACACAGCTCTCTCTGGTGGCTTCCCCAGCTCCTGCATGTGAACTTCACTCCAGAAGGCTTTTCTTTGCAGTCTTCTTTCTTTGTGACCATTGGGTTCACGGCTGGTCACTGCAGGCTTCCACCTTGCCCAGCAATTTGTGGAAGTCTACTTTGCTATGAGATTTCAAGGCCACTGCTTCTCCCCAGACTTCAACCTCCTCTTGGTCACTATCGTGGACCAACGTACTTTGCACAGCCCCTACAGTAGAGGTATCCCTTCAGGTTGGCTGTTATTGCAGTTCTAGCCTAATGTCAGACATGCCCCAGGTAGTTCTCCTAAGAAAGAAAGACCCTTGACTCCCATTTGGTTAAAGTGATAGGTCCAGGCTAGAATTAAGTTTCCCACCCAGAAAGATACAAATTGTTCCCTTCATCCCAGACCTTTCCCCATGACCAGTTCATCTTCAGCCAATGAGAAATGCTGAGATGTTTGGGGTAATCCACATTCCACTCTCAGTGCATGGCCTTGAGCACTGGCACAAACTGGTTCTGTGTTTCTCTGGTCTTCGTCAATCTGTTATGCCCCCTCCCTATTTCCCATCACTTCCCCACACATGTTTATTGCCCATTTGTTTCCCCCATTCCCCCTCCCACCTGGCTTTGGATGGCAGGATGCCAGAAAGACACAAAGCCAAAGTTGGCAGGCCTGACACTGCCAGAAAGAAGAGGTGGTCAACTTATTTTCCAAAGCACCAGAAGGCAAGACAAGAAACAATGGATAGAAACTAAGCCAGGAGAGAAGCAACCTAGAACTAAGGAGAAATTTCCTTAGTTTGAGAACAATAAACTGGGTTGTTGTTTTTTTTTTTTTAAAAAAAGAGATTGAACAGCCACTTGTCTGGAATGGTGTAGGTTCTCCTTTTTGAGCAGGAATTTGAATTAGAAGACATTCAAGGTCCCTTCCAACTCTGTTATTCTGTTGGGTTCTGCTCTGTTTCCTGGCAGGATTGTGCCATTTGGAAAAGTCTTTCCCCAGTTTTATCTGCTCCTTTCAGTATTGGCTCTGATCACCATCTGAAACAGTAATCTCAGCTTCCCTCAAGATAGAATAATTTGAGATGCTGACATACTGTGTTTCCCCGTTCTTATATTATTTTTGCCTCCAAAAGAGGCACCAGGTCTTATTTTTGGGTGATGTCTTACCCGCTTACCTTAGGACTGCTGCAGCAAGGCCTCCCACACCCTGATACCTGTTGCGCCACTGCCTGAGTTCAGCCACTTGCAGCAGGAGGCCATGTGGCGCATAGCACCGGTGCTGCCACTCATGGCAGGAGGCCGCATGGCTCGATGTGCCAGTGTAGCCACTCACGGCAAGAGGCCATGTAGCTTGGTACGCCATGGTGCAGGTGAGCGGCAGCACTGGCACAATATGCTGCATGACCTCTGCCATGAGCAGCGGCACTGGCATAATGAGCCATGCGCCATCCTGCCACAAGCAGCAGCACTGGCGTGATGCGCCATGCGGCCTGCCGCCATAAATAATGGCACCAGCACAATGTACTGTGCAGCCTCCTGCCATGAGTGGCAGCACCAGCGCAAAGCACCAGCTGGCATCCAGCTGTGAGCAGCCACAAACGGCCATAGAAGAATGTGGGCAGCAGCGTGACAGGTGTTGGGGTATGGGAGGCCTGGCTGCAGCAGTCCTAACATAAGCTAGTATGGGGCATGTGGGGCAGCTGTACCCCCACCCCTGCCTAGCTTGATTTTTATGCATGCGCCTTGCCCCCAAACTAGGGCTTATTTTGGGGGTAAGGCTTATATTAGGTGCATGTGAAAAAAAACCAAGCTAGGTCTTCTTTTCAAGGAAACACAGTATAAAAATTTGCAGTTAGAAATGGTGAAGCCTTTAAGGGAATTGTTTAAGACAATTCAAATGGGAGGAGGGGTACCTCCATCTTGGAAGACTGCTTTTATTTCTTTGATTCTGAAGGAAGACCAGGATGTCACCCAAGCTAAAAATTATAGGCCAATATCACTTTTGAATACTGACCATAAGTTATTTGCAAAAAATTTAGCTAACAGATTAATGAGGGTAATACAACAAGTAATTCATGGTGACCAAACTGGATTTATAAGTGGTAGACAAATGAAGAATAACGTGAGATATAGTGTAGATTTATTGGAATTTTTGGAAAGAAACAACCAGATCCCTGCAGCGTTGATCTTTTTGGATGCTGAAAAAGCCTTTGATAAATTGGATTGGCAATTTTTGATGAAAGTATTAGAGAAAATGGAATTTGGGGATAAATTTTTACAATCAACTAGGGCAATATATCAAAAGCAAACAGCCCGTATAATAGTTAACAATAGCTTGACTGAACCATGTAATATTGAAAAGGGCACAAGGCAGGGGTGCCCGTTGTCACCTCTATTATTTGTTCTAACATTGGAAATATTACTGATTAAAATACGTGATTCGGAAAAAATTAAGGGAGTTCAAATAAGAGACCAGGACTATAGATTGAGGGCGTTTGCAGATGATCTGGTTGTTACAGTAACCCAGCCGGATTATTCAGTTGTAGAATTGATGGAGATAATAATGCAATATGGGAAAGTTTCTGGATTTAAGTTCAATGTACAAAAAACTAAAATATTGTCTAAAAATATGACAGTATCACAAAAGGCTGTTTTAGAAGAACTAACGGGATTTGGAATAGTTAAAAGGATTAAATATTTGGGGATATATCTGTCAGCCTCAAATGTGAAGTTATATAAAAATAATTATGAAATGTTATGGGGAAAAATACAAAAAGAATTAGATAGTTGGGAAGAATTGCAGCTGTGAAAATGAATGTTTTGCCAAAATTTTTATTTTTATTTCAAATGATACCTATACTTAAAAAGGATTTAAATTTGGAGGAATGGCAAAAAGGAATTAATAAATTTGTTTGGGCAGGGGAAAAACCATGAGTTAAATTTAAGATAATGCAAGATACGCGTGAAAGAGGTGGTCTTAAAATGCCGAATTTCAAATTATATTATGAGGCTGCTGCTTTGTCAGCGATAAGTGACTGGTTTAATTTAACACAAGGGAGATTATTAAATCTTGAGGGTCATGATTAGTTATTAGGGTGGCATGCATATTTATTGTATGATAAGAAGGTGGATAGTGTGTTTAAGACACGTATTTTAAGGTGTGCTCTGTTGCGAGTTTGGAAAAAGTATAGACATAAGTTAAGCTACAAGATACCCATTTGGGCAATACCTAAACACACAATAGAAAATATAAATGTGGGATTTAAACATGATGAGACTACATATAAGGAAATTTTAAGTTTAGAAAGGAATGTATGGCAATTAAAGCCATATAATATTTTAAAAGAAGAAAAGATTGTACAAACTTGGTTTCAGTATGGGCAATTACAAGCTACATGGAAAGAGGACCAGAAAACTGGTTTTTCGATGACTGTTGAAAACTTGGTAAAGCAAATTAGAGTTCAAGGACAAGCACATATAAAGAGGATATATAATGCATTGATAGAAATTGATTCAGAAACGGAACTCGTTAAAGACTGCATGATAAAGTGGGCTCAAAATTTTCAAGAAGTTATAACAATGGATACTTGGGGAAAGATCTGGGTTAGAAATGTGAAATTCACACAGGTCCAAAATTTAAGAGAGAATTTTTATAAAATGTTTTATAGATGGAATTTAGATCCTAAAAAATTAGCAAGTATGTATCCGAATTGCCAGCCCAAATGTTGGAGGTGTGGTTGTGAGGATGCAACGTATTTTCATATATGGTGGACTTGTAAAAAGGTTAAAGCTTTTTGGATTAAAATTTGGTGGAATATGCAAAAGATATTTAAGAAAAGGATAAAGTTTTCTCCACAATTGTTTTTATTGGGTATTATTACAGAAACTACTGTTATAGATATTAAGTTGATGTTGAATTTAATTACGGCAGCGAGACTTTTAGTAGCGCAATATTGGAAGAAGGAAGAACTGCTGACTATAGAAGAGTGGACTTTAAAAGTTTCTAACTTGGCAGAGATGGCAAAGATTTCAGCGTATTTGAAAGACCAGTCGCAACAGAGATACATTGTGGAATGGAGGAGATGGAT
Source organism: Vipera ursinii (assembly GCF_947247035.1). Classification (NCBI taxonomy): domain Eukaryota; kingdom Metazoa; phylum Chordata; class Lepidosauria; order Squamata; family Viperidae; genus Vipera; species Vipera ursinii. The sequence continues at coordinate 115,243,825 of NC_139516.1, read as the reverse complement.
TGATTATATTCAGAATAAATATGGGACTAAAAAGTTTCATTTAGCATTTGAATAAGTAGTGGATCTATATGATGTATAACTAAAAAGGTAAAGGTAAAGGTTCCCCCGCATGAGCCAGCGCTTGTCCGAGGACGTCTCCGTGGTCATGTGGCCGGCATGACTAGACGCCAAAGGCGCACGGAACGCTGTTACCTTCCCACCGTAGTGGTCCCTATTTTTCTACTTGCATTTTTACGTGCTTTCGAACTGCTAGGTTGGCAGAAGCTGGGACGAGTAACAGGTACTCACTCTGTTAAGCGGCACTCGGGATTTGACCTGCCAAACTGCCGACCTTCTGATCGACAAGCTCAGCGTCCTAATCCACTGAGCTACCGCGTCCCTGATGTATAACTAGTTAGTAGTTTTTATTAATATTTTGACGGTGAGTTAAAGTGCGATAGAATTTAATGTTTTATTGTTGTTAGCATATTTTAGATTATGTTTGTATTTTTATACCCTGTATTCAGCTCTGGGAAGTTGGGGAGGGGGAGGGGAGGGGAGGGAGGGGTTGGGGAGAGGGGAGGGGGAGGAGGGGTTTTTTTGTATTCAAAAATGTATTGTAAAACTTTTCAATAAAAAAAAGGAAACACAGTATTTGGAAACTAAATAGTAGAAAGACTTGATCGAACATTGGCTTTGTTTGCTGATTATCCTATCTGAAGGCCATTAACATTTCCATTAATCCCCCTTCCCCCCCTTTTTTTGCAAGATCTGATCTGAGGGTATGAACATTGTCCATTGTGGGATGTGGCTGAAGTGACTTACTGGGGTTATCTCAGGCCATTAGTTCTGTAGAGTATTGGTGTGATAAGCTTTGCTCATCCGGGTGCTACTGTTAGAATTTTGTTGATTAATAGTTTTTGCAATGTGGAATTTCTTCATACGACCTAATGCCCTTGAAATTTAGGAACAAGAAAGCACATCTTTAACACAGTAATAAGAAAAAGAAAGAGTAATAAAGCAAATGCATCTGATTTCTTCTGTGCAGTTTGGGAGGTTGTAGCAGATTTCATAGTCACCTTTAATGAAGTGAAATGTGGAAGTGGTGAGCTGTCTTTTTCTACTGAGAGATGGGTATGCTTTGATATCAGAGATGTATTAAGTAGAGTCAATATGTATATTTTAACATCCAAGGGGGAGGGAGGGGGAACGAGAGAGAATGAAAGAGAGAGAGAGAGAGAGAGAGAGAGAGAGAGAGAGAGAGAGAGAGAACAGCTGCCAACTGGGCAGTTGTGTCTGTTGTCTGCTGGCTGCTGCTATCCACTCGTTACAATTAAAATGAAGTGTCCGTCAGCGGCTATCTTCGCTGTGTGGCCCATATGTTTCTGAGCTGATACTGTCCGGATTATTCTGTTTGGGAAAACGATAACGGCTGTTTATAACCTTGGCAAAGACTGAGACCTAATCAGGCTGGAGCACATTTTCACTGACTGCCTGATAACAGGCTGTTAGCAGCCTTATCGCTGGGGAGAGATAGGCCAAATTAAGCAGATCTGTGAGCACAGGAGCCCAACCTAGTAGCACACACTCTGGCCCTGCCTTTCTTTGAAATGCCGTTTCCCTGGTTGAGAATTGAAGACATACAGGGGAGGATTAATCAACAAAGGAGATGATGT